>NC_139950.1:6301422-6403922 GCF_963454915.1 Gymnoscopelus microlampas | reverse complement strand
ACACACTACAGATGATGATTCCATGTTCCAGTCAAACAAAGAAGAACTATCCACTGGTCTCCAGTCTCCCTGGTGTTTCATCTCCAGTCTACCAGTACACTTACTGGTTCCTCCCATCAACCTGACATCATCAGTCTCTGTACAGACACGAGAGATTATGTAGTAAAAATTGCTTTCAAGAAAATCTTTTAGTCTATATTTATTTGTTCTTTGATTTTTGTTTACCTGCTGTGTTGTGTGTTTGTTTAGCCTCCAGAGCTGACGAGAAAAATAAATCAGACAAGATAAAATGAGCTTCACTATAACATAGAATATGGTTTACATGTTGCAGGAACTGCTCTGTATAATACTAGAGGTCCGCTGCCGCTAGCCGCGCACGGGGCTCTAGGCCTGTAAGGGTGCGCTTATTTTGGGGTACCAAAATGGTGGGATCAAAATTTCCAAAAGTTAAAAACATTTTTTTTTGAAAAAGAATATATATATTTCTTTTTTTCGTGGGGGTCCGCGGACCCCCTGGGAGTTTTGGGACCCCCGTGGATCATGGCGGACCCCTTCGGCTGTTCTTTTTTTTTTTCATGAAGGTGGTTGCTTGTTTCAGGTGCAAATGTGGCAACACTGATATTTTCGTGTGTTTTGTGCTTGTGTTGTTTTGGCAACGTGGCAACGCAGATGGCTGACATCACTGACGAATCCTTGTTATCTTTACTTCCGGGTTGCATAATGATGACATCACTGTCGAGTCCTTGGTATCATGATCCTAGGCTATTGTGTAGCAGCTGCGCAGCAACACAACGCGCTGTTGTTGTTTTCCACGCTCGCGCTAATGAAACACTAAACGGAGAAGCGTGTGATTGTGAGGTTGAGCGTTAATGTATTAGCATTGTAGTGACCTGAATTGAGCGTGGAAGCAGAAGACACGGTGCAGTGAAGGGGAGGTGAAGGAGGCGCTTCTGTTGTTGTTCTTCTGGCGATGCGGAGTTTCAATGGCGGCAGCTTCGTGTTGTTTCGGCTAAACCCGCCGGCGTTCGGTGTCGGTGGTGCGCACGGTAAACGGTGCGGAACTGTTTCCCCTTCCGTTGGGGTCGTAATGTGGTGAGTAGAATTAATTATGTTGCGAGGTGGAAAATATGTAGTGAGCAATGATAGGTGGCCTACGCCACCCATAAATTCAGCGCGCACGCCGTGGCTAGTGTGGTGGCGAGATGTGGTGTGTCGGTGTTATGTTTACTCGACAACAGAGCTGTGGGTATGGCGTCAGCGGCGGGGCGGAAGTCAATCCTCGATTATATAAGTAGATGTATATATATTTCTTTACTTTAGCCACTCAGCAACTTTAACCACTAATTTATGCAAATTTTACATCAAGCTTAAAGGTAGTGTACGTGATATGTTTTGGTGAAAAAAAAATTTTTTTGTTAAAAGCTTAAAGCACTATATTCTGATAGTAATCATTGCTATAGTGTTTGTTCAGTCACAGGGCCTCCCTGTCTCTCCAGCTCTTTGATAAATAGAAAGTAATTTGTCAGGTGGGTTGCAAATTTCCAGCCAATAAAGAGAGCGTACCCATTTATCAGCTTATATTTTCCAGTGATACTGTTCAGAATTTGTCTGCTCATTACTTTGTATCATCACTTACAATTAAAATTGTTTATCCTGTATCCTCCTGTGTGAGTTCTCTCTCCTGATTGGATCAAATTAGTAGCCCGACTTTAAAATGTGTTTTCACTTAAAAAAATCACACCCAGTGTGAAGTGGGCGGTGTGTGGTCATCACAACTTAAAGTCCATACTGCTATTCATAGGGCTGCACATGTGTCATGTGTTTCGCTAGCCAATCACAGTCCTGAATTTGCAAAGTCAGCCAATCACATTACAGTAAGTGGTGATGACACTAGCTGTGATGTGATTGGCTGACTTTGCAAAAGTATCGATTTGCATTAACAATGGCAGGGTTAGGGGGCATACAAATCTCTTGGTCGGTGTCCAAAACTCACTTATAGGGGGCGGCTACACCGCCCCAAAAAAACGTTAAAGTGTTTTTTTTAAGTGTGCGCGCGTATATATAGGGCTATGCACATGTGTCATGTGTTTCCAGCCAATGACAGTCCTGAATAGAGTCATGGTGGCCAATCACGGTGCAGGGTTAGGGGGGTACACTGGTGGCCAATCACAGCGCGGGGTTGGGAGGGTGCAATTTGGATCGATGTCCAAAACTCACATATAGGGGCGGTTGCACCGCCCAAAAATAAATGAAAAAAGTAATTGAAAAAACACGTATTAGGGGGGCGGTATCTAACATGTTAAAAATGGAGTTTGAAGTTACAATGGGTTTGTATAGGAAGGGGGCGTGTCTGATAAAATGAATATCTAATATCTAAATATTGAATCAAGCAACTTAAAAACTGTCTGCGGGGCTCACGAAAGCCTGAGTAGACGATACAATCACCAAAAGTTTTTTTGAAAGTGAAATATCCCTTTAAATGAACACTGAGGATTTTACTGTGTGGCATCCTAGATTGTGTGGCATCCTAGGTTGAACAGCACCCACTGATGAGGACTATGAGCAAGAGGAAGATTACATCAAGAGTCAATCACTGGCACACTTTTCACTACAACAGATATATGACCTTTGACCTTGTTCACATTCAGAATGAATGGATGGATGATGGATGGATGGATGGATGGATGGATGGATGGATGATGGATGATGGATGGACGGATAGAAGAGATATATAGATAGATAGATAGATAGATAGATAGATAGATAGATAGATAGATAGATAGATAGATAGATAGATAGATAGATAGATAGATAGATAGATAGATAGATAGATAGATAGATTACAAGAGACTTTAATTACTGTCGCTGTTGAAGTCATAGGTTGTGTTACCTGAACATAACACCTCCAGTGTGAAAATGGAAGTAGCAGTTTCCATTGTTCCACACTCCCTCAGTGAGGACTCATTCCCAACACAGGAAGATGTAAAGTTCCATACTTCTATAGAACCAGAACTCCTGTCGTTGTAATTAACAGCAGAGCCACAGTCCAGCTGTTTACACACTACAGATGATGACTTCATGTTCCAGTGATAATCATCCACTGGTCTCCACTCTCCCTGGTGTTTCATATAAAGTATACCAGTACAGCGACTGGCTCCCCCCACAAACATGACATCATCTGCAGAAGCATTACAAAGTATTACTTGCTTTATAAAATCAGAATCCAAACCCTAAAGTATAGTTCATCTTTTACCTTTTTATCTCAGGCTAGCAAAAATCAATCCTGAAAATGAACTCTTATAGTAAGGCTTTTTTATTCATCTCTTTTATCTCCTATACATGTACCCTTTTGAATGCCTTCCATTTGTTTTAATGTAATACTTTTGATCATTAATCTCATCCATGTGTCAATCCATATGTTCCTCCTGTTATATTATTTTGTTTTTTAAAGGACTACAACCTTGTTTGGAATAGTCATGTACATCTAAAGTTTATTATTATAACTATTATTACCTGAGCAGGTGAGTCCAACAGTCTTGTCAGGTGAGCAGGTGTTTCTAGATAAGTTTGAGGTTAGACAGTCCAGGAGAACAGACTCACTACCTTCACACTGGAACTCTTTGGTCCACATTGGAGTCTTCGCTTCTCCATAGAGCGCCCCCTGGAGGACTGAAGGAGCCCCACAGCCAAGCTGCCTACAGACCACCTCTGCATCCTGCTGGTCAAAGTCACCTTCACACACTGAGACCCACGACTGATTAGACTTCACCTCCACTCTGCCTGAACACAGACTAGTCCCATTCACCAACCTCACTGACTCTGAGAGAGAGAGAGAGAGAGAGAGAGAGAGAGAGAGAGAGAGAGAGAGAGAGAGAGAGAGAGAGAGAGAGAGAGAGAGAGAGAGAGAGAGAGAGAGAGACAGACAGACAGACAGACAGACAGACAGACAGACAGACAGACAGACAGACAGACAGAGGGGGGGGTGCAGATAAGGGAAACATGAAGCATTAAGGATTAATATGAAACTCTGAAAGCATAACGGAGAGTAAGCAGTACATTTATTATTATTATTATCAAAGCAATATGTCATTAATGAAAGAAAACTAAACAGATAATAAACATAAACTACATACTCACGCACGCACGTACGCACGCACGCACGCACGCACGCACGCACGCACGCACGCACGCACGCACGCACGCACGCACGCACGCACGCACACACACACACACACACACACACACACACACACACACACGTAGATAGAGAGGTTAACAAACATATAACTAGATAGATAGATAGATAGATAGATAGATAGATAGATAGATAGATAGATAGATAGATAGATAGATAGATAGATGTACATTTTTAAGTAGTAGCAGCTTGTTACCTGAACAGATCACCTCTTGTCTGACAGTGGAAATAGAAGCCGTTTTTGTTCCACATTCCCTCAGTGAAGACTCAGATCCCAAACAGGGTGATGTAATTAACCATACAGGTTGAACTGTAGAACCAAGACTCATTGTTGAAACAGCAGAGCCACAGTCCAACTGTCTACACACTACAGATGATGACTTCATGTTCCAGTTAGACCCTCCATCCACTGGTCTCCACACTCCCTGATGTTTCATCTCCAGTCTACCAGTACACTTACTGGTTCGTCCCATCAACCTGACATCATCAGTCTCTGTACAGACACGAGAGATTATGTAGTAAAAATTACTTTCAAGAAAATCTTTTAGTCTTCAATTTTTTGTTCTTAGATTTTAGTTTTTTACCTGCTGTGTTGTGTGGTTGTTTAGCCTCCAGAGCTGAGGAGAAAATAAATCACAAGATAAAATGAGCTTCACTATATGGTTTACATGTTGCAGGAACTCTGTTTATATAATATACATATTTTTTTACTTTAGCCACTCATGACTTTAGCCACTAATTTATGCAAATTTTCCATCAAGCTTAAAGGTAGTGTAAGTGATATTTTTTTGTGAAAACAAAAGTTTTTTCGTTAAAAGCTTAAAGCACTATATTCTGATAATCATTGCTATAGTGTCAGTCTCAGTGTCAGTCACAGGGGCCTCCCTGTCTCTCCAGCTCTTTAATAAACAGAAAATACATTTTCAGGTGGGTTGCAAATTTCCAGCCAATCAGGAGAGAGTACCCATTTATCAACTTACATTTTACAGTGATACTGTTCCGAATTTATCTGCTCATTTCCCTGTATAATCACTTCCAATTTAACTTGTCTGTCCTGTATCCTGTGTGAGTTCTCTCTCCTGATTGGATCAAAGTGGTATCCCGCCTTGAAAATGTGTTTTCTGTTTACCGAAGAGCTGGAGTGACCAGGAGACTCCTGTTATTAAACAAACATTATATGGCAACGATTACTATCAGAATAGAGCTATTTAACACTTATTTAACACTTATTGTACCTGGATGGATGGATGGATGGATGGATGGATGGATGGATAGATAGATAGATAGATAGATAGATAGATAGATAGATAGATAGATAGATAGATAGATAGATAGATAGATAGATAGATAGATAGATAGATAGATAGATAGATAGATAGATAGATAGATAGATAGGCAGATAGATAGATAGATAGATACCTGAACAGACCACCAACGTTGTGCCAGTGGAAGTAGCAAGCTCCATTGTTCCACATTCTCTCAGTGAGGACTCATTCCCAACACAGGATGTTGTAAAGCTCCATACTGATTGTTTTATAGAACCAGAAGTCCTTTCTGGTTGTAAAGCAGAGCCACAGTCCAGCTGTCTACACACTACAGATAATGACTTCATGTTCCAGTGATTAGCATCCACGACCACTGCTCTCAACACTCCATGGTGTTTCATATAAAGTATACCAGTACAGCGACTGACTCCTTCCACAAACATGACATCATCTGCAGAAGCATTATAAAAGTATTACTTTCTTTATAAAATAAGAATCCAAACCAAAAGTATAGTTTATCTTTTACCTTTTTTATCTCAGGCTAGCAAAAATCAATCCTGAAAATTAACTCTTATAGTAAGGCTTTTTTTTATTTTTATCTTTGCTTATCTCCTATACCTTTTTGTGTGTCTTCCATTTGTTTCAATTTAATACTTTTGATCATTAATCTCGTCCATGTTATGTTCCTGTAATATTATTTTGTTTTTTAAAGCACTATAACCTTGTTTGGAATGTTCATGCACAACTAAAGTTTATTACTATTACTTTGGTTGCCCTAACAGGGCAAGTAGGCTACTATACAAGTACTATAGTCTGACAAGTCGGAAAAGTACTATAGACTGGTTGCCCTCTATAGTACTTGTCCTACTTTATTCTTTCTTTCTAGATAAACTTTATTTTGTCCCGTTACTCATTACTCCTCCCACAGTTTTGGCGGCACCCACTCGAGTCATATGTCAAATCAACCGGCTTCACTATGAATCGTGTGCTTGTATTTTGCTAAGAGACAAGCTGTATAGTTTAATTGATATACATTTATTCGTGAATACATTATCCCCATTGAAAAATGGCTACAGCCGCAACCTGCGATTGTTGCACCCTTAGCAAAAAGCAGTTTATTAAAGTGTACTATAAGTATACTTCTTTTATACTAAAAATGAGACAGTATACTTTACGTTTACTTTTATATACTCGACAGATATATATACTTAAAACTAGTATACTTAAGTATACTTGGCTTATACTGAAAAGTGTAAAGACAAGTCTAAGTATACTAATTAGAGACTTATACTTATACTTCCTGAGACTAGTATACTTAAGTATACTTGTCTTATACTGAAAAGTATACAGAGAAGTCTAAGGCTTATACTTATAGTTCCTGAGACTAGTATACATGTCGTATACTGATAAGTATAAAGAAAATTCTAAGGCTTATATTTATACTTCCTGACACTAGTATACTTAAGTATACTTGTCTTATACTGAAAAGTATAAAGAAAAGTCTAAGGCTTATACTTAAACATCCTGAAACTAGTATACTTGTTGTATACTGAAAAGTATAGAGAAAAGTCTAAGGCTTATACTTGTCGTATACTGAAAAGTATAAAGAAAAGTCTAAGGCTTATACTTAAACATCCTGAGACTAGTATACTTGTTGTATACTAAAAAGTATATAGAAAAGTCTAAGGCTTATACTTGTCGTATACTGAAAAGTATAAAGAAAAGTCTAAGGCTTATACTTAAACATCCTGAGACTAGTATACTTGTTGTATACTGAAAAGTATAGAGAAAAGTCTAAGGCTTATACTTGTCGTATACTGAAAAGTATAAAGAAAAGTCTAAGGCTTATACTTAAACATCCTGAGACTAGTATACTTGTCGTATACTGAAAAGTATAGAGAAAAGTCTAAGGCTTATACTTAAACATCCTGAGACTAGTATACTTAAGGATACTTGTCATATACTGAAAAGTATAGAGAAAAGTCTAAGGCTTATACTTAAACATCCTGAGACTAGTATACTTAAGTATACTTGTCGTATACTGAAAAGTATAGAGAAAAGTCTAAGGCTTATACTTGTCGTATACTGAAAAGTATAAAGACAAGTCTAAGGCTTATACTTAAACATCCTGAGACTAGTATACTTAAGTATACTGAAAAGTATAGAGAAAAGTCTAAGGCTTATACTTAAACATCCTGAGACTAGTATACTTAAGTATACTGAAAAGTATAGAGAAAAGTCTAAGGCTTATACTTAAACATCCTGAGACTAGTATACTTAAGGATACTTGTCATATACTGAAAAGTATAGAGAAAAGTCTAAGGCTTATACTTAAACATCCTGAGACTAGTATACTTGTCGTATACTGAAAAGTATAGAGAAAAGTCTAAGGCTTATACTTAAACATCCTGAGACTAGTATACTTGTTGTATACTGAAAAGTATAAAGAAAAGTCTAAGGCTTATACTTATACTTCCTGAGACTAGTATACTTAAGTATAACTACAAGTAAACTAGTAGTTTACTGAGGATATACTTTAAAGTGTACTCCAATGATCCCCAAAGTGCGCTAGAAGTATATAACTAGTACACTAGCAGTATATAGATGAGTGTACTTGTGGTATACTTGAAAGTATACTTCTGTAAACTACAATATGACCTTAAAGTATACTTTTGTAAACTAAACATGTTCCAATTTAGCCAAAAAAGTATACTCTCCAGTATACTTAAAGTATAACTACAAGTAAACTAGTAGTTTACTGAGAATATACTTTAAAGTATACTCCAATGAACCACAAAGTGGTCTAGAAGTATATAACTAGTACACTAGCAGTATATAGATGAGTGTACTTGTGGTATACTTGAAAGTATACTTTTGTAAACTAAACATGTTCCAATTTAGCCAAAAAAAGTATACTCTCTAGTGTACTACAAGTACATTTGTATTAGTATACTTACTATACATATACTTATACTTAAGTATACTTGATAAAATGAACTTGAAGTATACTCTTTTTTGCTAAGGGCAACTACACTTGCAATTTCCCAGAATTGCGAATATTCTAGTTATAACTATTAATACCTGAGCAGGTGAGTCCAACAGTCTTGTCAGGTGAGCAGCTGTTTCTAGTTGAGTTTGAGGTTCTACAGTCCAGGAGAACAGACTCACTGCCTTCACACTGGAACTCTTTGGTCCACATTGGAGTCTTCGCTTCTCCATAGAGCGCCCCCTGGAGAACTGAAGGAGCCCCACAGCCAAGCTCCCTACAGACCACCTCTGCATCCTGCAGGTCAAAGTCACCTTCACACACTGAGACCCACGACTGATTAGACTTCACCTCCACTCTGCCTGAACACAAACTAGTCCCATTCACCAACCTCACAGACTCTGAAGAGAGAAGAGAGAGCGAGCGAGAGAGAGAGAGAGAGAGAGAGAGAGAGAGAGAGAGAGAGAGAGAGAGAGAGAGAGAGAGAGAGAGAGACAGACACACACACACACACAGACACACACACACACACACACACACACACACACACACACACACACACACACACACACACACACACACACACACACACACACACAGACAAAATGATATCAGAGAGTAAGCAGTACATGTATTAACAAAGCAATATGTCAAGAAAACTAAACAAATAATAAACACAAAACAATGTTAGTTAATATCATCATCACTCAAGAGCATAAAAACTTCCAGTAGTCCCTCCATATCCACTAAAAGACCGTACTCATGCTCACCTGCACTTGCACGTACACACTTATTTTGCACGCGCGCACGCACGCACACACACACACACACACACACACACACACACACACACACACACACACACACACACACACACACACACACACACACACACACACACACACACACACACACACACACACGTAGATAGAGAGGTTAACAGACAGATAACTATTTAGATAGATACTAAGTAATAGCTTGTTACCTGAACAGATCACGTCCAGTCTGACATTGGAAATATAAGACATCTTTGTTCCACATTCCCTCAGTGAAGACTCAGATCCAACACAGGATGATGTAATTGACCATACAAGTTGAATTGTAGAACCAGAACGCATTGTTGAAACAACAGAGCCACAGTCCAACTGTCTACACACTACAGATGATGACTTCATGTTCCAGGCAGGCCGTCCATCCACTGGTCTCCAGTCTCCCTGGTGTTTCATCTCCAGTCTACCAGTACACTTACTGGTTCCTCCCATCAACCTGACATCATCAGTCTCTGTACAGAGACGAGAGATTATGTTGTACAAATTACTTTCAAGAAATGTTTTTAGTCTATAATTATTTGTTCTTATATTTTCGTTTTTTACCTGCTGTGTTGTGTGTTTGTTTAGCCTCCAGAGCTGAGGAGAAAAGAAATCACAAGATAAAATGAGCTTCACTATAACATATATATATATATATATATATATATATATATATATATATATATATATATATATATATATATATATATATATATATATATATATATATATATATATATATATATACATATATATATATATATATATATATATATATACATATATATATACATATATATATATACATATATATATATATATATATATATATATATATATATATATATATATATATATATATATATATATATATATATATATATATATATATATACATTAGGATAACAATTTGATCCAATCAGGAAAGAGAACTCACACAGGATACAGGACAAACAAGTTAAATTGGAAGAGATGATGATACAAAGAAATGAGCAGACAAATTCGGAACAGTATCACTGTATATTATTAACATATTTTTTATAGTTTATTTATTTTTATTTCTGTGTGGTCCTCAAAGGGCCCACTTTGAGGGGTCCCCAGCAGGGACCCCCAGCCTGGGGGGGCCTGAAGGGCCCAGGAGCTCTTTTCAGAGCCTCAAACCCAGCAAGAATCACTGCTGTAAATACAGATGAGGGGCCCACACATTTGATATTTGATTAACCTATACATTTAATTTTAGTAAATTGTCAATGGCAGCGCGGCCCAGTTCCCGAAGGGCCCCTGAGAGCCAAGGGCCCCTGGGCCACGGCCCCGGCGGCCCAATGGCTAATACAGCCCTCAGTCCAAATCTCCCTCAATATCCTTGGCCAAAATAATAAACAGACCACCGTTCTTGGTGCACCGGTATGATCGGTACGCCTGAAACTCGTCCAGTGAGAAAAAACTAAAAGCACGATTAAAATACGTAAATTGTTTTAATGGCGTTAATGTTCTGTGATTATTTAATCAAAATTAATCAGTTAAAGTCCAGCCCTAATTATTTTATCCACAGCATTTTAGTACTTTTCACTCTAGCACCTTATACTGTATTTATGGCATATTCTACTAGTTTGACATTTATTATAACAAGGCTATAGGCTCTACTATAACTATTTGCATCATCATAATGATTATTAATATTGTTTTTAATATGATAAAATCATGGTGCTGATCACAATAGTCAAATGTACACACAAAGTTGAAAGTGTACGTCCAGGGCCCATGAACATAAATGTCAAAATGTTTTCTCTGAGATATGTCTCAAAGAAAACTTGAGAGATTATTAGTTTCAGTTAGAACTGATTAAAAATAACGTTATGCTTGACATAAACTGATATAAAATATTGACAGTGATTAATAGTGATATTACTAAATTCCAAATACTATCAGATTATTGCATGGCACCCCTGGACTGGTGTCACGACAGCCTGGGATGCCACGGCACTCGCTTTGAGATACTATCGGAATAATACAATAACACCTTAAAATTATCTTTATGCATCAAAAACAAACAGTGCAACATCTTTTAATAAAATAAAAATTGAATAAAGAACATCATATCCTCTGGAAGTTTGTTCCAACTACTAAGGGTGCAACAGTAAATCAAACAAAATAATTTAATCGATCATCGAAAACAATCAACAATTGATTATTTAATCAAATAATCTATTAATAATTGATAAAAAAAATGATGTGAATGAAATAGTGAAAGTCATCAAGCTCACAAGCTTGTAGATCTGCTATTTTCATTATCTTTTCCTCAAGAATGTTAAGCGTATAAAATAACGTTTGGTTAATCGATAAATAATAAACAATAAATATATATAAAACCACATTTATTGATTAATCGATTAATCGAAAAGGTAATTGTGATAGAATAATCGGTAAGAAAATAATTTATGGTCACCCCCTAAATTCTGCCACTGAGAACAGTTCGTTCGGCCCTGATTGACCTGAAACGTAAGGGTTCACAACGTAAAATCAAGCCAGAGATCTGTTTAACCCCTAACCACTGAGCGGTTTAACAAATTAAACCCTATACACTTCGTTGACTGGAGTCCCCCAGGGGTCCATACGAGGCCCCCTCCTTTTTTCCATCAACACCAAATATCTTTGCCGATCTACAAGATCCCAACCAGTCTCATGCGCGTGAGAGCTGCTATTTTTTCCAAATGTTTGCCCCACTATACGGACCCTAGTGTTCATGTGGTTAAACACAATTAGCAATATTTTAAAATCAAGTTTTATGAAGCCATTTTAGGGAGGTTCCCCTGCTATCTGCCAGCCATGCTTTGCTGGAAGGTTGCTATCCACTGTACTGTCCCCGCTGCCAAGATATCGCTCACAATGTAGGTTCATTTCTTTTTTTACCAAATTAGCTAGATTTGCTCCATGTGTTTGGAACATGATTCAGCATCACTGTTGTCCAATATGTTGTTTTAAATGTATTTTATTTTCATGTAATTTTAATTAATGGTATATTTTAACTGTTTTAATTTGATACAGCAATCTATTCAGATTTCTTTTCCTGTCTGAATTACCTCGGCACCATTGAAAATTATACTTTACCCTCAATGTATTTTCCAAGCTTTTAATATATAAATAAATAAATAAATAATGATAATGATGATGATGAAGTGTCATTAAAACAGATTCCTACCTGAGCTCAGCAACAAAATGAACAACAGTATTTGATCCATCTGTAGATGATTCAGAACCAGTCACACTGGAGCTCTGTGTTTCACTGGATCTTCACTCAACAACCTGGATTCTATGTCTACGTTTCTGATACAAATCAAATCTCCTCTTCAACATTATCTCTGACACCAGGGTTGAGGGCAATAAAAGTGGGCAGTACGAGTCATTTTACTCATTAGCGTACCGTTTCCACCTCATGCTGTGGTAGTACATGTACTCATTAGAGTACATGTACTCATTAGAGTACCCTTTCCACCTCAGGCTGTGGTTTCTCTGCAAGCTCACAGTTTTCTCACTCACATTCTAACAGTTCAGCTCTTATCATTCACACATCTAGTCAACCTGAAATGGAAAATACAACACTATTTATTTGTATTTTATCATGTTTTATATCCATGCATCCACATGTTTTAATCTAGATGTACAGGCTAGAATTTCATTTTTGAACTGTAAAATAATTGCTTTTTAATAATACAAAAATGTAGTCCCCTGTTGTTGTTTGACCTTCAGATTACCAGACGTTCTCTGTAGCCACTCAGCTCCACATCAGTGAGGATGGCTTGGAGGACGCACAACAGACTGTGGCCAAGAAGGCCAGACAACACCTGTACCACCTCACAAGGTGTCACAGAAGGTCCTGAGAGCCTTCTACTCCACTACCACCCAGAACCCTGTTTCTAAATCTGAGGTCCGGGCCCCCCATGGGAGCAAACTAGAAAAGGAAATGAATGAATGAATGACACAAGCAGCATTCATCTGTAACTATCTCATCTATCTGTAACTAACTAGCCTACTTCACCATGCATTCTATTATAGCCTGCTCCCCTTTAATTCTTCCCCATTACACATTCCCCATTGTAGGCTTTAAATAGGGGTTGTTTGTCTCTTAACCTATTCCTAACCCTTATTTTTAAATTATATATTTTCTCTTAATACTGTGTGTGTGTGTGTGTGTGTGTGTGTGTGTGTGTGTGTGTGTGTGTGTGTGTGTGTGCGTGTGCGTGCGCGTGCACGCGCGTCACTCAGATCAACTAACACAGGGAAGCTATCAGAACCTTCCCTAAAACATCCAGGACAACGCTCCAAAAATCCAAGACTCTTCTCCCTTCTGGCTCTCAAACTGTGGAAAAATAAGAAATAAAAAAGATATGTACAAGAGAAAAAAGAGGAAGAGTTCGGGGAGGGGGGGGTTAGGATAAGACTTTGACAGGGTCATTTTCGAACAGCTTCCTGAAGGTGTTTCTTTAGGGCAGTTTTGAAAGTGAGTAGGGTTTTACACTCCTTTACTCCTTTTGGTAGGGCATTCCACATTTGTGTTGAATAGCATGAGAACGAGTTCATTCCCTTTGTTGAGCCAAATCTGGGTTGAACATGATTCGTGGAGCTGCCTCTGGTGTTATGATCGTGGACTTCATTTACATTGGAACCCAGGTAGGTGATTTCATCCTTTCATGTGATGACATCATCACCCGCTTTGATTGTGAAGCTCTCAGCCTTGCTAAGGTTAGTAAAGGATGGATTCAGTTTTACCCAGGTGTAATGATAGTTTGTTGTCGGTGAGCCAGATGCGGATCCTGTCAAGTTCGGAGCTGAGGGTTTTCTCAACCTGCAGCCTGTCACTGTCCGAGACCAGCAGAGCCGAGTCATCTGCGAACAGGAACAGTTTACAGTCGCAAGCTGAATACATATCGTTCACATATATCAGGAACAGTAAGGGTCCTAGAATGCTTCCTTTCGGAACTCCACGAGTCACTGGGAGGGGAGGGGACTGGGTGCCGTTTATTCCCACCACTTGTTCCCTCCCTTCCAGATAGGATCTCATCCAGCTCACCGACATATCATCAAAACCTATTGCTTTTAGCTTATCGATCATAATTGGGTAATTAGGCCTTCTGGAGGTCCAGCATGACCATGCCGCAATAATTTCCATTGTCGACCTCTTGTTTGATATAGTCGTTCAAATAGAGAAGGCACGTTTCAGGGGAGTGGGATTTTCTGAAACCAGATTGGAATTTGTAAACTAGATTTTTCTCCGCAAGATACTTATCGACCTGTTCATAAACTATTTTTTCCATGAATTTCGAGATGGAGCTAAGAATAAAAATAGGGCGGTAGTTTCCAGGGTCTAATTGGTTTCCTTTTTTGTACAGAGGGGTCACTCTTGCTTTTTTGAAGTCATTAGGGACCCGTCCCTGTTTGATGGAGAGGTTTATTATGTGGGTAATGATTGGAGCAATGGAGGCGGCTGAGTCTTTTAGAAATTTGGAGGGGATATTGTCGAGACCTGTGGCTCTGTATTGTTGTAGTGCGCTCAGTTTTTTAAACACCTCATCGGTTGTCACCAAGGAGAGTTTAAAATCATCTTTGCGTACACCTAGTTTTTCGTAGAATGAGTTGATGTGCTCTTTACCATAGCACCCAGAGTGGGGGGTGGGGGGGCAGTTTTTCAACCAGTTGTGTGGCTATGGTTGTAAAAAAGATGTTAAGATTTTACCCACTTCCCGCCCTGATGTAAAGAGAGACTCCTTCACCTTGAGGTTTATGTTTGCGAACCTGGTTTTCTTTTCTTTTTTTTGCTGCAGCCTAGTTGGTTATTGAGTAGCTTCCACAGCTCTTGTGGTTTGTTTTGGTTTTCCTCAATTTTTTCATCAAGGTATTTTTTTTTGGAGTTTTTTTCTGCTAACTTGAACATGCCATTAACCTTGTTTCTTAGCTTATTTCTCTCTGTTGTGATATTAACTAAGTGGAATTTGAGACCTTTGTTGAAGCCTTTATGAAGCTCAGAACACTTTTTGTTTCTGACTTTCATGGCAGTAAGGATGTCCGAATTCATCCATGGAACCTAGCGGGTTTTGACCCTGATGGTTTTCATGGGAGCCACGCTGTCCAAAATTTGAATAAATTTGGTTTTGAAACCAAGCCAAGATTCATCTACCTGTGTGCAATTTAGTACGTCGGCCCAGTCCTGTTCCTCTAGCCTGTGATGTAAGTCCTCACTATTTTTTAGGTCTCTGATCGTGACCGATTTGTGGTAACCGGTCTTAGGTTTACAGTTTCTCTGGGTACAAAAGGTCATGTTATGATCACTTATACCGCAGGTAGAAATACCACTATTGAGGATTTTGTCCTTGTCCGTAGTTAGAATGAGATCTATGGTAGTTTGAGTGGAAACACCCAGTCTTGTGGACTCCACCTTAGCCCGTAGCACTTGACCTAGCCTTGATGACCATGCAGTGTTATGCAAAGGTTATAATGTAATTTAGACAGAACTGGCATCCTATACATTGATTCTGATATTATACAGTTTAGACAGATGCTAGGTTCTTGGTGTACCTATGATCCTAGATTACTGAGGCAGTACACACTCTGCATTTGATGTATGCGTTAACCTTGCTTACTGTAAGTCACTCCAGATAAAGAGCGTCTGCTACATGCCTAAATTGTGAATATGTACGTTTGCAGTGAGTCAGAATATTACTGAACCAAACCCTTCCATCTTCCTCTGTGGTTAAACCGTCTGCCTTCTACCAGGCAGTGATATCACCAAGGGTTCTTTATTAACACACACACACACACACACACACACACAATGTATTACTACTAGTAGTAATAGGGGGAGGGTGATATATGTCACTACAGGCAAGAGGAGTAGGATGGAGGAGCACTCACTGGCAGACCACCAGTCCAGTTGAAACACCCTGATATAGTGTGTGTTCAGTAACAGCCAGGGCTCTCCCCATCTCTCCACTTTAGTAAACACAAAATACATTTTCAGGTCAGGATACCGGTTTCATCCAATCAGGAAGAGAGAGAACTCAAACAAATGAGCAGACATACTTGGAACTGGAACAAATTACCTTTGTGGGTTCACTTTTTATTGTTTGATGTGTTCTGATGTTTGATTATTAGTTATTTTCAAATGTTATCTTATAGCGGCCCTCTTGAATCTGTAAGAAACATAATTCATGCTGTTATGCAATTGTTTTCTAATAAAACTTGAACTCTGCTGATTGGACAACATTTATAACCCACCTAAAAATGTATTTTGTGTTTACTAAAGAGCTGGAGAGACGGGGAGACTCCTGTTACTTAACATTACTATTGGAGCTTTGAGTTTTTAACCATAAACCTTTAGTTTGAACCAAAGAATATCCCTTTAATGTATGTTTAGTATTAATCTAAATCTACAACGTAACTTAAGCTGTCAAATAACTGTAGTGGAGTAAATGTGTACTATCTGCGTCTGGGAAGTAGTGGAGTATCAAGTAAGAATTTGAGTAAATGTACTGTAGTTACTCTCCACAACTGTAAATGGACAATGAATAATGTATTTGATGTATACTGGAAGGCCTGAAGTTATCCTTGAGATCTTATTCCATATCACTTACGGTGGCCTCCTCCACGCTGCACATTATTTGGGGTGAATTGGTACAACTAAATATGATCTAAACGGACATTTTTAAACTGATGTGTAAACTGCTTACCATACATCGTTTAACACTCACTTTAAAACAAATTAATTTAATTTTAAATAACCACACGTGTGAAAATATGTTTCTTTTTTACTTAAAAACAAATTTCCTTTTCGTAACAGCCAAGTTAAGAAATGGATGAATTTCATATTAATAAAAACATTGTCAAAATGCCTAACTATGTAATTAAACACATTGATCAATCATAACATGATATGGCACAGAAATCAAAGACATGGAATCTCAGAATGGCAAAGCCAAAAGGACTAACAAAGAGCATGTGAAATAAATCATTTACTGTTATAATGTCTGCAGGCCTCGAGGGTAAGCATATAGAATGCTTATAAAGTGCTATCATGTATATTAAATAAAGACACAGTCCTTAATAACTGTTCTATATTCTGATCTGTTATTCTTGAGATGATTTTTGGAAGCTGATCGAAATCACTTTCATTTATTTGCTCCTTTTAATTTCCTTGCAAGAATAAGCCACAGTATTTCATATAAATATTATATCAACAGTGTTATCCTTGGTCCTTCAATCCTTCTGTCTTTGAAATGACAAAAAGCGTTTTAATGCACAATTGTACAAATCTGGCCGATGGAAAACAGCTCAGTTCCCACCGAGCGCGTTCAGCGGATCGTCAAATATGTTGCCCGGATCCTCGGCTGCACTCGTGTCCTGCGATCTCGGGGTTTTCTTCTTGGACTTACTGGGAGCCTTTGTCGCCGGTTTTACTGAGAATATATCATCTTTAGAGACAAAATGAACATAAAATATTCTGTTAAAAACACAGAATTCAAGTCCATCACATGTTAACCACTTAAAAAGGTAGGGTAAGTGATTTACTTTGGTTAAAATAAGTGTTGAATAGCTCTATATTCTGATAGTACTCATTGCTATAGAGTGTTTGTTCAGTAAAAGGAGTCTCCCATGTCTCTCCAGCTCTTTATTAAACAGAAAATGCATTTTCAGTGCTCTTTCCTGATTGGCTTAAATGTTGCCACCTACCTGAAAATGAAATTATATTCTGTCTACTAAAGAGAGACCCCTGTGACCAAACAAACGCTCTGTAGAAATGATTACTATCAGAATATAGTACTTTAACCTTTATAACAAAAACAAACAAAAATGACCAACAAATATCACTTACCCTACCTTTAAACCCAATATGTTTGAGCGGAGTCCGTCAGGTCTCTATACTAGTGTCTTCTCTGTTATTGTGGGGAAAGCTTTCGCTGAAAATAGCAGATTGACAAGCTCACAACGCATCGTGTTGTGAGCTTGACAATCTGCTATTTTCAGAGAAAGCTTGAAGATGGATGTTGGGGTTTAAGTGGTTAAAGGAGCGCCCATTTCAACGTTATCTTCATATAAGATATAAGATGGCACAATTACCGTCTACTCTCTGTGTATCATTACGTGGGCTGTGGACAGTTCAGAATCCTGCCTACCAATAACAGACATCAACGACAGGGATTCCAAGCTAATAGAAACTACAGCCTTTCTGGTCCTGGTAAGTTAGCATACTGAAATAGAAATGAAATGGCCAAAAAACGCAAAACAGATGATGTCACTGGTAGGCAGGTTTCTGACCACAGCCCTCCTCTGAGACACAGAGTTGAGTAGACAGAAATGGTACCGTATGTCAGTGGTTCTCAACCTGGGGGTCGCAAAATAATTTGGGGGGGTCACCAGATTTTTTGGTGAATTTTTAAAAAAAAAATGAAAAAAAAAAAAAGTTTTTTTTATGTTATCATTAATTCATGTTTTATCAGTTAATTTACTCAATTTACCCACTTTTTGCAAAAATGTTTTGATAATAAACAATTATCAAATAACCTATTATAATTAAATAACCTTCGCGCGCGCGAACGGGACCGCTCGCACGCGCGAACGGGACCGCACGTGTGCACGCGGGGGGTCGCGGGAAATAATATCATTATTTTGGGGGTCGCGGCCTGAAAAGGTTGAGAACCCCTGCCGTATGTAATAACCTGTGTATGAAAATAGCTTGAGAATGGGTGAAATCGTCCTTTGACTGAAGAAGGCTGGATAGCCGAAACGAAAAAATAAAAACCTTGTTGATCTTGTCTTTCTGAGTACGACCTTTCGCTTGTCAATGTTTGAAATCGACCTTTAACAATAAACAAGGTCAAATATGCACAAACCATTTTACAATGCTGTATTACTTACCCATGTCGTCGTCGAATATTGACTTGGTCTCCATCTTCTTCTTGGACTTGTCTTTTGGTTTCGTGGTGGACGTCAGGTCAGCGAAGATGTCAACGTTGTCGTCAAACAGGCTGGCATCCACTGTGTGCTTCTTATCAAACAGGCTGGCATCCACTGTGTGCTTCTTATCAAACAGGCTGGCATCCACTGTGTGCTTCTTATCAAACAGGCTGGCATCCAGGGACTGAGCTGTCTGCTTCTTGGGAGCTTTAGGCACCGAGGTGGCTTCATCCTGGGGGACAAAACACATAAGACATAAGAATCCAAAACACTTTTACCAAGGACCGTGTTCTGCCCCCTGAAGGGGCGGTAAATATCACAAGGGGGCGTCAGTCTGGTCTGTTTGGAGGTGGTATAACATTTTAACCCATTAAGACCTGAGGCGATTCTTAAAAATGTTTTCTAAATCCTAACAGTTTTTTTGGAAAAAAAAAAAAAAAATGTTTTCAAGATTTTTCAAAAATAGCAGATCTACAAGCTCATAGCGCGGCACTCGGTGCCGCGCTATGAGCTTGTATATCTGCTATTTTTGAATAGCCAAAGAAATCTAAAGTGACAGATGCGTTCCAGGTCTTAATGGGTTAAACATGTTGCACAAAAATCATAACATGCTTTCACCCACTTTCTGCCTGTATATGCTCTCAATGTGATATCAGTCCGCCTTGTCACACAGAAAAGCTTTTTTTTTGTTTTTCAAACTTTCAAATCTGCTATTTAGAATTTGTTTTGTTTTGTCCTCTGCATTTTACCCATACTATAACAACTAGCAGCCATTGTGCGGCGCTCGGGGAACAATTAGGGGTTAAGAGTCTTGCTCAGGGACACACATCGACACATTGCTGGCCTGGAATCGTACCTGGGACAACCAGGGCCTTTGGCTCCAAAGTCCCCAGGCGGGCTCACTAGCCACTCAGCTATGGCCGCCCCTATTAAATCAATTAGTCCCATTAAATGTTGCACCCCCTACCTCAGTGGTTCTTAAAGTAGGGTCCGGGGACCCCCATGGGTCTTTGAGGGGGTTTCAGAGGGGGTCCCCAGCTAAATGTTTGGTAACTCTGAGAGTGTACAAATGGAACCAAAACGGGTCCATTTGGTTCCATTTGTACACTCTCAAGAGTTATGGGGGTCCGTGACCTAATGCATAGGAAACTGGGGGTCCTTGAAATGATAAAGTAGTTTGAGAATCACTGCCCTACCTGGAAGATGTCTGGTTTGGTCAGACTCTTGGCCTCTTTGTTGACGGCGAGCGTCGGGGCCGAGCTTTTGTTCGTCCCGAAGATGTCGTCATCGTTGTCTTCCTCGAGGAAGGACGACGAGGCCTTGGCCTTCTTCGCCGTCGACCTCGGCTTGACCTTCTGGAAGAGGTCATCCTTGTTGTGGTCATCGAAAAGGGACGGAAGTGCACTTGTCTCTTTCTTCGAACGCGACGGGCGGTCGCCGGCCTGATGATCCTGCTGCGCCGCAGGTGTCTTCGCTGCTGTTTGGGAAGGGGGCGTGGCGTGTTTAGCGGCAGACTTGGAGCCAAACAGACCACCGCCGCCGTGACCGTCGGAGGCGAACAGGTCGTCTGGGTCGGGCGGAGGCGTCGCCGGGGCCTTGTGGTCATCGCTCCACGTAGGAGAGTGTTTCTGTCCAGGGTTTGTGGACACTGGCAACGTGAGGACAGAGGGTCTGCCTGGAGGTTCTGTTGGGTTGTTACAGTCATGGCATTTTCGTTGACCATTAATTGTCATCCAAATACTTATATTGTGTTAAAACGTTTAGCTTTGTAAACACATTGCACAGGGCAGATATGACAAATAACTAGAATATACAAAGAAACTACCGATGAATGACCGGTAACCAATAATCAACATAAATAAAGTACTACGGTCCAAACAAGGCATATACTTAGTCATTTTATACTTAAAAAAATTGCAAAAGTAGCCGATCTAGCGTGTACTGTAGATAGCCATTTCTGTAAAGATTATGAAAAAAATTACTGCAAATTAACTCTATTAATTGCAACCAGGGGATTATTATTGTCTCGGGTGGAAACCTCATTACGTCCAAAGCTGTTACTTTAGAGGATTCAAATTCAAAAGCATCAAAAGTAGCAGATCTACAAGCTCAAAACGCGCTTCGAGCTTGTGGAAAAACACAAAACAAGTTAGAATACGGAGATAGGAGGTTTCTGCCCCGACAGTGACGATTATGTAATAACTGAGACATCAGGCCCACCTGGAGGTTGAGATGACAGGACAGAGTCGGCTAGAGTTGGATGGACAGCAGGGTCGTCGTGGCCGGTCTGGACCGGAGGAGATGAGGCGACGGGGGACACAGTGGGGCTGCTTGGGACACGTCTGTCCTCGTCCAGGGTGTCCTCCTGTCGGTCCTCCCCAGACGTCTGCACGGCCTGCTGCCTCGCTGTTCTGGACTGGGGCCTCCGTCGCACGGAGCCTTTGGCACGACTCTGCCAGGGGAGAGAGAGAGAGAGAGCAATGATGTACAACAGAGGTCTTCAACAGGGGGTCTGGGGCCCCTAGGGCATTGCTTCTAAAAGTGGGGTCCGGGGACCCCCAGGGGTCCTCGGGGGGTACCAGGGGTTTCCCAGCAAAATTAGTTAATTACGGCTATTTGAAAATAGACGATCTACATGCTCACTTGTGTGCATGTAGATTGTCTATTAGAATTCATAAAAACGTTTAATCTGCAACACAGCATGTAATTTGATAGCATGCTATTTAGACAGATTCTAGGCTCATTGTTTACTGTACCTGGTATCCTAGTTTCAATTTGCAGATTATTATTAGCATATTGTTTAGACTGATGCTAGGTTCTTGTTATTTAGACAGATGCCATGTTCATTTGTTGAGCTGGCATCCTATAGTTTAAATGTACAGATAACTAATGTTTTGATATTATACAGTTTCGACTGATGCTAGGTTCTTGATTTACCTATGATCCTAGATTACTGAGACACTACACTGCCTTTATGCATTTAATGTATGTGTTAACCTTGCTTGCGACTCTGGATGAAGAGCGTATGCTACATGCCTAAATTGTAAACATGTACGTTTGTAGTGAGTCAGAATATTACTGAACCAAACCCTTCCATCGTACTCTGTGGTTAAACCGTCTGCTTTTTATCAGGCAGTGATATCACCAGTTTTTTTAATTATATTAATACCACACACACAAACACGGCAAATCTGTTTCTCAGATCTGCAAGCTCACAATGTGCTATGGTGCGACATGTTGTGAGCTTGTAGATTGGCTATTATCGGCGAGTAACACTGTCGTAGTACTACGTATAAATCAGGCTTCTCTTTTCTCTCTACTCCTCTGGTGAAACCACTTCCTTGTGGTTAATAAGCATCTAGATTTTTGTACACGGATGTCAAATGGGGTCAGAAAAATCTACTGCAAATGCTTGAAGTTTGAGTCTGAGCATTTTGAAAATGGAAAATGTGTAGGAACCCTGATCATAGACAAAAGTAGCGGATGAGTAAACACCAACATACTGTTGCTCAAAGAGCCAACACATTTTGTAATTGACTGGTTACTAGGTACTGTAGCTTATATGTAATATGCTTATGTAATATTTGACAATTTGGCCAAGATATGGTATTTGCAGATACCCTGTTTTATACTTTTTTTTATTTTTACTGTACTGTTGAGAAAACAATGTTGCACATTATGCTAATCATCTAAGGACCCCCCCTAAAATAATTTAGGGACCCCCCTGGGTGGTCCGGACCCCCAGTTTGGGAACCACTGGTCTACAGGCTATGTTCATGCTTGCCCGCGGTCTAGCTCCGACCCACCTTGTTGGCGCTCTGCAGCGTAGCGACCTGGACTGGGCTCTCGAAGCCGACGCCTCCGTCCCCCCCGTCTGTCTGGGTCCTTACAGGGGTCGTGGGGCTGGGGGTCAAACTGGAGCTGGACACCCCGGAGGAAGAACCCGTGCCCAGGCCCGGAAGCACGGCGACAGCCCCTGGGATGCGAGGCGCGGCGCCCGGCAGTAGAGCAGTGGGGTTGATCAGAAGGTTGGCCTGGATGCGAAAAGGAACAGACGTTGAAAAAGTTAAGGCGGCGGCCATTTTGTTCTGATATCATAATTGGGGTAATGGGGAGAGTGGAAGAGAGGTGATGAGGAGAGTGCAGGCAGGGAGGAGCGGATGGAGGAAAGTGTCAGGAGTGTTTTGGGACAGAAGGGTACCAGCAAGAGTGAGAGGGAAGATGTATAGGACGGTAGTGAGACCAGCCATGCTTTGCGGCTTGGAAACGGTGGCACTGACGAAAAGACAGGAGGCGGAGCTGGAGGTGGCAGAACTGAGGATTGTCACGATTCTCATTAGGAGTGACAAGATCAGAAATGACTACATTAGAGGGTCAGCCCAGGTTAGAAGGTTTGGGGATAAATCAAGAGGTTGAGATGGTTTAGACATGCAGAGAAGGAGATATGATGAGGGGTTCATTAGGAGAAGGATGCTGAAGATGGAGGTGCCAGGCAAGAGGAGAAGAGGAAGGTCAAAGAGGGGGTTTATGGATGCAGGTGACAAGAGGACATGCAGGTGGCTGGAGTGACTGAGGAAGACAGAGAAAACATGAAGCAGATGGAAACAGGTGATCCGCTGTGGCGACCGCTGATGGGAATTACACGAAAGACTAAGTGGAAGACTAGCCCACATATCAAGCTGTATGTACATACTAAATACATGGATATAAACTAAGCTTTTTTACTACAGAAGGAAAGCTGCTCTATTCATGCAGTTTTGCGTTGTGGTCTCAAGCAGTAGATCAAATTCAGAGGAAAGTAGGAAGTCGAGGATGTAGATTTAGAAGAACGTTGTAAAGTGACAGATCCAAGTATGAGCAATTTTGGAAAACTGGAATAAAAGGAGGAACAATTGCTTTAAGTCTGGCAAAAATCACAACAGAGCATTGTGTTAATGAGCATGACAGCCGTGCTGTCCTGTAGACTTTGAATCATTGAGGAAGTCCACATAATCTTTGCTTCAACAGAGAGAGCTACAGGTAAGGTAAACATGCAGAGGAAACGTAGTAAGAAATATCAAAGTCTTTTCAGATGGAATAAAAAGCAAAGAATGCCACAAATAATTAGAAGTCAACAAAAAAAAAAACAGTTACTTGGAGTTTTCCAATCCTTGATGAGGGCTCTTTAGATTTTACAGGGCTTGCTGCAGGTTTCTGTGCAGTTAAATAACAACATAACAAGTTCAGAATCCAACCCCAAGGGTTTCCTATAACTTTTATAAAACACATTCACATTTAGCAATGAATCATGATAACTACATTGTCTAGTAACATTATTTTTTGAAGCATATGAAAAATAAATAAAATGCATAGCTTTCTCTTGATCAAAATGACAAAACCATACATGTATATTGTATATACTGTACGTGTGTAAATAATATGGGTTAATATGTGCAAATGCATTAGCCTGGTAAACCCTCCCTCCAGAAATCTCAATTGTATTTTATTTCAGGAGTGAGTCTGGCCTGCAGACCTATATGGGCAATTTGGCTGTGGGCTAGAGATGGGTGGGAGTAATGTGGCTTTGATGTCCAAGTGGCCCTTTGATGTCCAATTAAGCCACTTTAGGTTGCAGTGATTATCACCAGGAGTAATTGGTTTGTCTTTGATGTTAATGAGCAGCTTGTATGAAAGGTGTATTGATTAATGACGTGTGAACCACTCTGGTTCCACCTGATTGGCCTACCCCCGCTGTCAATCACAAAACAATGAGCGAGGACGCTGATTGGCTCGGTTAGTTTTTAATTCCGCTAGAAACTCCCACAATGGGCAATCATGCCAGACTCACTCCTGGAATCAAATGGAAATGAGATTTCCGGAGGGAGGGTTTACCAGGCTACAAATGCATCGATAATAAGGAGGTTTCAGGTATATATGCAAGCAGCAGTCACACCTCATTCTCTGGCACGGATGCAGGGCTGGTGGCTTTAAGAGGTTCTGATTCAGCGCTTGCAGGTTTCTGAGGTTCTGGTGCAGGGGTGGCAGGTTTCAGAGGTGCTTCATCTTTAGGTTTGCTGGGCTTCTCTGCTACTTTCTGCGTACGGGAATAGGAGGCTTATTAGAAGGATAAACCCCTTAAGACTCATCTGCTTTTCAGAAAAAACACAAAACAATACAACACACATACATACCGTACGAACACAGAATAAAGCTCCCTCAGGACTAGCCACCCCCTGCCCCCAATTACCCCCAAAAAGGCCAAAGTACATACCCATACAGTAGTATACATGCAGTATAAACACATACAAATACATACATACATGTATTTGTGCATGTATGTATGTATACAAATACTCTGACGCAAGAGCAGGGTGTCTGAAGGTAAGTAAAGAGAGATGCCTTTAAGATATAGAATAATCCTGCTAATAAAGTATTCAATCAATCAATCAATCAATCAATCATCAACAACAACACAGTGCAACACCGTGCACTGTCATCATCCACGACTGTCAACAACAAAATGCTCAGAATGTCAACCTCATGTAGTCAAGCAGCAGAAACAGGAGTATCTAATATTTGTTTTTTTATTTACAACTATTTATAACTATCAGTCGTTTGTCCGGGGACCCCCTGGAACCCCCCCTTAAGGACCCCACATTGAGAAGCAGTGATGTAAAGTCATGTGTACCGGTGGAGCTTTAGGCTTGATGGAGGTGAAGAGGTCATCGTCATCATCATCAGCAAACAGACTGGGTGCTGCTGCCTTTGTACTCTGAAACAAAAGGCACACTAACATTTACTATACTATACTTTTTTACCTTTTATTTATGCCAGTTTAACGCTAACACTAAAGGCTAGACACTAAAGAGTTATACTAAGTATAAATAACTCCATCCCTTAAACATGACCTCTAAATGCTTCATCCTAACCCCAACCCCTGTTCCTAATTGTAAGCATAACACCAATTGTTTTTAACCATTAAAGAACAATTTTTCTAGTCAGAAGTGAACCAGAAAGATTGTAAGTCAAGGCACAAAGGCTCTTAGCACAACTGGGTGTGGAATACAGTAACGAACATGCTTTGTGTTGCACATGTAAAGGCAGACCAACACGTCCAATGCGCCCAGACAGACCTTAACCCTAACCTCACAGAAACCACGCCTAAACCTAATCTCAAAACCACGTCCACCTGGGCGAAAAACACTGGGAAAAAAAAGAAAGAGAGTCCAGACTGACCACAGCTTTCCCTGAGGTGGTGAAGAGGTCAACGTCTGGGTCGTTGTCCTTCTGCTGTGTCCGGCTGAACAGCAGCTCCTCATCCTGGAAGACCCCGCTGGTCTTTGCTGCAGCCTGCATGGGGGGGTCAAACACGCACCTTTAGTTTGTTGCTGTCGGGCAGAAACCTCTTATCTCCATATTCTAACATTTTGTGTTTTTTCGTAAATTAACGTCCTACTTCATCATACTACAGCGTCACGCAAAAGCATCAAAAGTAGGAGATCTACAGGCTCGAAACGAATCCCCTAAAAGGCCTGCAATCCTGAAAAGGGCCAATTGTGTTCGTAGCACAGACGCTTGACAAAGCCGCATCCACCGCGGTGGATTCGAACCCCCAGACTCTGTGGTGGTGGCAGCTATTTTACCACTGTGCCACACAAGCGCAAAAACACACGTTCATAATGGAACACTCTGCAGTCTGCATGGGTGTTAAAGACACACACTTTTCTACCGGAGCCAGATCCATAGATTATCCACCATTATTTTACTTATTTGATGACATCCCTATCAGCATTTTACACACCCGATGTGGCCCGGTTTTGAACCACTTTCAACCTGGTGTCCTTATTTTGGGCATGTCATTAACACATTGCCCGCCAAGAACGCAGATATGTGTTCTATTTTCAAGTTCTTTTTCTTTTTTTTTTGTACACAACGTGGCTTCCACAGCGTTTAAAAGATCGTCTTTTTAAGGTAATTACGCTGGCATGGGGATAAAAAACTATGTTTAATAACTTGCCGGGTAATGTGTTAAAGGGGCACATAACAAAAAAAGAGCTTGATAAGCTTGCAAGCTTGTAGATCAACGATTTTTTTTACAATTTTGAATAGGGCTGTGGTTATCTATCAGAAAGTGATTTGTGTCTAATTAAGTTTTTTGCTCATGTGCTATATGTTTTCAAATGGATAAATAATAATGTACTTTATTTATCATTCAAAACATGTTTCTTTTTGTGGGGAGGGGGGGGTTTGGACCGAAAATAAATAAAAAACTTACTGCTGTGTCTGGGAGTGTTTTTTGTGGAACAAGTTATGGTTTATGGTTGTTATATATATATATACACACCTTGAGTGTGTTCTTCTTAGCAGCCGGCTTGGTGGCTGCGCTCCCTTCGGAGTCCTCGTCCTGTTCTTCCTCCTGGTCAAACAGACTGACGGCGTTCATTTTGTTGGCTTTCTTCTCTTCCTTCGTGGTGGGGGACGACGGTGGAGCTGGCGGCGGAGGTGGAAAGTAACTAAGTAAGAACATTTACTCAAGTACTTTACTTAAGTACACATTTTAGGTATTTTTTACTTTATTGGAGTATTTACAATTTTGCTATACTTTTATTTCTACTCCACTACATCTCAAGAGGCAAATATTGTACTTTTACTCCAATACAATTACCGGTATTTGAAAATTGTAGTTACTTGTCACTTCCTTTTTTAGATTAGTACAAAGCATACATTAACCACTTCAGCCCTATATATATATATACATATACTTTTCCATTAATAAAATGGTCCCATTTCACACGTTTTCAAATGCATAAAAAAGATTTTATACATTTGAAAACTTGTGAAATGGGACCTTTTTGTACTAAAATGTTGAATACCAGACTTTTACTTGTAACATTGTAACAGTATTTCTACATTACGGTTTGGTACTTTTACTTAAGTTAAACATTTTTAGTACTTCTTCCATCACTGGCTGGTGGTGGGGGGCCGTCCCCCCCGGACAGGACACTGGCACTGGCGTCGGCCTCGTCTGACGACGGGCTCTTCTTGGGCTGCTTGGAGGCCAGGACGTCGATACCCCCAAACAGGCTGACCGCTCCGGGGGGCTTCTTTCTGCTTTCACTGAACCCTGGCAGCCCTGAACCATTGGGACAGAAAAAAAACATCTAATTGAGATTTTTTCAGACTCATTTTGTGATTATTATTATATTAATAATATTATTATTATTCATTATTACATTTTTCAATGGTAAGTGATTTTGATTATGTTCCGATTAAAGAGATATTTCACTTTAAAACATGTTTGGGGTTATTTTAACGTCTACTCTGGCTTTTGTGAGCACCCCAGACAGTTTTTAAGTTGCTTGCTTCAGTATTTAGATATTTAATATTAATTTTATCTGACACGCCCCTTTCCTATACAAACCCATTGTAACTTCAAACTCTATTTTAACCATAATAGATTAATTGAAAACACCCGCCCTTGGTTCTGGTGACTCATAGTGCCCTCCTGATACTTGATGGGGCCATGTTTCTTCTTTTACTTTTTTCATTGGTCTTTTATATTTTTTTGGATAATGACAATAATTTAATTAAATACAAAAATGTAATAAAATACATTGAAAAAGTAATTGAAAAAAAAAAAACGGGTGTTTTCGATGACTCTAACATGGTTAAAATGGAGTTTGAAGTTACAATGGGTTTGTATAGGAAGGGGGCGTGTCAGATAAAATAAAAATCAAATATCTAAATACTGAATCAAGCAACTTAAAAACTGTCTGGGGTGTCGACAAAAGTCAGAGTAGACATTAAAATGACCCCGAAACATGTTTAATATGCATTTAACTGTTCAGCCCTACCCCCTGGTGGTGTTGCAGGGAGTTGCGCCTCAGGGCTCTGTAGGGCAGCTCTCTGGAGGACAGAAGACACTTCCTCTGGAGGTTCAGAGTCAAACAGAGAGGGAGGGGCCGGCGTTGGGGGGGCCGCAGCAGAACTCTGGAGAAAAGAGGAAGTAGAGGTCTTTGCTCAACAGGGGGAAAAAAATGTAAATTATGTAACACCATAAAATAACCATTTCTTTTACACAAATGTATAGTTTCTAGATCAGCGTCATGTCAAGGACCCCCAATTTGATATGTATATGTATTTGGCGGCAGAACCCCCATCTGAGAATATTTTATGCCAGGGACGCCCATACATGATTTGTGTTGTTCCAAATTTGTCACATTTCTTTGAAGACCTTTTTGGAAAATAGCAGATAAACTGTGCACACAGTAGTGTTTAAGTGTTTAAACAGATTTTAATGCATTATTAACACATTTTGCTGGGGACCCCCGGACCCCCTGGAAAGTGGAACGCCCTCGAGGACTTTGAGAAGCACGGATTTAGATCATCATCCGTTTGGAGACTCCCGTCCAGGACAGGCTTCAGACGCGCCTCCTCAGGACACTTGGCCCAGATCTGAACCCGTTTGATTTTGGCGTTAGGAACCCCAGGCAGGGTTCGAACCCACGACCATCCGCACGAAAGGCGTGTGCTCTAACTACACTAGGGCGGCCCAAGCACAGATCTAGATGCTACGGTTAAATGATACACTGTCTTTGAACTCCTCCCACTCACCTTATGGGCTGGAGCGGCAGCACTGATGCTGTCAGCAGGTTTGGAACCGAACAGAGATCCTTTACTTTCATCATCATCATCATCATCACCACCCTCGTCTTCAAACAACAGAGCCACTCTCTGGTGTTTCTTCTGACTGTAGCAAGGACACAATGGAGACACGTTAATACACCGACATTAATATAAATCCATTTCTAATGCAACCACTAGGCTTCAATAGAACTCTAGCCTCTCAAGCCAGACATTTTATTCAGCGCTTCCGTTGCACAGACTGTATGGTGGAAGCATTTTGAAATTGTGTTAGCCAACAGTCTGTGTGGAGAGATTAAGGGCAGATTCACACCTATAGCCTATAGAAATTCACCAACGTTTTCTTGTCTTCCATATGGGATTGTACTATGAAACTGGATTCAGATGTTACATTCAGGGTAATCTTTACCCTGTTTCAGGGTTTACAAGTCGGTCGACAGTCGTTCACTTTTTAGGGCAAATGTATAGGCTACTTCGTCGTACGATGGGGTTGCGCAGCGGAAATTATTGATCTACAAGCTCACAACCCGGCGAGGGCGTGGCACGCTTGTGAGCTTGTAGATCGGCTATTTTCGACGTGCGACCCGTTGTAGCTACTCCACAGTTATCGAGCTTTACCAGGGTACGTAAATATCAATGCATAGTAGTCTGCATCTACCTACTGTACCAATCAATGATCGTTCAATTAGGCTACTGTGGATCACGGCAAGACCCTTTGGCTTTCTATTTTCACGAGAGCTACTAGCCTATAGAATAGGAGGGAGGGTGTTATCTCAGCTTCATGAGCTGTGCAGCCTATCAAAACCATTTAATTGTGCGTTTGTATAACCATATCATCCTACAAACTATTACAAGCAGAGGGATTGAAGGCAAGCACTAACAACGTAAGCCTACTTAAGATATGAAATAAAGTATAGCAACGGCAGGCTGCACTCTCTCACTCTCTCTCAAGAGAGCGACGACTGTTCATCATTAGCCTACATGCACAACACTTAATCATTCATCTGATTAAGTTCAATAATGGGATTCATAAGCCAACCTTTATTTTAGCGACCACAGCCTACAGCCTATGCTGCCCTGAGCGAACAAGCTGTATCCTTAAACAGCCTTCTGATAGAATATAACAGGGCCGTGATATTATAAGGTTGTTATTTACGCATTCACAAAGTAGGCAAATCCTTTTTGCAAGCAGTCGTGCATTTGGCAGCTGCAACTGGCTTCCCTAATTATGTTAAAATTATTCCTTTTTGTTTAATACTGTCACAAAGTTAAGGATTTGGTCGGAAGTTATCATCCGTTATAGAATAATGATAGCAGTGATATGAGTCTGGCCATGCCAGGCTAGTACAAATGTATTTCTATGTGAAAGCTATGTGTTTGTGTCCATCTGAATACCTGGACACTTTAGTCGTAGCAAACAGGTCATCATCTTCATTGTCATCAAAGAGACTGCCTTTCTGGGATGTAATGGCGCTGGGGAAACTAGAGGGGGCGCTCACACTGGACTTCATCCCTCCCGTCTTGGTCTCTGCACCGGCTTTGGAGTTCAACCACTGGTCCTGTCACACGTGTCAATGTCAAAACGCCACATAATGTAATAAATGCATGCAATCACATTTCTTTTGTATCTTTTTGCAGCCTGCCATTCAATTTAACAAACCACTTCAGCCCTATTTTATACTTCAGATATTAGAACATATCTGGGTAAGACTGTATATTAAGGTTGGGTCTGTAATGCATTATAAGCACAATTCATTATAATGCACTTGTAAGGTATTATAACAATGTTTAAAATGATGCATAACAACTTATTATAAGGATTATGAAGTACTATAAGTGCTGCTCATAATGCATTATAAGCACATTATCATAACTTGGTCAGTAATAAAGTGTCTTTGCAATTGAGGGCAACCTCAATGTCCCTTCGAGAATAAATAAAGGTTTGAATTGATATGAGAGTTAGAGGCAGAAAAGTACTTTACCACCGACCTGTGTGTCTAATGTACCAACCAACTCAGGTCAAGTTGACCAAGTCTGGAGGGTTTAAGTGGTTAACCCATTAGAACCGGGAAATCTGTATAGCAACATGAATTCTTCAGAAAACTCTTAGGATTTAGAACAGTGGTTCTCAAAAACCTTGTGCCGCACTGCGGGCTTGTAAAAATGCTATTTTTGAACATTTATGAAAAATCTTGAATGGGGTTTGAATTAGTTTTTGAATAATTTCAAAATTTTGAACACAAATCTTCTCTTCTGGAGGTCCCTGGTACAAAAAACTATTCAGGTGGCAGTCCGTAGCAAAATATATATCAATTTGGGGGTCCCTGACATGAAAAAGTTTGAGAACAACTGATTTAGAAGGCATTTGTAGGCCTCGGGTCTAAATAGGTTAAGCACACTCTAAAACACATGTACCAGACTCTTCCCTCCAGGTTGAATTTAAATGAACGGCGGTGATGTAAAGAGACAGGCTTACCTCGTCGTCACTGAACAGGGAGCTGGGTGCGGTCTTCTTGGGTTGCGGCGTTGTGGCTTTAGCCTGGTTCACTTTTGGCTTCGATTTAGCTGACGACGCGAACAGGTCCTGTGTGGTTAGAAGACAGGATGTTATGAAGACACTCAACTGTAAAATACACGCTTAAAAAAATACCTCGCCGTGTGGTGTGGAACATGTGAGAAAACACGGGTGTGTGTTTCTTCACCTCTTCCTCCTCATCGTCAAAAAGGGACAGAGGGGCCTTGCTGGTCTTTCCCTGGCTGGTAGGCTCAGGCTGGGACCGGCTCTTAGGGATGCTTGGGAATATCTGCAAAGACAGGACACACAAAACTAATTAAAATGCATCCGTGACGCATTGTGAACTTGTAGGTCGGCTTTTTCCGGTGTGTGAATTGTGCTTAAAGTCGTGGTGAAATGCCAAAGTCATTTAATTTTGAAGTTTCAGTCTGAAACGTCATCTCAACCTAATCTCAACCAATCAGAAGCTCCCATCCCTTCAGGCTATGGAACGCTGGAATCTCACTCACTACAGCTGTGTGCGGCTAGTGTTTGTAGCCTACCGCTTAGGCTGCCCAAGGGAGAGAGAGAGACGGCCAGTGTGACTGTGAAGCATGTTTGTTACTACGTTGCTTATTTCTAACCTAAAATGTTTTCAGATAGTCCCACGGTCCATTGTTACGACAGCACTCTTTATAACTAAGCCTAACCCGAAACCTTAACCCCAACCTTAATAGTACATTAGTCAATTATAAACAAATTAGTATTTTTTTTTTCGTGTTGATTCATTGATATATAAAAAAATATTGTATTTAAAAACACGGTTCAAGATTATTTGATTAAACAAAAACGTAATTGATAGAATCACTTAAGAAAATAATGGACAGTTGCAGCTCTAGTTTCAACATTGTTAAAATCTTACTTGTGAATCTTCATCGTCAGAAAAGAGTCCTCTTGTGGCGGGTTTCTGCGTCTGTGTGATAGGAACCTTCTCCACATCTGGTGGGGGTCCATTCTGAAACCACAGAAATACCTTCATTCATGGAGACAGCTATTATTCTGATTATATCATCATTATTATTCACATTTTCAATTTGCAATGAAAATGTGACAGCATGATGGCTGGATAGATGAATTGTGGGAAGAGATAGAAATGAGCATAAAGGCTTTGAAACCAGCTTGCCCCACAGTTAAAACAATATGTAAGCTCATTATTTCAGAAACGTAACTTCTGTTGATTATTTCTCCCCTTCAATAATACCAATTGGTATTGTATTTTATATCGTTATTATCGCTGATTAGTCACCTTTACAACGAGGTATAACTTGGAACGATCGCGCAATTGTAGAATGAGCAACACAGCTAAATGTGTGGGTAGCGCCCCCACCCCAAAGATTCCCCCAATATGCTTCTGTTGGTATTCGCTCTCTTTTTTGAGCGACCTGCCAGCACACGCCTGCTGACTGGCATGGGTCCTGCTGGGTCCTGATTTGTTTGCACCTGGTGCCTTGACTACACATTGATGTTAGAAAAGATTTGGCCATAGCTGCATTGGGATCTGAAAATACATTTTCAGGTCAGTGGACAGAGATAAGATACCTCGTCGGATTTGTCAGAGTCATCGCTGGTAGACGGCTGGCGTTTCTTCAGGCCCTCGGAGAGCAGGTTCTGGGTCCCGGGGCCAAACATGGAGATGGCCCCTGCAGGCATCTGAACAACAACAATGCGTTATCCTCAGCAGTCCTTATATTACATTATCCTCCGCTATAGAGTGTTTGTTCAGTAACAGGGGTCTCCCCATCTCTATTTCAGGTCAGGATACTAATTTCATCCAATTAGGACATGACGATAATTTATCAGTTTATACTTTATAGGGTTCCATTTGTGTATGCTCATTCCTTTGTTTCATCACAAATGTCACTTGTTTATCCTGTAGCCTGTATGAGCTCTCTCTCCTGATTAGATAAAATTGGCATCCGAAACTGAAAACTAACTTTTAATAAAACCGCTGTTCTAAAAGGTTCATGTCCTTACAAGTTTAGTAATACAAATGTGTGTGTGTGTGTGTGTGTGTGTGTGTGTGTGTGTGTGTGTGTGTGTGTGTGTGTGTGTGTGTGTGTGTGTGTGTGTGTGTGTGTGTGTGTGTGTGTGTGTGTGTACCTTCTTCTCAGGAGCTTTGGGCTGCTCCTCCACCACCTTGGTGCTCTGAACCGGAGGGGGCGGGGCGCTCGACTTCTCGCTAAATATGTCACCTTCGTCCTCGTCATCCTCGTCTTCATCTCCGCCGAAAAGGTCGACGGTCTTCTTGGCTTTGGGTCTGTCCTGGCCAGCTGAACACACACACACACACACACTAAATTGTCACTTTACTGTCATCTGGGGACCCCCCCCAAAAAAAATCATGTGGGGAGTCCCCTGGGAGTCCCGACCCACAGGTTGAGAATCACTGAAATAAAGCACAGATCCAAAAGAAAAAAAGAAAAGAAAAAAGTACAGTACTCAATTAAATGCACGCAGGTGCCGTCCACCATTGGCAAGAAAGAATCAAAGCAAACTGAAGCAACAGTCGTCATACTTACCAGAGTTGGATGTTTTAGTGCTTTTTTTCCCGCTGAAAAAGTCATCTTCCTCTTCGTCATCGTCAAACAGCCCTCCCCCACCACCACCACCACCACCACCAGAGACAGGTTTGGGGGCCGAGGGGGTCCTGGGTTTGACTGGAGTTCCATTCTCTTTGCTTTCCGCTGACTCTGACTCGTTCTTGGAACCGAAGAGGCTGTTTTCTACAAGGAGACATTTTAGTTAGTTTCTTTTGTGAACTGAACCCAAGTTGGCTTTACACTTGGACTGCTTGTAATTCCAAAAAATAGCAGATCTACAAGCTCACAACGGCTCAAAACGTGTCAGGTTGTGGAGTGTTGTGAGCTTGCAGATATGCTATTTTTTTGGCTAATGTTCCCCCCAGAATATGGTGGTTAAGGGACAGTGGTTCTCTAACACATTCTAATTCAGTGATGCTCGACCTATTCGATTTCAAAGACCCCCAGTTTCACATGCATTAGGGCCACGGACCCCAATTTTTTCTCTGGGACCCCCAATCTACACTGTAAAATCCTGTGTAAATTTAACTCTCAGAGTGTACAAATCAATCCAAATGGACTCATTTGCTTATACATCCTCTCATTGGATTACCTTCTAGCTGATCTCAACCACTTTTAACCAGATCTACTGGCAACATTGTGAGCTTGTAGATCTGCTGCATTCTTCTATTTTTGAAATAGCGCTTAAAGTGGTTAAACTGTTCCTCATGTCGTGTGTCTGTGTAATATTAGCTGTTGCTATATATATAGCAAAATATTTTTTGTTGTTGAATTTCTTTTAATTAAAATCTGAAATCAGAAAGATTTAGAAGGCGTTTTTAGAATCAGCCTCAGGTCTAAATGGGTTAATGAATGCAGTCGCTCTCACTGACGGCGTGCGGACGCTCCACCCGCGCACATGAAGATTTCTTTCCCCCACTCCGGGCGGGAAAAAAAGTATTTCCCCATGCATCCCAAATGCATTGACCAGACGTCCAGCTGTGGTTTGGCAAGAACAGTCCCACACACAAACCTCCTCGCACAAAAAAGCACATGAATGACCCTTTCTTTTGGTGGGTTCCCACTTCCCAGCATAAATGTTTCGCTTCAAAAGATATCACACTACATACCTGGGAATATGGAAACGCCACCTGATGGTATCTTCTTTCCAGGTTTGGCAGCGTCTAGCAGCAAAGGAAAAGTCAGTAAGTTGTTGACCACCAAAATGAAAGCTAACATAGTACGTCTGGGAGTTCTGTTATCAGCGGTCAAAAGAAGAGAACACTGGTTGACCTCTGATAGATCTAGCACAGGATTCAGGTGAGACAAAACTGCCTGGTTTTCAATTTGAAAAGGTCTGAAAGATAACAGATTCCCCCCATCCTATAATAATAACAACGATCTTGCTATATTTATATGGCACTTTTCGAAGTACTCGAAGTCGCTTACATGGGGGAGAAACATATCAATAATCAACTTTATTACTAGGCTTAAATAAATCTGCATAATTCAATTAGGCTTAATAAAACCAGGCTTAATTATTCAAGCCAACTGAATTAAAGGCCTTTTACGTTTACCAAACCTACCTTCCCTTGAGAGCCTGGACCTGAAACATTTATGGATAATTGTGTTTGTAGAGTGTCCTACCTGTGGTGTGAGTGCTGGTTTGGGCCTTTTCTTCAGACCTGGCAGGTTTCGGTGCGTCAGAGAAGAGATCACCCTAGACAGTGAAAACAGCACGCAGCAATCATACGATCAATAAATGATATAAATCATTGATAATGTAAAGGGTAATGGTTATCAAGGACAGGGTACCTCATCATCATCATCAAACAGGCCTTTCCCTCCACTAAAGAGACCTCCCCTTCCTCCAAAGGGAGAAAAGTCATCGTCGTCCATCTTGGGTGGCTTGAACATGTCATCGCTGTCATCTTCTACTGCTGCTACCAGGTTAAAAGGGGTGTAAAGTGATATTTCTTTGTTAAAGGACAACTTTAGTTTTTTACAAACAAGGTTTATATTTTAGCTTGTAATTAAAGTAAATAAAAGATGAGTGTTATTTTTTTTTCATGTACTGCTTTCTACAGTTTTGGCAATTTTTGCGATATTTTTTACAGCATTCTGTCCGGTGGCTAAATATGCCTTTTTTACACAATAAAAAAGGTCCTGTGGTCTTTGATGGCCAGATTTGAGTTATTGGGGGCTAGAAGAGCTACTGTAAATAATAATAAAGAAAACACCGGGTTATTGTGTAAAAAAATACATATTTAGCCACCGGACAGAATGCCCCCGCCCACTGTAAAAAAGATTGCGAAAATTGCTAAAACTATAGAAAGCAGTACATTTAAAAATGTTAACACTCATATTTTATTTACTTTAATTACAATCTAAAACATAAACCTTGGTTGTAAAAAACTAAAGTTGTCCTTTAAAATAAGTAGTACATAGCTCTATATTCTTTTGTCTTCTTTTTTTGTCGTCGCTTTTTACCACTTTTTTCTCCCAGATAAAGTCGTTATACCAAATATTTACTCCCCACACATAGTTCTCTGTGGTGTCACCGCTGCGCTGTTGCACCCTACGGACTCACCTGGGAGGACGTAGAGCCTTCGTCCTACTCCTCCCGCCCAACACTCCCTGCCGCCCTCAGCCCGTAGGATTAAACGCAGTGACAAATATCGCACACCCTGCCCGTCTTCCCTCCCCCGAACACGGGGAAATTGTGTTCATGTAGACGCTCGATAAAGCCGGATGCACCACGGTGAACTCAAACCCCCACATAGCTCTATATTCTAATAGTAATCATTGCTATATAGACCTAAAGAGAGGTCGCGGGAAGGATTTTCTTTCATCAAGAAACGGTAAAAAAGAAAAAGTGGCGTCGCCAAAAATAAATCCCTCAAAATATGGGATTGTGCTTTAAAAAGGTTTGAGAACCCCTGCTATAGAGTGTTTATTAAACAGCAGGAGAAACAGGGAGACTGTTATGGTTGCTGAACAAACAGAAAATGCATTTTTAGGTATATCAATCTCATCCAATAAGGAGAGAGAACTCATACAGGATAAACGCATGAAATTGGAAGTGATGAAACAAAAAGGAGCAGCCGAATTGGAACAATATAAATTTCAAGCTGATGAATGGGCACTCTTTCCTGATTGGCTGAAATTGGTGTCCCACCTGTTTATTAAGGGGCTGGAGAGTGGAGAGACAAGGAGACTCCTGTTACTGAACAAACACTCTGTAGCAATGATTACCAGAGAGAGCTTTAACTTGTAACAAAAACAAACGTTTTCTTTAAAATCACAACATATCACTGACAGGACCTTTTCAATGAACGAGATTTACGGTACAACCAGTTTGCACTGTTGGAACAGTAACCCAACAGAACGTAAAATCCATGGCGATGCAAAATGTATGAAAACATGAAGGTGAATATGTGATCCTACCCGCTGCTCTTGGAGGCTTTTGATCTTTCTTGCTTTTACTTTTCTTCTTTGAGGTCAACGCTTTGGAGACATGACATGAAGAGAAGGTATGAGCATGCACACACGATGCACATGAGACCAACCACCACCCACTTCATCCATTTTCAACCCATCTTCATATAATTGGTCCTCAATAACGCTCATTATAAGATGGCGGGTTGTGGACAGTTCAGAAACCTGCCCTACCAGTGACAAACAAGGTATCAAACTGATTTTGTATACATATTTAGTATTATTAATGCAAGAACCATGGCTTCTATTTCAGCATGCTAACTTTCCAGGAAGAGAGAGGCTGTGCAGTTTCTATCAGCTTGGAATCCCAACTGATGATGTCATAGGCAGGTTTCTGAACTGTCCACAACCCACCAATGAGACACAAAGTGAGTGAGTAGACAGAAATGGTACCATCTCATAATGAGCATTAGTAAGGACCAATTATAATGTGAAAATGGGTGAAGTGCTCCTTTAACATGGCAGATCACCTCAAGAGTATTGTCTTAAGATGAAATGAGTGAGGAACTAAAAACTAAATAAATAATAATAATAATAATGATAAAAATAAATTGAGTGACAGTTGGTAAATAATGAGCTAAAACAGTGAAACATGAAGACGTACATGTGCGATCTGCCTCTGCTTTGCAGACAGGATCTCCTTTGATCCGGGCCGCCAGCTCGTCCGCAAACGTCGCCTGGTGTCCTGCGTTCTGAATGTGACACAGAGACTTCACGTAACGACACACAAGAAAACGTCACGTTAATATTCCCTCCTGAAAGACCAACATCACATGTAAAAGCTTTCACACGCAAGGCTCCGAGTCTGACACACTGTAAGTGTCGGTCACACGCGTCATGCGAGTCCACCCATAATTTAGAGACGGATTGTGTTGCTATAATAACACAAGTGTAAACAAACATATACACACACACACCACAATACAAGCAAGGGGTAAAGGTGAGTAGGTCATTGTTGAGAAATAAACTCCTTCGGGGTGATTAGACCCCCAAGGGTTCTTGGCGGTACCAGGGGGTCCCCAGCAAAATTAGTTAACCCATTAAGACCTGGAACGCATATGTCACTTTAAGATTTATTTGGCTATTCAAAAATAGCAGATCTACAAGCTCATAGCGCGGCACCGAGTGCAGCGCTACGAGCTTGTAGATCTGCTATTTTTTTTTAAATCGTGAACAAATATTTTTCATATTTTTTTTCAAAAAACATTTTAAGAATTGGACTCAGGCCTTAATGGGTTAATATAGCTTCACAATAATTTTCACCACTTTAACCAAGATGTTATACTTTGGCTATTCAAAAAATAGCAGATACACAAGCTCATAGTTTGTAGATCTGCTATATTTGAAAAGTCATGAACATTTGTGCAAATCTTTGAATATAGTTTCAAAGCGAAACATCTTTAACTCAAATCTTTGCTTCTGGAGGTCCCTGGCACAAAATCGTTTTGAGATGGGGGTCCACAGCCAAATACATATCATTTAGGGGGTCCTTGACACAAAAAGGTTTGAGAACCACTGGTCTAATCACCCTGGAGGGCCTCCAGTGTGAATACAGCCGTGGCAAACCAATGGGTGCGCTTGATGACGCGAGCGTCTGACGCGTGCAGTGTGTCAGGGCCTTTATGCCTAATAAAGCACACGACGGTGCCGCTTGCGGAAAGAACAGATCTTCAAAGCGTTGTTAGCTTGAAGATCTGTTCTCTTCGGCTACAGCAGTCTCACTCTCAACTATCATGGTTAGCGTAAACGCATAAACATCTATTAGTAATGTTGACACTTCTCTATGGTCCATATCACCTTTTGGTCGTCCTCTTCGTTATCATCATCCTCTTTGTCCGACTCTCCGAATATGTCTGAATCTTCGTCTTCCTCGTCATCATCGTCGTAGCTCACCATGGACGGCTTCTAAACGGGATACGAGTGTGTGTGTGTGTGTGGGGGGGGGGGGGACAACAACGTGTTCAACGGTTTACATATAGCCTCTCATGGATTGAAGCAAAATAAAATCTCGTGACTGAAAAGTGTTTGTTTAGGCCAAGTCCTAAAAATCTGCGTTTTATGAAATATCGGAGATCATTAGGATTTTATGGAAGATGAATTCTTCAAATACTATTTAATCTTAAAATAACGAATAACCAGAAATAGGCCATCTACTAGCTTATAACGCTTTGCAATGTGACACATCGTAAGCGTGTAGATGGCCTATTTTCAGTGCATGATATGCCTCCATAGAAGACATGCCGACTTCTGTGGAATCCAAATGACTTATCCCATTAAGACCTGGAACGCATCTGTGTCACTTTAGATTTCTTTGGCTATTCAAAAATAGCAGATATACAAGCTCATAGCGCGGCACCAAGTGCCGCGCTATGAGCTTGTAGATCTGCTATTTTTGTAAAATCTTGAAAATATTTTGTTTAGATTTATTTTCAAAAAACTGTTAGGATTTAGAAAACATTTTAAAGAATCGCCTCATGTCTTAACACTCATTTCCAAAGGGGAGAATTCTCCCCTTTTCAGTCAATGGTGTTGACCGCCAAAGGGGAGAATTCTCCCCTTTTTTTTGTATTTTGTTTTTGAATTTCTAAAATGTTTCTCTAATTTTTGAGTATTACTTTTTTTTCGTTATTCACAACGTATTAGGAGATAAAAAAATACATTTTAAAAAATCCATTCACTTCAATGTTAAATAATAAACGGACAAATAATTCACATTTCTTCTATAAAAAATGATAAAACATTCTGGCAGTGGGTGAGTACATTATGAATAAACTCTGGCAGTCAATGTGGGTTAAGTCAGTCGTGGTGACTCAGATCGTTAATCCATGGGCTCTGTGCATAACCGTAAGGTTTTCAGCGTGTTCCTGTTCCACATGTGTTTCCAGTTCAAATCTGCTGCAGAGCCAATCAAACGAAGCTATGGGGAAATGAACCGCAACAGGAAACAGGTATGCCACCACATGCTGAAAAGACTGAGACTACAGTTAAGGGCCGTATCCAAAAAGATGTTGATTTCGTTTTTGTTCCTGGAGTGTTTATGAAGGGAGCGCCGCATTTTTAGAAACCCCACCACCGTGACGAGGCGCGGAGTGTCTTGTTCTCTCATGTTCACGTATGCCGTTTGTATCAGCCCAAATGTTCGACTGTGACCATGACTGTGAACAGTGAGTTTGAAGTGAAAGTCAGCTCACCTTCTTAATGCTGCCGTTGGCCTCCTGCTCGAACTCCTCCTCTGACTGCTGCTGACACACACGGCAAAGAGGAAAACGCTTTCACATATGAGATGCGAACTAAACACGCAGGCTATACTGCAGTGGTTCTCAACCTGTTCAGGCCGTGACCCACAAAAATAATCATTATTTGAATCCCAAAATAATCATATTTGAAATGGGGACTTGAGGCATTCAATTTTGTTTGACTCGGTTCCACAGATAAATATTGTGAAAATAGCTGATCTACAAGCTCACAACGCATGGCGTCGTACCCTTTTCTTAGATTATTTGACAATTTGGGCAATGTTTGACCAGTTTGTTGATTACTTTTGATGCAGTAATGGTCTTTTTTTCAATTCATTTAGTTTTTTTGGTATTTAAAAGGTCTTATAAGTCCTTAACTTGTCACTTTACTGTCATACAGGTGGATTTGTTCAAAAAAGAAATGAATAGAAGAAAAAAGTCTAACTACCTCATCCTTTTCATCCTCGCTCTCCATCACACTGTCTCGATCACTGTCCAAGGACATTTCTGGGGAAAAAACAACAACAACATTTGAATGGTTTAGAGTTAAAACATTAAAATGTGCTTCCTTTGTCTTTTTGAGGGTGAATTACCGTCACTCGATAGGTCACCCAGTCCAACATCATCTTGCTCCATGAAGGCCTGGGAGCCGATCAGATATGGTAGGGGTCTGTCCACGTAAAGATCCTGGAAGGTTGGGGGGGGGGGGGGGGGGGGCAGAAAACAGCATTAATCTATTTAATATTACCACTTTATTAGTTAACACTACCTTCTGAGAAGGGACAAATTGGTATCTGAGAAGTTCATCTGAAACTGAGCAGTAGAGTATGGACGCAAGGCCAGAACCTGTGAAATATCGCCTCTGTCGGGTGGAAACCTCATTATGTCCAAAACTGTTACTTGTCAGGATTCAAATTCAAAAGCATCAAAAAGTAGCAGATCTACAAGCTCAAAACGCGTCGCTTCGCGCCGCGTTTCAAGCTTGCAGATCTGCTACTTTTGGTTTTGTGACGCTGCAGTAAGATCAAGTAGGGCGTTAATTTATGAAAAAAAAACACAAAAAGTTAGAGTATGGTCATAAGAGGTTTCCCGACAGCAATGATATGTTTCCCAGACACTGGTTCGGGACCCATTTGTGGGTCACGGACACGTTTTTATGGGTGCTGATCCATTCCCCCCCCCCCTTTTTTTTTATCATTATTTTGCAATAGTTTCATGAGATTTTAAAACAAATCACTAATTTTCAGGAAAAATAATAACTCCATACATAAAAAATAAAAAAAAAAGAATTCCATTCATTAAAAAAAAATTAGAACCTTTTAAGAAGTAGTGAAAGTAACAACTCTACAAGCTCACAACGTGTTGTGAGCTTGTAGATCTGCTCTTTTCCGTAGTTTGGCTTCCTGGGGAGACGTCAAATTTCTAGCTTGGGTCTCGAGCTAAAAGGTTTGGGAACCACTGTACTACAGAACTCTTGCTTATTATTACATAAACGTATTATAATCTAGTAACCCATTAAGACCGGGAAAGCATCTGTCATGTTACATTTTAAACACTTAAACCATTATCTTATACTTTGGCTATTCAGAAACAGCAGATATACAAGCTCACGTGCAATGAGCTTGTAGATCTGCTATTTTTTTTTTAAATCATGAAAATTTGAGCAAATCTTTGATATCTTTATATATTTTTTAAAGCGAACATTTGTAACTCAAATCTTTGCTTCGCTTTAGAAATATATATATTCACCTGTTTCCTAGGCTGTGTGTTTTCCACTTCCTGTCAATTTGATCCAATGAAATCCAATGAAACTGGTCAGATGACCAATGATATCCAATGAAATTGACAGGAAGTGGAAAACACACAGCCTAGGATACAGGTGAATATATTGAAGATTGGCAAAAATGTTCAAAACTTTTCAAAAATAGCAGATCTACAAGCTCATAGTGCGGCACTCGGTGCCGCGCTATGAGCTTGTAGATCTGCTATTTCTGAATAGCCAAAGTATAAAATAATGGTTGAAGTGGTTACACAAGACGCGTTCCCGGTTTTAATGGGTTAAAAGAAAAAAAGAGAGATTGAAAAAAAAGAACTGAAAATGAAAATAGGAAAATCTAAACGGTAACAGAGCTGTACCTTGGGCTCCAGTATGGCGTCCACTCTGTCCGCCGTGTCGTCATCCTCAGAGTCCGAGTTCCCTGCTTTGATGTCCAGTTGTTCGAAGGCAGAATCCAGAACCTTCAGACCGTAATTCACTGCTTCCTGCATCTTAGGAATCAACTCTGCCTCTTTCTGCTCTCGAGTCTTCTCCTACGGGAAAACACATCTACGTTTATACAACTCGTAGGGTATCCACCATACAGTTTATATCAGGGGTCTTCAACGTTTTCAGCCCAAGGACCCCCTAGCTGAGAGAGAGATGAAGCAGGGACCCCCTCTATACTGTATAAAATTGTGTTTCAGTCAGATTAAACTTTTTTTGTTTACTTGGTCTGCTCTTTTTTCCCTCTACACCTATACCTCTTTGCCAAAAATAGCCGATCTACAAGCTCACAACGCCTTGCGCTGCGAGGCGTTGTGAGCTTGTATATCGGCTATTTTTGGCTAAAGTTCTCCTCAGAAAAGGGATGATAGGGTTCAAGAGGTTAAGGTAAAAAGAAAAATCATATCACACAAAAATTTGGCGGACCCCCTGTAGTAACTCTGAGGACCCCCTAGGGGTCCCGGACCCCCTGTTGAAGACCCCTGGTTTATATGATCTCTGTCATGGCAATATCATTCTTCAAGTAGCGTTGGATGTACATTAAAACAGATTGCAAAAAGATGTGAGGAAAATGGCTAATGTATACATTCAACAAAATAGAGGGAAATAAAATAAAATAAAAAGTTATCTATGTACTCCCACAGGAAGTGAAATGTCACTTTATATTTATGCTTAATTGTTTTTTGTTCTTACAATTATTAATACTTGTTTAAGTTTGTACTGAAATCATATGATTGTAAAATTTCAATAAAGACAAAGCAAAAAAAAAAGAAGAAGAAAGGATGAATTGTTGTTACCGGTTCTGGTTGTTTGTCCAGAGCCTCAGCTTTGGGTGCAGGATCCTCGATCTCCTCATCATAAACTCTCTGGTACAAGAGACACAATCAAAATATCCTATATTAAGATTGGCTAATGGGAAGGTGGGCGGGCTGGCCGGCGGGCGGGCGGACCACGGCCACGTCACTCTGACATAACCATAAACAAGCCAGATACGCCCAAATATAGGCAGGACCACGGTATAGGCATGTATGGATCTCTAGTTGTCCAGAACCCTGATCAAACCGATATGCCCATATATGGGCATGCCAATATATGGGCATATACGGATCTCCATATATGTGAATGAAAGGGACAAGGACTGACAGATACAGAGATCTCCATATATGGGCATAAAAGGGACACATCTAGACAGACAGATACAGAGATCTCTACAGACCAATTATTTGTTTACCAACATTGAGACTGGATGCACAGGTGATTGTTTCATGCAATCAATTCTCAGCCTGTTGTTTCGGGGTGCGCTAGTTTCAGCACACCCCAACCCCCTCTTGTGTGTTGGCTAGTGCTGCGCGCCCTAGCGAGACCTGGCAGAATGGGTTTGACGCTTGCGCAGTATGACGCTTGCAACCAGCTGTCGTCTGTTAAGGGGTTTATGTATGGGCACAAAAGGGACACAGACAGACGGGTACAACGGGTATAAAGCCCTTGACACTAGGACTCAGACATATTGGTCGGATCTGCGGTTGAACATAAATGTTTAATAAAACATTAAATGTTTAATGAACAACGACCCTGTCGTGAGGACATTTTACGCTTGTGTTTTTAATCTTCTGTGTAGGTTAGCCTGTGTGTTTGAGCGAAGGGCTGCAGGTGTGCCTGGCTGATTGAATGAGTGAGTGACTGGTTGGTTTGCAGGTTGTGATGTGTTGCAGGGAGATGATTGGTTCCAGCCTTCTGGAGGGAAGTCAAAAAGGCCGGCTTTCTCCCGCTCCAGTGGGAGAAAGCCGGACAGACCGCCAGCCAACCTGCCACACTTTTTTTTTCTTTTAGAGATGTTCAGTATTTTTCAACAGCCTGGGTTTTCATAGGGTTGGGTACTGGGTAGCCTTTATTTTGATCCGGTTTTCTCCTGTGTTTTGATTAGGTGTTAGGTTAGTGATTTGTCACACATTTGTGTGTGTGCAAAGTTTCGTTGCGATCAGGCCAACGGTGCCGGAGATTAGCTGTTCACAAACAGAAGGACGGACGGACAGACAGGGTGCAAAACATACTCCTTTCGGCCTGGCGGAGACAACAATATGTTTTAAAAGATCTCACATTTTCTATGAACTGTGTGTTGGACAGCATGAGGAAGTCGTTGAAGACGGAGTGCAGACAGGCGTCTGCAGCCTTGGTGTCTCTGATCAGCCCGTCCAGCTGTTTCTCCATCTCGTGGGTCTTTGACAACATCCTCTGAGAGAAGTCTTGTAGGAACAGGAACAGCTGTGCACAGGAAGCACATTGATGCCAAAGTTAGCCATAGATACATACAGTACACACAGAAACCACATTGGCTGCTGCTGCTTATTGGAGCGATGCGTCCCATTAAACCATTATTAGCTGGGTCAAGTCGTGCCTCTTAGTGCGTGGATGCCCCACACCCCATGTACATGTCTACTGAAGCAGCAGGTCTCTCCACTATTAAAAAAATCATCATAACTCATAATTAATGTATATCTACTGAAGCAGCAGGTCTCTCCACTATCAAAATTATCATAACTCATAATGCATCTAAGTTTACTGTAACTGTAGCACCAGGTCTCTCCACAATAAAAATAAAAAACACCGAAAAGTCACTGAATTCTCAAGCACTTTTCAAGTGGTTTGGTTTGTTACAAATGCCAGAGTGACACGTAGTTATAGCATGCGATGATATGATATAGGATACTTGGTTAAATGAAAAGTGTGGGGTTTCATACCAAAATACCCATCTTATTTTATAGTCTCGGGTACTTATATGCAACAAGGATATTCATTAGGATATTTCGTGCAGTTGAGTTATGCCAAGCTGCCCCTCTAAACGGGGGCTGTGTTGCAGTGTCCAAGTATTCATGTGGATGACGTTAGCTTACAGTAGCAGGCTTAATTGAATTACAAGCGTTGCAGAGCTCATTATCCACGGGCCTCTCCAGAAGGGACATTCTTGAAGATGATGGAAGGAAGCAGTTCATGACAAGACCTCTGGTGCTCGAGCAGTTGTTCCCAACCTTTTCTGGATCAAAGCCCACTTGAAAATCGACAAAAAGTTCACACGCAGCCCCCCCATCTGTCTGTGCACTGTGCAGCCTTGTGTTTTGGCAATTATTTGGGGGGTTCCCCAGCAAAACTAATCAAACCGATTCCTTCATCGGCTATTTTTGAAAAATATTGAAACATTTTGAATGATTTTAATCTTAATCTAATCTTTTATGGTGGTCCCTGGAACTAAATGTTTTCAAATGAGGGTCCGCGGCCATATACTGTACATATGAATGTGGGGGTCCTTGACATGAAGAAGTTTGACAACTCCTCACACAGACAGTAAAAAGCATTGTGGACCAAACAACGACAAGACCATAATCCTGGATCATACCGGACCAAATAGCAGTGGTGTCTTTCAGTGTTGCCATGTCCGCTTATTATAAGTGACTTTGGGCTTGTTTTTCTATAAACCCCCCATATCTAAAAATATGTTGTGCCAGGACTGAGGGACCCCTGTACCAGATTTGTGTTGTTCAAATGTTTAGCTTTTTTTTCCCTCCAAGATTTGTTAAAATAAAATAGCAGATCTACAAGCTCACAACGCATTGTGAGCTTGTAGATGCCGATCTGTACGTTTTAAAAGGATCCCTGGCTAATAAGCACCATATATGCATTAATACATTATAATTGCCTCTATAACAAAAAATAAAAAATAAAAACACCTTAAATATTGTATTTATTTTAGAAACAGTTCATGTTTTACTCAATATGGGCAATGACCGTCACAAGTTGATGATGTCATTCGTCCATTTGTGGTCCAGCCCTATGGAATGTATGGAATGCATGTGCAAATAAAACATTTAAAATATTGATTTGATGCTCAACCTTAGGAAGTATAAAGTACTTTTTTATTAGCACATGCATTCCATAAATTCCATAGGGCTAGACCACACATGGACACATGACATCATCAACTTGCAACAGGCATTGGGCCCGCTTGAGTAAAAGATGAAGATAACGGTAACCGCCTTCCATTCCGACATCCCACTACTCCGACTACGTGGCTTCCGCGTGCGGTTAGGGTTAGGGTTAGGTATAGGGTTAGTAACCGTCAGAAAGGCGACATGTAACCAAAAATAACATATTTAAGGCGTTTTTCTTTTTTTCTTTTTATTTATAAAAGGCAATTATAATGTATTAAATCATATAAGGTTTATTAGCCAGGGATCCTTTAAAGTGCTCACGTGGCCTACAGTCACTTCTTTTGGGCTTGTTTTCATAGACCTGGTTGCTCATTTCTGGTTTCTTTTTTGCCTTACCCCAGAATCTGCAGCCAGAGACCAGGTGGCACTGCTTTGTCTCATCTCCTCCAGGCTCCAGGGCCTCTCCCACACCTGAGTGTCTCTCCCCACGTGGTTGTTACTCTGACTGGGGCCGTTCGCCATGCTGCCCGGCGCCTTGCTCATCTGAAATCACACAAAGTTGATAATAGGCTCTATTCACAGCAGCCATATTGTGTAGACATTCACAGGTGTTACCAATGATACTAATGAACTAAGGCTCTGTTCCATTCTGGTCAAACAGAGTCAGGGTGCTGATACTGTGCATATTGGCTCACTGTAAACACTCTGCTACACCAGTGTAGTCTGAAATTGGGGTCCAGGGACCCTATGGTTCCTTAAGGGGTTTCCGAATGGCCCCTTGCGGGTGTGTAACGGGTCCGTTTGGTTCCATTTGTACACTCTCAGAGTTATGGGGTTCGTGGAAATCTGAACAATCTGAGAACCACTGAGCTACACTAAATGGAACAGAGCCTTCATTAGTATCATTGGTAACACCTGTGAAGGAAGTGATAATATGGCTGCTGTGCATAGAGCCTATGATGATGATGCTGATTTGAAGTATGTGGTGCTCAATGTGGGGTCCACGGACCACCAGGGGTCCAGATGGACTTTTACAGGTCAAATGGAGCCAAATGGACCATTATGGGTCTGTGTGGTTCCATTTGACTTGTTCCATTTGACTGAGGATTTACCGTTTAGGGTCCCAGAGATAAAAGAAAATTAAAAGAAAAATGGGGGTCCGTAGCACAATGCATATCAAACTGGGAGTTCTTGAAAAAAAAATGAAAAAAAGTTGAGAATCAATTATTTCAATCAGGGGTCTTCAACGTTTTCAGGCCAAGGACCCCTTGGCTGAGAGCGAGATAAAATAGGGACCCCCATTATATATTGTATAAAATATGTATTTTTTCATAGATTTCATAGGCAGCTTCATAGACTTGTTTCACAGCACTATCATGTTGGATTCATGTTAATGTGCATTTCCAGACATTTAACCATGCACTTAAACAATACTTAGTAAACTTGACCTTTCACTCTGTACTTAGTCTGCTCTTTTCCCACCCTAAATCAAACCACTTTGCCGAAAATAGCAGATCTACAAACGCACAACGGCTCACAGCGCGAGGCGTTGTGTGCTTGTAGATCTGCTATTTTTGGCTAAAGTTCTCCTCAGAATAGGGATGCTTGGTTGAAGTGGTTAATGTAAAATCACACAACGATTTGGCGGACCCCCTGTAGTAACTCTGAGGACCCCCTAGGGGTCCCGGACCCCCTGTTGAAGACCCCTGATTTAAATGGCCTCATTGGAAATAGGCTTTCAAACTTTTTTTTTTTGCATGTTTTATCCTAAATATATGGTCATGTTCTATATGCACGTTTTGTCAATACAAATTGCAATCAATCAAACAATAAATGGAATCTGTTACTTGACCTGTGAAGCCATACATTACATTTCTGCTGTTTGTGTTCATATGAGATACCAGCCTACCCTACATAGTGATATTTTGGGTTAAAACAAAAAGATTTTTTTGTAAAAGTTAAAGCTATATATTGTGGCCGGATGGGAACCGCAAGGTTCCCAGTTCGATCCCGGGCTCCCCCTGAGTTAGTGTTGAAGTGTCCTTGAGCAAGACGTTGAACCCCTAATAGGCTCTATTCACAACAGCCATATTATGAAGACATTCACAGGTGTTACATATGATACTAATGAAGGCTCTGTTCCATTCTGGTCAAACAGAGTCAGGGTGCTGATATTGTGCATGTTGGCTCACTGGAAACACCAGTGGGTCTACAGTTGGGGTCCAAGGACCCTCATGGGCTTCCAAATGGTCCCTTACAGGTGTGTAACTCTGAGAGTGTACAAATGGAACCAAATGGACCCATTTGTACACTCTCAGAGTTATGGGGGTCGTGGAAACCACTGTGCTACACTAAATGGAACAGAGCCTTCATTAGTATCATTGGTAACACCTGTGAATGTCTTCATAAAATGGCTGCTGTGCATAGAGCCACAGCAGCCATATTGGGGATGAATTGGGCCCCTTCCTTACTTCCTTCACAGGTGTTACCAATGATACTAATTAAGGCTCTGTTCCATTTAGTGTGGCATAGTGGTTGTCTTATTTTCAAGGACCCCCATAACTCTGAGAGTGTACAAATGGAACCAAATGGTCCATTTGGTTCCATTTGTACACTCTCAGAGTTACACACCCACCATAAGGGGCCATTTGGGAACCAAAATGGAGTGTTTCTAGTGAGCCAACATGCACAATATCAGCACCCTGACCAGAATGGAACAGAGCCTTCATTAGTATCATTGGTAACACATGTGAAGGAAGTAAGAAGAGGCCCAATTTCTTTCCAATATGGCTGCTGTGCATAGAGCCTATTGCTCCCGATGTGCAGGTTGCTGCCTTGCATGGTTTCCTCTGCCATCGGTGTATGAATCTGTGTGTGAATGGGTGAATGTAATGCACAATCTATGTAAAGCGCTTCGGATAAAAGCGCTATATAAATGCACCATTTACAGTAAAGCTTTACTAAACAGAACATTAATTTTCAGGTGGGTTACAAGTTTTATCCAATAGGGAGTGAGAACCCCACAACGACCATTTATCAGCTTGAGCTGAATATTGTCTGCTGCTTCGTTTATTGTGCCATCACTTCCAATTTCACTTGTTTATCCTGTTATCTGGTATGAGTTCTCTCTCCTGATTGGCTAAAATCTGTGTCCTGACTTTACTGGAGTATTTCCAATTGGCAATACTTTTACTCCACTACAACTCAGAGGCAGATATTGTAGTTTTACTCCACTACAATTAATTGACAACTTTATTATTTACTAGTTACTCTGTAGATTTTGTTTTGAGTATTACAAAACATACCCACTTCAGCCTTATACACATTTCGGCCATTTGAAAACAACCAATCAACAAAATTGTGAGCTTGTAGATCTGCTATTTTCAAAAGATTTTCATACATTTTATACATTTGAAATCTTGTGCAATGGGACATTCTGCATAATGAGTATACTTTCTACTTTTGGTACTTTACGTACATTTTTATACCAATACTTTTACAGTTGAATTCAGGTAGCAAATTTTGAATTCCAGTCTTTTTACAGAGTGTTTCTACTTTGATGCTGATACTGATTGATACTTTTACTTAAGTAGGTCTACACTGATTGATACTTTTACTTAAGTAAAACATGTGAGTACTTTTTCCACCACTGTCAACAGGCTCTCTCACACCAATGACAGACAGAGAGTAGAGACATCAAGGCACATTCTGACTCAAAGGGGGTTCCAACTCCCGCGGCGTCGCCCGCCGATCAGAACAGACCCAAGCTCACTTGTCGGCTAGCGACACTGTCATACTAAGCGGAGAATAGATCAGAGCTTTTTTCACGTCAAGGACCCCCCAAAATGACATGCATTTAGCTGCGAAACGACCCCCGATCTCAGAAATACTCTGTGCCAGAGATTTTTCAAAAATAGCAGATCTACAAGGTGCTTTGAGCTTGTAGATCTGCTATTTTTGAATCGCCCCAAAGTATAAAACATGGCTAAAGTGTATCTGTAGACAGTCGAATACAACTCTCGTAGACGTATTTATGATTCTGACGTTTTCAATCTACGAGAGTTGTAGGGTTCACCCCCCATGGACACAGGGACTTTCAGCACTATACCCCGTAGACACTCCAAACATGTACACATGGAAAATAAAGGTCCTTACCCCCACGCCCCAATGTTAATTCTCGCTACGGGGTAGTAGTTTAATGTAATAATCCATATCTTTCAATAAAGAAGTGTTTTAATGCCGTCTGTGGCCGATTCTGTCGGAAGTTCCCAATGGGTGGTAGCGACGCGCCCATCTGGTGAAACCCGGAATTACACTCAATGTAAACAGAAAGTAAACGAGGGTGAAAAAATGGCATTCGGCCACGTACGACATTAAAACACTTCTTTATTGAAATATATGGATTATTACATTAAACCACTACCCCGTAAAGAGAGTTAACATTTGGGGCGTTGAGGTAAGCAGCTTTTCTTTCTAATTTGTACATGTTTGGAGATCTACGGGGACCAGTGCTGAAAGTCCCTGTGTCCATGGGGGGACAATCTACAACTCTCGTAGATTGAAAACGTCAGAATCATAATTACGTCTACGAGAGTTGTATTCTACAGCTACTAATTTACCATGGGGACCCCCTGGTACCCCAACGCAAGGGCCCCTGGGGCGGGGGTCCCCGGTCCCCATTTAGAGGTTTACTCAGCTAGCTCCAGTACCACAGTCGTCATCATCATCATCATCATCATAGTCAAGCTAAAGGCTTGTTGCTAAAACTAGCTGCTATAAACGTCAGATCAAAGTGATCAAGTGGCCGTTATGATGTTAATAACAACAATAATCACCTTGGATCACCTCCGGCCTGGTTCTCCACGCTTTGGTCACGGACACGATCGTGGAAATCAAGTGGATTTAAATGTTATATTTCAGTTGTTTTTCATTTGGTCTCTTATTATTGTGACAGCTCTAGCAGCCATGTTCCTTTTTCTGCACCCTGTGTCTGCAGACAGTCACCTGACTGGCCGTTGCCATGGCGACCAACCCCAGTGAAAGTGGGAGGGGTGTGTGTGTGTGTGTGTATGTGTGTGTGTGTGTGTGTGTGTGTGTGTGTGTGTGTGTGTGTGTGTGTGTGTGTGTGTGTGTGTGTGTGTGTGTGTGTGTGTGTGTGTGTGTGTGTGTGTGTGTGTGTGTGTGTGTGTGCGCGGGCATGTGTCAGTGGTGGAAAAAGTACTGAAATGTTTTAATAAGTAAAAAGTATCAAATACCGCAATGTAGAAGTGAAAGTCCGGAATTTACATTACATTGATTTACTTGAGTAAAAGTACAAGTATTGGTATAAAAATGTACTTTAAATACCAAAAGTAAAAGTGCTAAAACGCTCAGTTTCAGTCATTCGCAGATTTTGTACTTACTGCTAATAAATAAACTTAATAAAAAGTAGCAATACCACAATGTAGACAAATACTGTTTTACAAAAAAAATATTCTGTATTCGAACTTTGGACACACAAATTACAATAAGACCCCCAGAACCTACCTACTAATCACTATGTTATTTTTCAACTACAACTACTCTTTTATGATATTATGTTTATACATTTCAGACGTACTATTGAGACCAGACGGAATGTTAGGAAAGTACCCCATCTTCTGACAAAAGGGAGGTACTACACATCTGTCTGTGTCTCTCTCTCACACACACACACACACACACACACACACACACACACACTCTCTAGATTCAGTATATTGTCATTATTTTGAGATTCTAAGTCATTATATTGCTTCCAAAGATATTGGTCTGGTTAGTAAATCATTTTGTTTTCATCAGTTTTTTTGTTTTACAGATGATTCCCTCACATGTGCACTGGCCACCTCCTTTCAAAAAGTATTACGTTTTTTTGGGCCAACAAAGTAGCTTTACATGTAATGAAACGGATTGGTGTTCATAGAAAATGAATGACTGAATGAATTTGAAATAAATTGTTGCAGAATTCAAACCCTGAACATCGGTTTGTTCAGGGTTGTTTTGTTAATACTCACTGAGTTTACTGGCAGTGTTCAATCATGCGTGAGGAAGATAGAATACTTTGTCTGACTTTAAATAGCTTTAGTATAATGATAGTGATATTGTCCAACAATTATTTCCGGATGCTCTTGATTATGGCCTCGTCTTTGCAGGACAAGCATCTTTCTTTTTCATGATCAAATATGATATGGTCACTCATGACAAAAACATAAAATTGCAGGACCCCCAGAAACAAGAATAAATGGCACCATTCTGTGCTTTAAAGCTGACACACTAGAATATATATTGCACACATTAGAGTGCTTTGGCAAACACTGCAAACGTCAAGATGAGTAAGTAATTTTGCCCGTGACCTTTTAAAATCGCCCTCAACCTTTTAGACCCAAAAGTGAATAATCTTTCCGGGACGGATACTGATCACTCCCTCGAAGTTCCATGAAAATCCGGCCATCCATGTGCATGTTAATTTTGTTAAGAGACAAACAGAATGGGCCAAAAACATAACCTCTGTCCAATGCCAGGTCATTAAAAACACACCTGGCGTTGGAAACCTTGTCCACATAAACATCTGATCTCTTTCTATCTGTTCCGTTCCTGAGATACAGAGCTTCTTACTCCAGAGTTTGTGCTGTAATAAGTTTGGGGACCACTGCTTTAGTCTCATATTCATGTAAAAAAACATTCATATTGAGAAAGAGCATTCAGTTACATACCATTGTGGGAACCAATTTCAAAGGACATTTTCAAAACCATTTTAATCACATGAAACAACTGAAAAAGATATATGAAAAAGATATAATTATCTGAAGATTTGCAGCTCCATCCACTCCTTGTTTAACTTAGAACTGAAAAAGGCTGTATCTCGCTTCCTACGCACTTTTTTTTTTACTTTGAAAAAAACTCTAGCACAAGAAAAGTAATCAATCAAAAAAAGAAATGGAAAGGAGCCAGGACTGCTCCTGTTCAGCCTTGCTGTCCAGCCCTTTCCTTCTCCTCCTCCTCCTCCTCCTCCATCTCCTCCACCGGGACGGGGTCCTCCTCACCCTCAGCGCTGCTCTGACTGCCCATCCGAACAGGTTTCCAATAGTCATACAGCTGCCCCTAGAAGAGAACAAAACAGATGATTAACAAGCTGCAGTGGTGAAATAATGACTCATTTTAATGTCGACTTCCTAAAAGTTAGAAAGGTCCTTCTGCACGTCAAGGACAGGTGGGTAGGAGCAGGCAGTCAACGCATGAAAAAATGAAATCCTGCACGCCGTCTTCACTTCGATGAAGGTCAGAGCGATATTATATTCTCAATAAATACTGTGGCTGTGAGCGAGGACAGTGTGCGGGATGTGTACTGTACTTCTTCCATGAGCTCATGTACAACACTTCTATCTTATGATGTTCATACAATCAAACCTTTATTTATTCTCGAATGACATTGAGGTTGCACTCATTTGCAGTGCCGTCGAGATACATCACAGTACGATTTCATATTCACATCAATATTCACGTCAATGATAAAACAAAACAGAAATTTCCCCCCCTCCATCTTAAACACAAGTTTAAAAGCAGTTGCAGACATTTGTGGGTAGGTCTGCAATCAAAGATTGAAACTGACCGTATGGTCATTCCAAGTGGTTGGGGCACTAAAACAAAAGGCTGTTTTTTTTTTTTTTACACTGTGAAGTGTCTCAGACTCCATTTGCCTTAAATATTACCAATCGTAGATTCCCTACCTAAATGATTCTTCTATGAATTTCCAAAGTGTGCTAATAATTTCTCCTGCCTTATGACTCGGTTTGCACTCGACTTATTTGAAGTTGTTTCTGTCTCTATGTCTCATGTTTTATGTTGTGTATGTTGGAACTGCTGCTACTCTGAACAGGGCTCCCTCATAAGAGATTTTCACCTGTATATATAAAGGTTAAATAAATAAAACTAATTGATACAGAATTCCTCGCCAGACTGTTTTGGAATCCAACATTCATAAATGCCTAATTGCGGCTTAAAGCAGACCAGTCGCCGTGACTGCCAGCGTCAAGTACAGATTGGAGAAGACTTACATTCAGAGGTCTGGTCCTCAGAAGCAGCATCTGCCACCTTGTGTAGATCCTGGCCACCAGATCTTTCACCTGGAGGGAGAAGGAGAGGAGACCCTTTTTATGCAAAAGAAACCAACTTTACGTACCACAGTGCATCTACATCCCAGCCTTGATGGTCAGATGTAGCAGATCAGTGATTCTCAGCGGCCCCAGTTTCAAGGCACGGACCCCATTTGATACAATAATCCTCATGTTATTAATTATGGTGGTACTGGGAGAGACAAATGTTTTTTGAGGTGGTACTCAGGGTAAAAAGGTTGAGAACCACTGGTTTCAACAAGATAAAACGGCTTTAGAACATAGCAGTGGTGTGTGAACTAGCTTGTCTCCGAACATCTTAAGTTAGTTGATGGCAGTCTCAGGAGAGAGAAGAGACAGACAGAGAGAGGTGACAGACAGACAGAGAGAGAGGTGACAGACAGACAGAGACAGACAGACAGAGAGAAGAGAGACAGACATACCTTAACTGCTGAATCACAGACTTGATGTTTAAATACTTCATCTATATTACCAAACAAAGAGCTCTGTCTACAAAAGGGCAGACAATTGGAATCCGTTTTGGAGACAGACAGACAGACACAAAGAGAGAAGAGAGACAGACAGAAGAGAAGAGACAGACAAGACAAGACAGACGGAGATTAAAAGCAGCTATTAAAAGCAGCTATCTTACCGTGCTGCGGTACAGGCACTTCTCACTCTCTCTGATGTGAGACTTTATGTGGAACTCCAGTTCTGAACACAACTCCAGTAGCTGCTCCTGAGGACCACACACCAAGGAGGCGGAGTCAACAGTCAGATATGTTCTTAAATTATTGATAATTTGTTAACAATCGATTAAATCGATTAGTCCAATTAACTGTTGCACCCCTACAGTATTACCCATCGTACCTTCTGATGAGTGGTGTAGAATGGGAGGTTTGATGCTTCGTTCATCAGGGTCAGAAGGCTGTTGCAGAGGTAGTAGCTCTGAAACACACCATGGAGGAAACGTTTTAAAAAAGACAATCACAAGAAATGAAATATTAAGTGATTTATTTTTTACCCCAGCCCCCTCCGATGTTGAAGTTGCAGTTAACCCACTTGACCACAAATGCTAAGAATGTAATTTAGATAGCATGTTATTGTATTGAGAGACTGACTTCATCGTGTACCTGGTATCCTATTAGCCTGGCATTGCCAGACTGATGATGTGGATTCACTCACACGTTCCTCCGCGGTATCAGTCTGGACTTCGGCCCATAGGCAGGGAGTATGAGAAATCAGAAAATGACCGGGCCAATCAGTGACTGCGTTTCAACTGCTGTCCGTACAACAGTGAAAAGTCATTTTCTGATTTCTCATACTCTCTGCCTATGGGCCGAAGTCCAGACTGATACCGCGGAGGAACGTGTGAGTGAATCCACATCAGTCTGGCAATGCCAGGCTAATATCCTAGAGTTTCAATGTACAGAATGTTATTTACATAGCATGTTGTTGAGACAGATGCTAGGTTCATTGTTTACCTGGCAACCTAGTTTCTTGAGGCACTATACTTGCTCTCTCTGCATTCCATGTATGCGAGTATTTACCTGGCTTATTGTAAGTGGCTCTGGATAAGAGTGTCTGCTAAATGGCTACATTGTTGTAAGTAAGTTCCTGACCTGCATGTCTAGCGAGACTTGGTCGTCATCTTCGCTTGGCTCCGTGGCGTTCTGCTGCATGCCATGGAGGAGCATGGACGGTCGCATGCGAGGCAGGAAGGTGCGCAGGGCAGACAGCTGTGACAGGAAGGCGGGATAAAGAGTCAATGCAAAAGAAATCCATACAGAGCAATCAAAGTAAACGGTACAAGACGCCGGTCACAAAAAGAAACTTAGTGAACAGGCGTTAAAGGCCGTCCACGTCAAGAATGATAATTATATCAGATCCATTTCAACATTCCCAATGTTTAAACGTGCTCCGTCTTCTTACTTTGAGGTTGACTGTTCTTGCTATCGGTTTAACCTGTCATCATACTATATTATTTCATGTTATACTCACTGTATTGAACATAGTGTTTAAAATGTGTTATTCTATTAATGGAATATATGCCATCCTAAGGATGTGACGTCTTTCAAGTGTGCACTGGTTATTGTATATTTTTTAACGTGTTTCATGTGTTTTTTTCCAAAGCCCTCACCGCCATTGAGGTGTTTATACGCTAGATGACGCTATTTGCTAACATACAGGTCACCATTTGACTCCCATTGAAGCAATGAAGCAGCAAATCACGTGATCACAAAAAAAAAAGCAGCCACATTCACTTCCATGTAAACACTTTCACTGGCAGGAATCCATTCATTCATCCGTCTCCGGCCCCCTTGCCAGCGAAAATTGCGATTTTACTGTACTTTTGAAAAATCATGGAATATTCCCCGTTACCTCAGTCCTCACGGAGATCGGCTCATTACACACACAGGGGCGTCGTACTATAGGGAAAATGTGTCCGGTCGGTCGCGATCCTCCAGTCCAGAGCTATGGCTGTTTGAATGTGGCTTGTTTGTTGAAGAACATCAGACTTTTATAAATCCTTTAACATGAAAGGTGCCTAGATTGTTTCTGTTGTGATCATAACTATGGAACGGATGATCGCGACGGCACGCCCCCCCCCCCCCCCCCCGATTCTACAAGCTTACAATGCGTAACTCTGCAATGTGTTGAGAGCTTAGATGGGTAGATTAGGCCGTTTTCGGGGCACAACCAAGCATAACTCCGGCTTTACACGACAATAACTCACCTGGAACTCTCCGACAGTAGGCTGGTACGTGCAGCTTCCATCCAGGAGCGTGGAAATCATGCACATACTCAGGTGTGTGCGCAATTGCCTACACACACATACACGCACACAAAATTAGATGCAAATCAAACCCACAAAGGATCAAAAAACAAACTTGACTATTGTCACAGTCGGTCACTTCATTATTTTTGGCAAGTAGCACAAATAACCGACTTTCCGTGACAGCCTTGCACGTCGAAATAAAGCGTTAATTAATGGCGAAAAAACAACAACATAAAAAGCTGTGTAATGTATAGCCAGAGAGCCTTACTGTCCGCGGTTGTGACGAGGCAGCTTGTTGACCAGACAGCACATGTTGTGGTGGTCAGCGGTCAGCTCAACCAGAGCCGCACACATCCTGGGAAGCTGAGGGGACACAACATGACAGCGTTATCAACAAGTCACATGGATTAAAGCCAAATAAAATCTCACGACTGAAAAGTTGTGACAGGCCAAGTCCCAATCTCTGATTTGTGAAGAAGACACCCCACACCGGAGCTCCATAAACGATTAACACAGTAGGATGTACTCGTAGAATTATGATGTTTATGTATAATCATTCTAAGCCTATGTTCCTGCTGTTCCACATACAATTATGAAATATCTGAGACCACTAGGGTTTGATTTAAGATGCCACAGGTATTCTATTGCTAGTGTGACCAATTCAAACACTTTAATCTATTCTGTTGCTAGTACGACCACTTCAAATACTCTACTACACGCTCACAACAACGCTTCTGTGTGCTTCCATAGGAGACATGCTGCCTTGTATGGAATCCAAATGACTGAAATCAGTCGTAGTGACTGAGAACTTTAATCCAATCCCTTTAATTAGGGCTGCAAATATTAATTACCTTCTTAGCGATGATTCTATCGATAACCGTTTTGTTGAATCTGAATAATCAAGCAGTTTTTTTCAAAAAAAAAAACATTATATATCGACAGATTGGTTAACCACTTAAGTGTCGTTTCATACTTCATTGCACGTTGTGCAAAACTATTTTTTTGCCCAAATATTCCCCCCAGAATAGCGACACGTGGACAGCATTTCCCAAACACAGGGTCTAGAGTAGACCCATGCCTGGGTTGCGGACCCATTTTTATGGGTTGGGAGTAAATATCCAAGTTCCCTACTTTTCCAATTGTTTTATACATTTATTATTTCAAAAAGAAATTTCAAGAAAAAAAATTGGATTGAATGAATAAAAATAAAAAAGTGAATCAGTCTGAATGTAATTTTTGTACGTTTGGGTCACGGGGAGATCAGATGCCAAATTTTTCTTTTGGGTCTTGAGGCAAAAACAGAGGAAGAAAAAAAGGTTTGGGACCAAAACTGCGCTAGGGTTCACGTGATTAACACTGACTGGACATGAAGCTGAACTCACCGCGGCGTCCCAGTCGCTGACGTTACTGATGATGCTCTCTAGCAGACAGCACAGCATCGTGTGTGGCTGCAGCACCAGCTGCACGTCCAGACTCAACCTGCAGACCACCGTCAGCAAAAGCAGCAACTCGTGGTCATCGTACGCGTGTGGACACAGACGCGTGCAGAGGTCCAGGTACTGCACACCAAGAGAGAGAGAGGACAGTTAGACAATTAATGCATGGCTACAGGCTCTCCTGTGTGCTCATTTATGTGTCCGGTTCCGGCAGAAAGGCCAACAAGTAGGCGATGGTGAAGTCCTGCAAATTAACAAAATACAAACAAAATGTTTGTATGTTTGAGAACCTTCTCGTTGTAACAGATATCAGTTTTAGAATCATTCCATCGTTTTAATTAGTTTGTTAACAGAGCTGTGTTTTTGTGTTTCTTTAGCCTCGGGTACCCATGCGTTAGTTTATTTTTGTTTCCCCACACATTCCACGCCAGAGTTTAATCTCATAATGTACTCACCAGTGCCAATGTTTTATTGTTGTTTTTTTGTTTTTTTCATGTTGCCATAGACCCCGCTAAATCCGTTAAAAATGCGCGTTCATTTGGTTCTACACACACAGGGGATCTGTGTGTGACGAGCAGTGAAAACCGCATCCCCTTACGTTCCGCCATCTTGAAGCTACAGCGGTGAACGCTAGACAGTGATCAGCGAGGGGGACAAAAACAACCGAGATAATGGACTTTAAAACCACATCCCAGACAGGAAGCGGATACGATCGAAAAAAACGGAACCCGGTTAATTTAGTTTCCGGTCGTCCTACCGGAACCGGAAGGTGATCAAAAAAATCGGAAAGTGCCCTTTTGCGAATTAACATTGGATTTTCAAAATATCACCAGTTGGCGTAGATCTACGCGATTGGCATATGGCGGCTTTTAATCGGTTCGCGTAGATCTACGCGACTGGCAGTCAATGTGTTAAACCTTCTGGGGGGGGGGTGGAGTTTCTGTTGGCTAATGGCTGGCTATCGTTCTCAGGTTTCAGCTACGGTGTAGCTGCTACACCACCAATAGGTTAGGAGTGGAGCCAAGAAGCTATTGTTCACACCCCTTACCTGACTGCCAGTAGTGTGGAAAACCTCAAACTTTGAGAGCCTTTTACTCAGATTCTTGGTTAGAGGTTTACAACATTCAAATAAGCATCTCTTCTTCAAATATTTTCAGATTCCAATGAATGACACATAATTTGAAAGCTTACATTCGGTTCTTTAAAAAAAAAAAAAAGAGTACAAATCACAGCTGTTGTTAATGACAGATATGTACATGAGGCAATCATAAGTAGAAGATTAACAGCCGTGGCAGAGTTTACAGTCAACACACAGTATACAACCAGCTAAGTGGCCTTGTGGGAGGTCGGGGTTCAATCCCCTGGCCGGGTCATACCAAAGACTATAAAAATGGGACCCAATGACTTTCTGCTTGGCACTCAGCATCAAGGGTTGGATTGGGGGTAAGTCCCTGCGACATACTAGCTCAGGGGGTGTACTTGTACTTGTACAAGCTGCCTCACGCTATAAGATAGGGTCCTGCCCCATAGGCTGAATTTGCTCTGCAACCATTGGTTCCCAATGCTACTTACTTACAGTATACACAGAAAACAAAGCTGTGTGTTTGGCCTGTGTTGTCAGGACAGCCTGGCGAGAGGTTGGTGCTCAGGGCTTGTTCAACAGTCTAATGTTGGAAACTGTTCAGAAATCTGGTGCCATGGCTTTGGATACGGTGAGTGTGAATCGGGCGTAAGATGTTTTTTACCTGGAGGACGTAGTTAAAGTTGTCCAGGGGGAATGCACTTGGTTCCCCACTGCTTGATGGGCTGTCACTGCCAATATGGGTGCCTTCCCTAGAGAGAGAGACACACACACACACACAGAGAACTGGGTCAAATCAGAACTTTTAAAACATTAGCCCACATGTTGAGCTTTTAACCGTGTGTGTGTGTGTGTGTGTGTGTGTGTGTGTGTGTGTGTGTGTGTGTGTGTGTGTGTGTGTGTGTGTGTGTGTGTGTGTGTGTGTGTGTGTGTGTGTGTGTGTATGAGAATAAAGAGCGTCCTTAAACAAGGACTCACATAACATCTCCCTCTGTGAAGGAGGGCTGGAGGGTCTCATTAGGATACAGGCCCACAAAGGAGACTCCCATATTCATGAAGACCAGCGTGAGCTCCGAAATGCTGGGAACCCACACTGCAAACTGCTGGCTTCCATTTCTCACTACAAGCACACAGCAGGAAAGACAAAGGTTACATTAGTTCAGTATATATATATATATATATATAGTATATTATATATCGGGCCCCTTCTGAGCTGTAAAACAAAATGTATATTGCAATATAAATAAACAAAAGGAGTGTCAGAGTTCAAATGCAGACCTCTCTGATCGGCAGCAGCGATGGCGATTTTGCTGAGGGAGTTTAGGGTCAGTGTGGCGGCCATAATCTCTTTGTGCACCGACATGACCTGAGGGGGGAGAAACCACACAACAATGACTACAGACTGATGCCAGGTTTTCATCATATTCTAATACATTTGAAAAACTTGATTTGATTAAACTTTATTTGAGAATACTACAGTTTTAAAAAGGTACCGTAATGGTACCCATAATGACATGATGTCCAAGATAAGTTGAGAGTTGGAATTTTGTTGTCATAAAAAAAAAGTCAAATATTGACTCTGTCACCAGCGGTGTAGCGGGGGTGTCGAGCAGGGAGAGACGTTACCTTGAAGAGGAACAGCGTGACGTCAGGGGGGCAGGGAGACGAGCCGTAAGCACTGGTAGGAAGGTCAACTCTCAGGTGCTTTCTGAACTGAGAAGGTCTGGAACTAACAAAGGGAAAAGTGGGCCTAATTTATAGTCCATAATGCAAGGAAAGTTCATTTGTTTTAGCACATTTCAACAGAAAACATTAAAGCAGAGTATTATTAACCATTAAGACCTGAGGCTGATTCTACAAATGTCATCTAAATCCTAAAAGTTTTCTGACAAACGTATGTTGCTATATCAGTGGTGCTCAAACTTGTTCATGTCAGGGACCCCCAAAATGATGTGGATTTGGCCGCCGACACCTATCTCAAAAGGTTTTGTTCCAGGCACCCCCAGAAGCAAAGATTTGAGTTAAAATGTTCACTTTAAAACGCTGCTGTCCGGCAGAAACCAGCTAACTCCATTTTGACACTTTTGCGTCAAACTCATTGGCTGCTGTTACATGGACAGTTGTATTCGGAATGAATGAATGGATGAATTCATTCCGAATAGATTTGCTCATGTAAACACCCCAATTGGAATAGAATATTCCATTCCAGTCTGACCCGAATGCATTTTCATTCGGAATAGGAGGGGTGGTATAGACCGCTTTAATCGGGTTAAAACGACGTATACACATTCAAATATTTTCAAAAATGTTGACGATTTTTCAAAAAATAGCAGATCTAGAAGCTCATAGCATGGCATGAAGTGACGTGCTATGAGCTTGTATATCTGCTATATTTGAATAGCCAAAGTATAAAATATGGTTAAAGTGGTTAAAATTAAGAATCTCAGAAATTAAGATTTTTTTTACAATTGTGGCCTGGCAAAAGCCAAGGCCTTTTGTGACAGAAGGGGGAATAGGATCTCATTTGGAACCATTTCCAGAACCGGTTTAATGACACTGTCAGAGCCGGTATGTGGACTTCACATCTGCTATACAATTACAATACCAGTGGTTCTCAATCATTTCAAAGACGACCATAACTCTGAGAACAAATTGAACCAAATGGATCGTTCTCCATGTGTATGCTCTCAAGAGTTACAGACCTCACTCACTCTCTGAGTCACAGACCTATAAGGGTCCATTTGGAACCCCCTCAAGAAACCCAGAGGGTGCCTGCACCCTACTTTAACCCATTAAGACCTGAAGCCGATTCTATGGGTGCGTTCGAAAATACAGCACTGAGCGCACTGGCCAATACAAACTAATAGGCGAGTGTACTCCGGTGCGTAATTTCCAAACGCACCGTATATGTCTCCTAAATCTCAACAGTATTCTGAAAAACGTATGTTTCTATATCAGTGGTGCTAAAACTTTTTCATGTCAAGGACTCCCAAAATTATATGTATTTGGCCAAGGACCCCATCAAAATATTTTGTTCCAGGGACCCCCAGAAACAAAGATTTGAGTTAAAAATGTTCGCTTTAAAAATATATATATTTCAAAGATTTGCACACATTTTCACGATTTTTCAAAAATAGCAGATCTACAAGCTCATAGCGCGGCACTCGGTGCCCCGCTATGAGCTTGTATATCTGCTATTTTTTGAATAGCCCAAAGTGTAAAATAATGCTTTTTAGCTCAAATCTAAAAATGACACAGTTCCAGGTCTAAATGGGTTAAGGAAAATAAATCTGTTAAAATCCTTAAGGATCCCAAAGCCTATATGGCTCACCAGAGCAGAGCTTTCTGCACGGTCCCCTGTGGCGTGGCGTTGCACTGGCCGGGCTGGAGGGAGTCCTGGGTGAAGATGCGTCCAGCGCTGGCCAGGTTGAACACCTCTTCTCCCGGATGCACGTCTCGCATGCTGCTGGGGGCCAGAGCGTAGCGCTGCAGGAACTCCCTGGGAAACAAAATGATACCAAACATGAATTAAAGCAAACTGTTTTTTTGTGTCCAGGACCCCAAATTGATATGCATTTGGCTGCGGACCCCCCCCATCTGAAAATATGTTTTGCCATGGACCCCCCACAAGAGAAGATTTGTGTAAAAAAAAAAATCTTCCAAACATTTTCACAAAATTTCAAAAAATAGCAGATGTACAAGCTCGTACATCTGCTATTATTGATTAACCACACATTGTGAGCTTGTAGATCTGCTATTTTTGTCTGCGCAACATGCTTCCATAGAAGACATGCTGGCTTCTATGGAATCCAAATGACTGAAATCAAACTTTATGTACCAAATGAACGTCCAGTCATGCAATGTCAAGCCGACACGTTCAGGTGCACTAACGCATCCATTCCCAACCCCAGTGGGCCGTTAGGATGTTAACAAAGCACCCTTTTTAAAAGTAAACAAAATGCGATGGCATTCTTTTGTTAAAACCATACATAATGACTTCCATTTTGATGGGAACTGAAAGTACACTACGTTAGTTCCTTTGATCCAAGCCGGAACACAATCGATGGAATGGTCATTCAAATAAACATGCTCTTTGAGGCTTTCAAGTGGGCCTTGATCCAGAAAAGGGTTGACAACCACTAATGTGCAAATAAAATACTGCATTGAGGGCATCCGTTTTCCAGGGTTGTCACGATCATAACATTTGAGTCGATGATTAATTGTCATACAAACTGATGTTTTCATTGTGTTTTTGGCATTGAACATTGGAACTGTATAAAATACACATAACATCTCGGTTTGCCTTTTAGGCTTTGTAATTATTTATGGCAGAAATGACAAATAAGAAATGCCTGACAATGACCAGTAACCAATAATCAAAATACAGAAGTTCTGTTCAAACCACGTCATATATTTCATAGTTTTACACTTTCCAAATTTTCTGCAAGCTCACAAAGCACCACAATGCGTTGTGAGCTTGCAGATCTGCTATACATCATTAAATTGTATGAAGCTTTTTCTACAGATTAATCTATACAGATGAACGTTAACGATTCTGAAGAACCAATAATTGTGATCATGCGATCATGTAATAATTGTGACAGGCCTTTCTGTTTGCCAGTGTTCATTTGAAATGTTGTATTTTTTTCATAGACTTAAGAATACAATTCTATTTAGTTTGTCACATTTTAGTCATCTGAAATGTTTTAGTCTAGTTTTATTTGGTTTAGTCGACTAAAATGTACTTTTGGCAGGCCTTGATGGCGTTGTAATGCCTGACTTATACTTAGTTGTGCCAAAAATATAATACAAGCAACGTGTCACCAGCACGTTGTGAGCTTGTAGATCGGCTATTTTTGGAACGAGACACCCACACGCATAAAATGACTTGTCTTAGTTCGACTGGATCTCGTCCACTAGTCCCTCCCCAAAATTTTAGTCTAGTTTTTGTTGGACGAAATTGACAATATATTTAGTCACAGTTTTAGTCATAATAGCTTCGTTTTTATTTTGTTTGTCAGTGAAAAAAAAGTAGCCTAGTCGACGAACATTTTTCGTCATTGTTTTAGTCGACAAAATCAATGCTAGCTTACTGCTGTTCAGCCGAGATGGCGTCTTCTTGCGCGGCCTCTGCCTCTTCGCTCAACAGATCCACTTTACAGTCCTCCAGCAACCTGTTCTCGTTCGCCTTCGATCTGAGGGACAAACAAAACACATTAAAGCTGTATGATGTAACTTTACTTTGTGATTAAAATGTTATTTAGTCCAATCTGTATAGTAATACAATCTAACGTATACAATTGGGGAGGTTGTATTTGGTCTCTTTGCTCTTCTATCGAGAAATTCAGATCCTGTGTCTAGGTTTGACACGACCTTCGACATTCGTTTCTGGTCAAAGGTCTTTAACTCTCAAGGTCAAAATTCAATTCCTCACCTGAGTGAGCAGGCAGGCTCTAGTATGTCAGGGGTTAACATTTCAGCACAATTTCAGCCCGGGTTCGAATCCAGGGTAGAACATAAAAGTTAACGTTCGGTAAACAATTAGTGCAATTATTATTATAATATACAAATATTATTATCCATAAATCATTTTCTTTGATTAATCGAGAAGCGCTTTTTAAAATATATTTGAAATAAGAGATGGATGGAGTTGGAAACGAATCGATTAAACACTTATTTTATACTTCGCTGGACAATGGTGTCATTATAAAATCTCCATAAGATTAGGGTGAATGATTGACCTCTTATTAGGGTGTTGGAAAAAAACGATTCGAAATCGATTCACAGGAGTTCTTACTCTATGGTGTTTGAGATATGGAGCCGTGTCTGATCCAGGGTGTTCTTGTAGTGGACCATTTTGGACGACAGAAGTTGCTGAGAGAGAAAGAGACAAACAGAGGTCATTAGATCTGTAGATCCAGTCAAAACAAATCAAACAAGATTGTTGAACCACGGTCGGGTCCATTTCACAGGCTCACTAATCCAGCGGTTCAAGGACCCCCAAACTGACATGTATTTGGCCGCGGACCCCCATCTGAAAAGAGTTTGTGCGAGGGACCCCCAGAAGAGAAGATAGGTGCTAAAATAAATTCGAATAATTTTGAATTTCTTACGTTTTTCAAAAATATCTTTTGAATAGCCAAAGCATAACATATGTGAATGGTTAAAATGATTGTAGTGCTATATTTAAAAAAATCCTGGGGACCCCCTGGAACCCACTCACGGACCCCACTTTCAGAACTACCTTTTTAAAGGATGGCGGTAATTAGGTCACAGACCTAAATAACTCTTAAGAGTGTAAGACTTACAGACCTGTTAAGGGTCCATTTGGTTCCCATCTATCAACAATTTAGCTGGGGGGACCCCCTCTACAACCATCCGCAAGGACGCCAACTTTGGGAACCACTGCACTAACAATCAAACATTACAAGTTACAGGCCTTATTTACCGTATTGGAGCGCTCAGGTTCTGGCAATGGCGTCTGCCTGGTGATACGGTCCATGATCGCCCGCATCGAGCGCATCTGCTCCTCCTCCTCACAGCTGCTGCTGCTGGAGGAACTACTGGAGCTCTGGGACAGGTTCATGTCCAGCTCAAAGCTCAGGCCCAGCTCCAAATCCAGAGGGTCGCCATCCGCCTGACAGGCCGCCACCGCAGCCGTCTCGGGAGAACCGCGAGGCGGCACGGAGGAGTCGCATTTGGAGGAGGCGGCGGCGGTGGCGGCTGAGGCGGCGGCTGAGGCAGCGGCGGCGGCGTCTTCTTTCAAAGCATCGATCTGGCACAGACGTGCGCTCTTGCGCGTTGATTTGCCCCTTTTGTCCTTGCGCTGCTGGAGCGAGGAGGCGGTGAATGAGCCGTTTGGGAAACTGACACCTTTTTTAAGACACATGTTCTCCAAATTCAAACGGTCCAGTTTTACCACCGCCATCATTTGCAGTTTTGGCATTTTTTTCGTATCTAATGAGCGTAGGTTCAGAGTTACCTCACCCTGTGACCCGACTCTAAATGTACCGGAGCCCGCCACTCTGCCGGCGGGGGGACCCTTTTCTCTGGCAGTGTTTGCTGGTTCGTGTACAGGGTCAGGAGGAGTGAAGAATTCAACAATGTCATGTCCCCCTGAAGCCACTCTCTTATGTTTTAATGACAGTCTTCCAACATATCCAGTGTTTGGTTTTGGGGTAAGTTTAGTAGGCGTCCTGTCTGTGCCTTGCCTCTCCTGTCCCCCTGTCTCTCCTTTTATGTCAACTCTTCTCTGGTACTTGACCTCTACCGTTGACTTATTTTGGGAAACTGTACTTGCAACAGGAAGAGGAGGGCACATCTCTCCTTCATTAACCTTCCTTCTGTATTCTTCAATCCAGCGCTTCAAACTCCCTTTATTTGGCAGGCCAGGGGAACGCATGTCCTTCTGCTTTACAGTAAAACCCAGATAGGCCGGCTTCACCCCTGATGAGGACTGTCTGGGTGGCTGTGACAAGGACAGTTTGGTCACGGGAGACTTGGGTGGCTGTGACAATGCCCGTCGGGTCAGGAGAGAATTTGGCCGCTGTGGCAAAGACAGTCTGGACATGGGAGACTTGGATGGCTGTGGCAAGCTCAGTGTGGTCACTGGAGACTTGGGCGGCTGTGACAAAGCCTGCCTGGTCAGAGGGGACTTGGGAATCGGTGACAAGGACACGCTGGTCAGAGGAGACTTGGGAGTCAAGGGCAGTCTTGTGAAAGGAAAGTTTGGTGGCTGTGATGATGATGGTGGTCTGGTCACAGTAGACTTGTGTGTCGGTGAAAAGGACTGTCTATTCATGGGAGACGTGGGTTTCGGTAAGGACTGTCGGTACTGTCTGGTGAAGGAAGACTTTGGTGCTGGTGACAGGTACAGTCTGGCCAGAGGTGACGACTGTCTGGCCAGAGGCGACGTGGGTGGCTGTGATGAGACTGACAACTTTGTCTGCACAAGTTTAGATGACAGTGTCGATTGGCCAGATGCTGGTGCTGTATATAGACGGCCTTGGGCGGTCTTGGGTGACAAGTCTTTGCTCAGTGAAGGCTTGGGTGCCAGTGATGGGGAGAGGGACTGCCCAGCGCTGGTACAGACCGGTGATCGTGCTGGTACACAACTCGGGTCCTGGACGCATAACTTCTTGGCAGAGTTGTCAGCGGATTCAGATTCCCTGGGCCTCTTCAAAGACAAGCTAGTGCTTCCCCCTATTAGAAAGAAATGGACATGAGCATTAGCTTTAATTACTGTATTTATAGCAGGTAAACTCCAATACCAGGTAAAGGACATGAGTGTAGAATTATCCGGGCTTTCCAGCAAGGAAAGTGTGCGTATAATTATTGCCATGTTATATGCGTGTATTTTCTGCTTACTTAACACATTGATTGCCAAGAACGAGTTAACTCGTTTTAAAAAAAATAAAAAAAATCTGGCAATAAACTGCAAAAAATCTGAAATAATTCTGGCAGTAAATGTGTTCAAATTGTATAAACTAAAGTGAATCCAAAGCAGAGGATATGACGTGGGGGTTGCGTGAGAGAAACAGGAAGTTGATTGATTAGATCAGATAAGGACAGTAGCCACTGTTATGGAACAGTGCTGGTCTTGCAAAAAGCTCTGAAGAACATGATTAGACCACTCACTGTAAGGTTCTAGAACCCAAATGCCTTGTGGGAAATTGATGTTACTCTTATTATGAGGCAGCTTCCTTGGGGGAACCACTGAAACAGTAAAAAGCTCTGGGTTTTATCAAAGCAAGTCAGATTCGACATTTGGCTTGGACGTGGATAAGACTGCAGTAAGTGCAAAAGCTTTTATTACACGATGTAACTATTATGTAATGATGATTATATTTCTGATGTGTTCATACTTGATGCGTAGGTTCATGTCAGCAATGTAATTTGTTGTTGTGTTGCTTGCGTTTACTTTCCTAGGTTTTATTACCTATTGGCCTAGAAGTGTTAGTATGTTTGTATTGTAATGGTAGTATAATAAAAGCTATCAAAGACACAGGTTTGAGTGATATCTACTTTTAACTCACGCGTTCAAAGAAAGCCAACAACCCGTTCCAAGGGTAATGTTACCTGGGTACATAGAGCTTATAAGACAGCCCATGTGACCAGGTAAATAATTGGACAATGAGCATTAGCTTTAATTACTGTGTTTATAGCAGGTAAACTCCAACACCAGGTAAACAATCTGTATAGAGCACTGTATGATATACTGTAATTATCCTCGCTAATAAAATCCCTTAACAGCCACAGGTTCAAGGATTATTTATCACTCACTTATACTGTACACTTATGTTCAGTAAAATATTGGTGTGCTATATGTCATAAAAACAAAATAGATAAAACAAGCTATAATATAAGTAAAACAATATTCTAAATGTCAGTTAAGTCTTCATTGTTTTTGCTTGACCCACTGCCTTTTATTTGTAGCCATTATTTCTTGCCATTGCTCTATTGTTGCCATTGCTCTGTTTTTTTTTTTGCTCTGCGTTTTGTTTTTTGTCTTTTTTTCTCTGTAAAGCACTTTGAGCTGCATTGATGTCATGAAAGGTGCTATATATAAAGTTTATTATTATTAGATTGAAGGAAAACAAAAGCCAACAGTGCCATAATGCAAGAATTTCACACTCTTTTACTTTGTAACGGTGTGACGTGACCATAGGTTTGGTTTGACTGACGTCAATAGCAGTTGGATCGGCCTGAAACCTTGCCCAAATGTATTGAACCTTTATTTAAGATTCTCTGAGAAATCATTGAGGATGAAAAGTAGTTATAATGAGATAAAATTCAAACATAAGATCAACAAATAGGAATCTATTCAAATACAAAGCAATCAACAAATAAATAAGTTAAAACTGTTGCAGACAGGCAACCTTTTCATGCATGTATTGAATAGTAATTACAGACTTCCAAATTTCAATACTTCTCCAGTTCTGGAAAACAGACAACCTGGGCAGCCAAGCACGCTCCATGAATAATCTAAATGCAGTACAAAGAAAATACAACAATACCTGGTACGGACTTCTTGTTTGAAGCGTTGTCCTTGTGTTGTTGGGCGGCACAGTCCTGACAAAAGAAGCAAGCAACTCGTTGAAACAGGGAGTCAAAAATGTTGCATAGCAGCACTCCCACAAATCAGTAACTGGAAGTCTAATTTCTGACACATTAGAGCAGAGTATGCACTTTAATCAAAGAAAAAACCTCAACTGCTGCCAGTGCCTTCACACTTTAACTCAAGCATAACGACTAGTTCTTCCTCAGATTTGCACATTACAATATTTCAAGGGCCAATAAATTAGCCAATTGCCTGACAGGACCACTAACAACTGCTTTCTAACTGATGCAAGACTGATGCTGGCATTCTCCAGGGTGCAATATCCATCCATGGGTATTGGGTCTGGATAGGATGCCTTCGCCTTACTAAGACTTAAGATTAGTTGTGATTCAGCTATTGACCCAATCTCCAAATTAAAATATGTTAAACCATCACATATAAAGGGCTTTACCTGATGACCTACCACAGGCCTGCGTGGAAGAGGAGACAGTGAAGGGTTGCATGCAGTGGAGGACAGTGACAGGCTGTGTCGGGTAGATGACAATCGGGTGGAGGACAATGATGGACTGGGTCGGGGGGACAGTAAAGGACTTTGTGGGGTAGAAGACAGTGATGGTTTGGGTCGGGGGGACAGTAAAGGACTTTGTGGGGTAGAAGACAATGATGGGCTGTTTCGGGGGGACAGTAAAGGACTGTGAGGGGTAGAAGACAGTGATGGACTGGGTCGAATAGAGGACAGTAAAGGCCTTTGTGGGGTGGAAGACAGTGACGGACTGGGTCGGGGGGACAGTAAAGGAGTTTGTGGGGTAGAAGACAGTGATGGACTCGGTCGGGGGGACAGTAAAGGAGTTTGTGGGGTGGAAGACAGTGGTGGACTGGGTCGAATAGAGGACAGTAAAGGACTGTGTGGGGTAGAAGACAGCGGTGGACTGGGTCGAGCAGAGGACAGTAAAGGACTGTGTGGGGTGGAATACAGCGATGGACTGGGTCGAACAGAGGACAGTAAAGGACTGTGTGCGGTGGAAGACAGTGGTGGACTGGGTCGAGTAGAGGACAGTAAAGGACTGTGTGGGGTGGAAGACAGTGGTGGATTGGGTCGAGTAGAGGACAGTAAAGGACTGTGTGGGGTAGAAGACAGTGATGTACTGCTTCGGGTGGACAGTAAAGGACTGTGAGGGGTAGAAGACAGTGATGTACTGCTTCGGGTGGACAGTGAAGGACTGTGAGGGGTAGAAGACAGCGACGGACTGGGTCGTGCAGGTGACAGGAAAGAACTGCATGCTGTAGAGGATTGCGACAGGGTTTTTGGGGCAGTCGACAGGGTTTTGGGGTTAGAAGACAATGACGGGCTGTTCCGGGTAGGGGCAAATAAAGGGCTACATGCTGCAGGGGACTGCGACAGGGTTTTTGGAGTTGTCGACATGGTTTTTGGGGTAGTGGATGGCGACAGGCCGTTTTGGGTAGGGGACAGTAAAGGACTGCATGCTATCGGAGAATACGACGGGGTTTTTGGGCTACGCGACAGTGATGAGCTGTGTCGGATAGGCGACAGTGCAATGAGGTTCCTTTTGGGGGAAGTTATAACCTTAGAGGGTTGGCCGGACCACGGATGCCATTGTCTGTGTTCAGGATTCCAGTGTGGGAGGGGTAAAGGCAGGCTGACACCAGTCTTTTGGAAGGGTAAAGGCTGCCGGGCGCCAGCCGCCTGGTTGTGTGTGACGTAGACGGATGGCAGAGGGGGCCTGTGGGACTGGACAACAGGAATGCAGCTTCCAACATCATTGGGTTTAGCCTAACAGAGCACAGACGGGGGAATCAATCACATCATATGAGACATATGAGCACAGACAGGGGAATCAATCACATCATATGAGACATATGAGCACAGACAGGGGAATCAATCACATGATATGAGACACGTGAACAGGCCAAGAACATCGGATAACACTTGATAACATAATGATGAGAACACTTAATCTCGTCGCTGTCGAGGGGGAAACCTTGTACCTGCCATGTCCAAAACCTGTTACTTTTCAGGAAAAGGAAAAAGGAACCTGTGTTCCAATGGATCCAATGTAGTTATTATTTAGTCACAAGCTCTTGTTAATACTTTATCAGTAAAATGTGTCTAAAATCCACAGACAGACTTAAAGTGGCAATGACATTTCTACCACTGAGCAAATGCAAATGCTTGCTCAGAGAAGAAATCTAATTCTGACCTTCTTCAGGTCAAATTTTGTGTCAAACCAGAAACAAGATCAAAATGATCTCGATAGAAGAGCAGGGAGACAAATACAACCACCCCAATTGTATAGATTATATTGAATTAAGATACTCTACCATACAGATTGGACAATATAACATTTTATTCACAAAATAAAGTTGCATAATACAGCTTTAACCACTTCACTTTTAGAATTTGTCCATTTGTCCCAGATCCATTTTGAGCTTGTGAGGGAAAAGTAGAGCATTAATTTACAAAACAAACAAAGACCAGTTGAAATATGGAGACACAAGGTTTCTGCCCTACAGCAACGGATATACAGTGTCAACAACTACCTTGCTTGATTCCTGTGCTTGTGTCATTGCATCACCACCACCACCATCACCACCACATTCCGTTCCATTGCGAACTGAAGACACTTTAGGTTTGGTCAGTTCGTCTGTCCTGCTGCCAGGTAACAGACAGCTCTGGCCTAGATTCTTCGCTGAACTGGGGCTTCCAGAAGTCTCATTCTTCTTTGAAAAAGAAAAACGAAAATAGCAGGTCTACAAGGTCACTACGCGCCACATCGCGAGCTTGCTAGTCTCACGTAGCCAGACAACTATTCCACAATCTATATGCTATATAGAGTCTGGAACTACACCTCCCGAAATCCGTGAACCAAAGCTGCTTCGTCTTTTCCGTTCACGAAAATATATTTTATAATATCTTTACATTTTAGAATTTCTGATAAGCAGCAACCTATACATACTTTGGTTATATTGATGTATCTATATTAGGACAAATTTGCATGACTGTAATGACGAAACGGAAGCGGGGAGGAGGCGTCACATCCGCTCATTTTCAGAGCTTCCGTGCTCCAGACTGTATAATGGAAGCATTTGAAGATTGCGGGAGGCAGCAGTCTGCTTCGCAAGACTATGAGCTTGTAGACCTGCTGTTTTCAAAAAATAATTTGAACTTTTTAAATTTTGGCCCCGACCCCATATTACAATAAAATACGAACACTGAAACTAATAAAAACTAAGCCTTTAGTTTTCATAAAATAACTTAACACATCGGGTGCCAGCATTTTTTCATAACAACTAAGTTGGGTGCCAGCATTCTCCCCATTGACTGCGCTTTGCTGTTTAAAGCTTTAGACTCCGCGACAAGCAAATCCACGTAAAAAGAAAGCATCCATTCATGTTGAGCGATGACCCTACAGCCTGGAACCATAACATTTCACTTGCGAGTTACAACGGGGGGGGGGGGGGGGGGGGGGGTCGCGCAACGCGCATGACCGGTTTTCACCACCGGAAACGGATTCGGAGATATAGGCGTTTTAAAGAAGGAAATAGACAGGAAGCGGATGGAAGCCATGTTTTTGTTTCCGGTGATCTATCTGGCCCTTCCTTCTCAAGAGCACAATGGGTACTCTCAGAGCTGCTCTAGCCCCGCCCGTGCGGAGAAAAACTAAAGAAATCACGGTTCAGACCGTGAACGGCACCAGAGCGCTACTATGTAAACACACGGTTCAAACCGTGATCGGCACCCGATGTGTTAACAAGCAATCACACTTTTAAAAAAACGAATTAAAACTGAAATTGAAAACATGAAGTATATATGAAATAAAAATAAAAACTGAAATGAAAAATTCAAAAGGTATAATAACCTTAGGCTGGAAAGCTCTTGAGATGGGTCTGAAGTAAGACGGGCCACTTCCGGAGTTGTAGGGACCCATTAACCCTTGAGATAGGGGGGAGGATGGCACCGATCTACCCATTAACCCTTGAGATTGGGGGGAGGATGGCAGCGATCGACCCATTAACCCTTGAGATTGGGGGGAGGATGGCAGCGATCCACTTCTGGACTGCATTGTTGTGGCTATCTTGGATTCAGCAACCAGTGATCCGAAAGGTCATCATAGGGACCTGCTGGAAGAAGAGAGGTAGCTGGAATTGGTATCAAGGTTTGGAATTCTGAGCCAGTTAACCACTTAAGTATCATTCATAGTCGGACGTAAGGACACGTAACGAGCGCCGGCGCTCCTTGCGTTGTCGTTTCTTACTCCCCCTCCGTCACTTATGGCTCCCGTTTTTCCGTCCGTTCAGTCGACATTCACTGTCAGGCCGACGCACGTTTACTACGTTTTGCCTGTTGTACCACTGGGCTATAATGCTAGTTTCATAGCGTTGTAACCTGTTGCCAGACTTTGTGAGAGAAATAAGTAACCAGGTCTATGAAAACAAGCCCAAAAGAATCGACTTGGCCACATATGATATGAAAATAGCAGATCTACAATATATATTAGAGAATCACTGGTTTAAATAACAATTGGCCCAAATAAGCAACTACACTTTAGAAACAAGCCCAAATAAAACCGCAACCGTTTGTTTACAAGCAACTATACAGACAAATAAGCCCAAAGTCGCTTATAATAAGCAGACATGGCAACATTGGGTACGTGCAATATCTCTCTCCTGACGACCATGCATGTGTCCGTAAAGAACGGACGGAATCCTTCACCGCCTGACGCACGTTAAAGACCCATCTAGGGACTTTGAACGGGCCTTTAGGCCGACAGCAACTTAGATGCTATCTGCATCTAGGTTGCAACACCCTCTATTGACCGCATCCAATTTGCAACACCCCCCACTGACAGGCCAGGAAAGAGAAAAGGCCTATCTGATTGTATTATACGACGATAAACTCAACGATATTGCAGCTGTACAGAAAGCTTGGTACTTGACCCATTTCAAAATTGCACATATGCAGAGTTTTTTTTTTAATGAGTGCTTCCAAACTAACACATAGAAAAAAAACATGACTGAACAGAGTTTATTGACATAAGGTTGACCATAAAATTGGTGGATTTTTTTTCAAACAAAGTCTTGACTGAGAGACACAGAGGATAACCCAAGCTGTCCGTACAGCTGCAATATTGGTGAGTTTATTGTCGTTTAATACAATCAGATGGGACTCTTCAGTTTCATGAATGGGCTGTCAATGGAGGGTGTTGCCACTTAGATGCAAATTGCATCCAAGTTTCTTTCGGCTACGCCCCATTTTAAATCTACAAGCTCACACATTTCCACTTATGACACGCCTACATAGGGAAGCCAGGGTTACATTTAAATTGAAGTGCATGTATATGGATCATCACAGCGGATCAAGAAATAGAAGAGTTCTCACACAATTGATCCCTTCAATTACTTTATTTTGGCATACACCTGAGTGAGTTTTGAGCACACTGCTCTTCATCAGAAACATCACTCACTCAGGTGGATGCCAAAATAAAGTTATTGAAGGGAGCTTCAGTGTGCACGCTCTTCTTTTCTTTGACTAATGTGTGGTTCAGCACCTGCCTTTAAAATGTAGGTGCCCTCCTTTGATACCAACAGAAAAGAGGAAAATGAGAACTCTCGGTCTCTCAGAGCACAGGCTGCTTTCCTGCCCCTTCAAGATAAGACCTTTAAAGGCAGGACGGCCTAGAGCAGTGGTTCCCAACCAGTGGTCCTTGGATGGGTACCAGGGGGTCCCCAGGGAAATTAGTTAACATAGGGTCACAATTATTTTAACCACTTAGCTTTGGCTATTCAAAAATAGCAGATCTACAAGCTCATAGCGCGGCACCGAGTGCTGCGCTATGCGCTTGTAGCTCTGCTATTTTTTTTTAATCTATAAAATGTGTGCACATCTTTGAATATACATTTTTAAAGCGAGAATGTTTAACTCAAATCTTTGCTTCTGGGGGTCCCTGGCACAAAACATTTTCAGATGGGGGTCCGCGGCCAAATTTATATCAATTTAGGGGTCCTTGGCCTGCAAAAGGGTTGAAAACCACTTCCAGTTCACCAATGATCACAATGCAACGAAACCTTTACAATACGTTGCAGAGAGAAATTGCTGCGGTCTGAATTGACCCATTGGTCAAGTTTGGGATACTGTTGCAAGTTCTTGCAAGTTGCAACTCGTTGTTGCGTTGCGAATCATTGCCGTGGACTCTGGGCTTAGTTAAGGCAGAGTGGCCTTGAGTGAGAGTGTTGTATCAATGCATGGGAGGGAAAGCGGAGATTCTGCATTGGTAACACCTGTGAAGGAAGCAACCATGCAGCCCAATTTCTTTCCATTACGGCTGCTGTAGTGTGTGCTTAGAGAGGGTCTTGCTCAAAGCCACACAGACTTTTACAAATACTGTGTCCCAGCCATCATTACAATACAACGACAAAAAAAAAGAACATGACAGGAGGTGGCCAGAACACCCATGTTTTGCGTTACAATATATTAGGATAATATTGAATAGCTCTATATTCTGATAGTACTCATTGTTATAGAGTGTTTGTTCAGTAAAAGGAGTCTCCTTGTCTCTCCAGCTCTTTATAAAACAGAAAATGCATTTTCGTTTCAGTTTCAGTTCCATTTCCAATTGTATCCAATCAGGATAGAGAACTCAGTCAGGATATAGATTAAACAAGTGAAATTGGAAGTGATGACACTAAGAAATGAGCATGCAAAATTGGAACTGGAACACTATAAAAATTAAGCTTAAAATGGGTACTTTCTCCTGATTGGCTGAGATTTTGACACCTACCGGAAAATGTATTTTCTGTTTATTAAAGAGCTGGAGAGACGGGGAGACTCCTGTTACTGAACAAACACTCTATAGCAAAGATTACTATCAGAATATAGTGCTTTAACCTTTCAACAAAATACTTTTTGTTTTAACCAAAAAATATCACTTACCCTACCTTTAATTTGCAACATTTCAGTAACCTGGTCAGTGGTTCACAAAGTTGGATCCAAGGGTCCCTGAGGGGGTTCCTACTAGCTAAATGTGTCAATATAGAGTCCACGGCCACTTACATTAATTTCGGGGTTCTTGACATGTAAAAGTTTAGGCTAACATATGTCCAGAACACAACAGTCCACAAACATATTACACATTATGTATTCTCTACAGTTTCTATCTATAAAAGCACCATAATTAATCATGTTAGCCCAAACTAAAACGTGTAACTTTAACGTTAGCTGACAGTTCCTAGCTGCAGAAATGTGTACATTTTATCCAGTGAGGTATTTTTTTACTTTACTGGAGTATTTCCGATTTTAAGTAAAGAGGCAAATATTGTACTTTTTACTTTACTACAATTATTTGAAAACGAGTTACTAGTTAGTTTGTAGATTTTGATTATTATTATTATTATTATTACAAAACATACATTGACCACTTGATCCCTATATACTATTTTGAAAATAGCCGATCTACAAGCTCGTCACTTTGCCACGCATTGTGAGCTTGTGGATCTGCTATTTTCGGAAGATTTTTCTGCATTTGGAACATTTGGACGCAAACAGTTTTGTACTTTTACTCGAGTACATTTTGAATACTGGACATTCACTTGTAACAGAGTATGTATGCATTGCAGTATTAATACTTTTACTTAAGTAAACCATTTGAGTACCTTTTCCACCACTGATATGATGTATTCTCTACAGTTTCTTATCAATAAAAGCACCATGATGATGAAACCGTTGACAGTGTGTAGCAACAGACCCGGAAGTAACTTCGCTCAAAACAGGTTAGGTTAGCATAGCATTACAGCCTTCAAAATAAACAGGAGGATAAATGAAACCCTTCGTCTTACTTTAACACGTCCTTCGTCCGTCGTTCTTCCCCTTCGGGATGCGACGAGACGCACGCCGTTGAAATGACACAGCAATGTCACTTTAAAACAGCCTTCAAAGTCGTACTAATGTAAGCGTAAAGCACTAAAAAAGCTGCAGAACGTGAGTTCTTCTCCCTCTCCGTCTCTCTCTGGATCCCGCCTCCTAACTGGACTGTACACACATAGATACAACCCAGTGTTGCCAGGTTTTACGAGAGAAGTAAGCAGCCAGGTCTAACAAGCGAAGCCCAAAAGAAGCAACTGGATTGCAGCCATTTGGAAATAGCAGATCTACAAGCTCACAACACGTTGCGATTAGGAGCTTGTAGATCTTCTTTATTATTTTTTTTGTCTTTTTAAAATGTGGAATATTTTTTTAAACATTGATTGATTGATTGATGTACTTTATTTAATAAGACATGAGAACATCAGTACATGGAAGTACAAATTCACAATACAAGGTCTACTAAACTGGAAGACACATTAAGCACTGAGCTTGTTTAAGATGAGATCCCCATTCCCCATGCACACAAATCATGATGAAAACATGATTACAACAACATAAATCTTGTATGAGGGTCCCTGGAACTAAATATTTTCAGATGGGGGTCCTCCAGGACAAATACAATTAACATTTAACAAGTGTTAACAGTACGATGGAACATCGAACTACGAATTTTACCCACTTTTTTTTTTACTTCTGTAGTGTACACCTGTGATGTGATGTGACTGTGACGATAAAGCTGATTCTCAATTTGGAGGTCCTTGATATGAAAATGTTTGAGAACCACTGGTTTCAACTTTCAACCATAACAAAAACAATTAAAAAAAAACATTGGAAACGAGCCCAAATAAGCAACTACACTTTAGAAACAAGCCCAAATATCTGCAACCCGCAACTGCGGCAACTACCATTATTTACAAGCGACTTTATGGAAAAACAAGCCCAAAGTCACTTATAATAAGCGGACATGGCAACACTGTACATCTGCAGCTGCAGCGCATGACTATGATGAGAAAGACGATGCATTGTGGGACCTGGAGTCTTCTTCACTGTAGTTGTCTGATGAGGTAAAGAATCAATCCGTGTATTTCCCAAACATTTTCATAAAAGACTCCCAAATAAATGAATGTGCATTTAGCCATGGACCCCTATCGGAAAATATATATATTTTTTGTGCCAGTGATCCCCATACAAGATTTATGTTGTTGAAACGGTTTCAAAAGATGATTATAACATTTTTTTTTAAATCTTGTTTTTAAAGATAATTATTATTCTTGAAAATAGCTTATCTTCACGCTATTTTCTCTCTATATATATATATATACGGTTAAAGTGGTTAAATTGATTTTGATGATGCTATAACAACACATTTTGCCAGGGACCCCCTGGAACTCCCCCTAGGACCCCTGGGGGTCCCCGGCCTGGACCCCACCTTGAGAACCATTATGGAAATAATGCATTACATTTTTTTATTTATTAACAGTTTGTAAACAGTACAGTGGTATGATTTAACAAGGATTGTTTAAAGGACAACACAATGTTTCCATTGTGGTCCTGGGTATCCAATTCATCAAGACATTTAAAGACAGACTAATATACAATAGGCCTATATACAAGACATCATTAAAGCTAGAAGCAATGAATGTAAATGTACAAAAAACAAAACAGCGGGGGGTCATTTCTGGGGTTAAACTTAGAAGAGTTTTCTAGGGCTAGGTACAAAAGTGCTCTTATGGCTATTTTGAAGGAGGGTAAGGAGTTAAACCTTTTTGTTTGTTGGAAGGGCATTACACATTTTGGTGGCATAGCAGTAGAACAAATGTAACCCCATGTTTGTGCTGAAACTGGATTGAGTGATACCAGTGGAGCTCCCTCTGGTGCCTGTGTGTGTCTTTCATGTTGTTGAACTTGCCTGGGGTTAGGGTATCCCCTGTTTTATTGAATATAATGAAGACCAGGCCCAATGCAAGTTGTCCTCAACCCTGAGCCATCCCACCCTATCATAATGAGCATGGATTGGGTGTGTTCTAGGTGAGAGGCCAAGTATTAACATTACATTACATTACATTACAGTCATTTAGCAGACGCTTTTATCCAAATCGACTTACAATAAGTGCATTCAACATAGGTAGGGAACGAAACTACTAATCACCAGAAGTCTTAAGTGCATTTTCTGCAAAAACAAGCAACCAAGAGTATACCTAGCGCTAGGTAAAAGTGCAATATATCAGCTACCTACTTTCTTAAACAGATGAGACAAAAGAGCAAAATCAAATGAGAAAGAGCTAAAACAAATACGTGTATCGACTAAACAAGATCCAATAAAACAGTACAACAATAAAACAAGAGTTCGTACAACTAGTTAACTAGTAATTAATAATAATTAACTAATTAACCTGACCGGTTTGTTTAGAGAGGTCTCTGAAGCTTTGTTTTTAATGCCTTTGAGGTTCTAAAGTACCATGATGTGCATGCATAGTCGAAATGGTATTGGATGAGTGCTCCAGCTAGCGTCCTCAGTGTATTCCTCCTACTGACCACATAGGAGATGCATATGCATTGATGCATTGTGGGACCCGGAGACTTCTTCAATGTAGTTTTATGATGATGGAAATGATGCAGACCTGCAGTCATTTATACTAATTTAAACAAATATTCTCTGATTATTTGAGGGGTCACAGCCTGAAAAGGTTGAGAACCACAGTGGTAGACTGTCAACACAATTTACATGCCACAACATCAGTGTGAGAACAAACCTGTTTTACTTGACCTGCAGATACAAACAGAGATCTGACGCACCTTGTTGACATTCAAAGATCAACCATACAAGGATTATGACAACATTTAATTAACAAACTGAAGCAATGTTTTTTTTTGGTTAATAAAAATAATATTTTTTCACCTATTCACTTCATACACTATGAAAACCATTGTACTGTAAAGATAAACACTTCATAGAAACATTATGAATAAGCACAAACATGACATTAGTTTGAGATGAAAATAATACAGTTTAATATCTGATGTTTCTTGGGCCGTGGTGGTACTGCAGGCTCCACTTGCGGCTTGCTTGAATGGCCCTCCTAAAGGCCTCACCGTAGATTTGTTGGGCTTCTCCCTCACGGAAGACACAGGCTGGGGCGCTAACCCATACTGCTCCCGGAATATAATAATATCTAATAGAACTAATTTATGAACAAAATTGTCATAAAAATTAGCTGTTTCTATATAGGCAAGTTAATGCGCGAGACTGAGGGAAGTGTAAAATAAAGTGTTAACACATCCATGCCCAATAATGCACCTTTATTAGAAGGATAAACCCCCTGAGACGCATTATCTCGTCTTCGAGGGGGTCCTTATCACAAGTACAAACAGAACAATACAACAAATACTTCCATGCTGCATACACAGACACAATACACAACAAAAGCTCCCCTGAAACTAGCCGCTCCCATCCCACATGAGCACCCACAAAACGGCAGACTTCATGCAATGACATGACATACTATATATATGAACATAAATACAGACTGAACATGCAGTAACATGCCCAGGTAGGATACAAACAAGATCAAAATAATACAAAGAATACAAACGAAACATGCATGCACCTTGGAAAATAAATTACAATGTATTAAATACAGTTCACAGGACCAATTATACAGAACAATTAGAGGCAATTAGAAGCAAGAGCAGGGTATTTGAAGATGAATAAAGCTTTAAAGACATGAAAATAGGTAATAGATCTAACATGATTATGTGTGCAATGCATGTGTGCACGTGTGTGCAAACAGTATGCATTTGCACCACATCTATTGACACTTCACTTGAGCTTAAACTGTACTTCTTAGCATCAGCTTCTTAACTTCTTAAAGGACGACTTCACCCATTTTCAACCTATCTTCATATAATAGATCCTCACTAATGCTCCTGCGACGGATCTGCAACTTGGACTCAAATTCTGCTTAAGAGCACCTTTGTTTGCACCTCCAATACACTCACGTGAGGTCGATTCCCTCCCTTTATTCGCACGTAGGCCTACTATAGCGTGATGATACATTTTTATTTCGTTTTTTAACCCCAATACTGTTTATGAATAACTTCACCAGAGTCCCCCAGGGGCCTAAACTAAGCGCCTTCCTTTTCCCCCTCTACATTAAATAGCAACACATTACATTACATGAGAATGTATGAGAAGAAAGTATCATGTGAAGACTTACCCCATACAACCCACTCTGTTCTAAATGTATATTTATTCAGAGAAGAGCCTTTGACAACGCCAACACCATCTTTGTAGATGAAATAATACCAATCTGTCTTCTTTCCTTCTCTCATGTCACATATGAATGTAATAGTCTGTCCTGGAAATATGTGGAACCTTTTGGATTTCAGGGTCAGAACAGCTCCTGGTGTCTCTACACAAACATATAAGAATAATTAAACCAAATGCTACATACTGTACAGCTGTGTCTGTCACTGCATCACAGTATCTGGTCAGAGAGCGGTAAGGACAGCAGAGAAGATCATCGGGACTTCACTGCCTTCCATCAAGGACAGTGCTCACAACAACCGTTGTCTGACTAAGGTCAATAACATCAGGACAGACCCTATGGGACAGACCCTACCCCACCCACATCATCAACTGTTCACTCTCCTGCCCTCTGGCAAAAGGTTCCACAGCATCCGGTGCAGAAAAGCCAGATTTTGCAAGAGTTTCTTTCCCCAAGCCCTCAGACTTGTGAACTCTAAAAGTGTATCTCTATCTATCTAAAGTGTAATAATCCCCCTATACCCCTATAAGTGCAATATCCTCTATCCTTTCTCCTATACAGTATGCTGCTGAGGACTCCTTGCTGTGCAATATTTCTGTCTCATTAAGAACTGACTGTGATTGTATCAGTGTTTTTTGTATTGCAGTATTTAAGTTTCTTTTAACTAGGAGTGGTTTTAGATTTTAGATTATAGTAAGCCTGTGGATCTGTCTGTCATCTAGCAAGTAGAGTAGGTGTAATGACATAGCCTACTGATAATTCAAATCAGACAGGAAAGAAGACTTCAAAACACGTTTACTCGTAGACTACAGAATACACAGGTTGTTGTCATGTACTAGGCTGCACACTCTCACATAATTTCAATTGCATATTTATGCCACAAGGTGGCAGCCAAAGACCACTTTGACAAGATGCACAAAACAGGACCTAATGCAAAAAAGTTAACTGACAGAACACACAGTATTCTATATTTGAGAGGAAATAGTATGTGATAGGTGGAAATATGATCTTGACTGAGTGAATAAAGAGAACAGATATTAAATGAATCGTCACCTTTACTGTGTCCATAGGAGAGGAAGTTACTCAGCACTGATATCTTTTAAAGAGACAATATCAAGCATTAATATCTGAATTAGTCCTAATTAACACAACACCAACATAGACAGCTACAGATGAGCCAACTTGAATAATAGCACATAAAGAGCAACAATAATTTATCCATTCTTCTAGTGTTTTATCACTATAAACGGCTGATGTTTGAACGAAATAGAGCAATATGTTGTAAAACAGAGAACTAATTAGCAACTACTTTCTTTCTGCTTGTGTGTGTGTGTGTGTGTGTGTGTGTGTGTGTGTGTGTGTGTGTGTGTGTGTGTGCGCGGGGGGGGGGGGGGGGGGGGGGGTGGTTTGAAGAAAACATTGAAAAATGTTCATAAAGTATTAGGTCTACCAACTGTAAGCATCCTCTGCCTGCCATATTCAACTATCTTTTTTATTTTTTTTTGTAACATCACATAGACTGTCTGAGTGTCTTTTGTCCCTTACTATTTTTGATCATCCTTTTGTGTCACCTTTTCTGCAATCTATGCTCTTGTAAGGGCCTAGTTTAGCTCTATATGTGTCCTTCTCTGACCAACAGTTCATGGGGCATCAGGGCAGATCATTTTTTGAAGGGCAGAAGGCCAAACTGAGGGGCAACGGGGCTACCATGAACTTCCTGCCCTGCTTAGTAGCCTCGAGCAATCACAGCTGTACAGCCACTGTCATTGTACATTTTTACAGCAGATAAGGATAGTAGATATAAGTAGGCCAGACAGGATATGTCCTCTGCGATGTCTTCCCAACATCCTCATACATGTGAACACGTGGAGCAGATAAGATAAAAGTACTTGAGGAGTTATGTCGTCTGCAATGTGTTCTCATACAGATTTCCCATACATTCCCCTATTTCCTATACATTTGGATTGGTAGAAAGAATCCTTTCTATGCCATTCTCTTGTTAAACTGCATACATTCATTAGCAAAAGTCACTTTTTCTTTTTGCCACTCTCTGTTTTGTTGTTTGTTTTCCCCCCAGAAATGAGGCCTCTGGTACACCACAGGGTATCCAGTATAAAGACTGACGTTTCAGTGCAACAATGTCAGATGTGAAACAGGAAATTATCTTTCTTCTGAGCCGTGGGGAACTAGTGTGTCATTTGAGCTAAGCTTATAAACCAGCATAATGCAAAAGAGAGAGACTGATGCAGTTCAATCCATGAGTTTGATCCAATCATGATAGAGAACCCCACACAGATCATCTATCAGAGTTTTATAGCGTTCCAGTTCAGATCTTTTTTTAATACATTTTTTATCACTTCCAATTTCACTTGTTTATCCTGTATGAGTTGTCTCCAATCCTGATTGGATAAAATTGATCTGACATTTTATTTTCTGTTCACTAAAGAGCTGAAGAGAATCCCATTGCAAACCATATAACAGCTACCGCCATTCCAACGCAGCACGTTCATGTTTTCTTTGCACAAAACTGTACACAGGCTTATCGAACTGCAAGCTCACTTGCAACCGTTTTGCAGTTACATACATAGCCTCACAACACAGTAATAATGTATTATCATCTCTAGGAAGAGAAGACAGAACACATATACCACATACAGAACTATTAAAACCACAGTCCTCATCAAATTAGCATATCATTGTATATTTATTACATCAACAGTTGAAGTGCACATTCAGATGATACATTAGAATTAAACAAAACAAAAAATCTGGGTATAAAAAATGATGGAATATCTCATAGAAACATCAATGGTCCCATTCCTTGACAATGGCTGTTTGAACTTCCTATTGTATCTACAGTTGTAGTGGATAGTAGTCTACACAAACAAGTGCTGAGGTATATGGTGACATTATGTATCCATTTTTAACTTTTAATTCATTTATTTTTCTATTAATCCATGTATAACTCTGAGTATAAAAATGGCATTTACTGTATAACTGTGTACAAATAGTAGTCAGGTAGTGTAAGTGATATTTTCTTGTTTAACAAAAACGTTTTTGTTAAACAAGATCTATATTCTGATAGTAATCGCTGCTATAAAGTGTTTCTTCAGTAACAGGGGTTCAGGTGGGTGACCAATTTTATCCAATCAGGAGGGAGAACCCATTTATCAGCTTAAATGTTATACTATTTGTTTCCTCAGTTCAATGCCATTTGTTTATCCTGTATCCTGCATGAGTTCTCTCTGTTTCCTCACTTCAATGCCATTTGTTTATCCTGTATCCTGCATAAGTTCTCTCTCCTGACTGATTAAAATTGGTTTCCCCTCCATAAAATGTATTTGTTTTTTTTAAAGAGCGGGAGAGACAGGGAGACCCTTTTGAACAAACCCTCTATAGCAATTATTACAATAGAATATAGAGATATCTAACACTTATTTTAAAGGTAGGGTAAGTGATTTGCTTTGGTTAAAATAAGTGTTAAATAGCTCTATATTGTGATAGTACTCATTGCTATAGAGTGTTTGTTCAGTATTAGGAGTCTCCTTTTCTCTCTTTATTAAACAGAAAATGCATTTTCGTTTCAGTTTCAGTTTCATTTCCTATTTTATCCAACCAGGACAGAGAACTCAATCAGGATACAGATTAAACAAGTGAAATTGGAAGTGATGACACTAAGAAATGAGCAGACAAAATTGGAACTGGAACACTATACAAATTAAGCTTAAAAATGGGTACTTTCTCCTGATTGGCTGAGATTTTGACACCTACCGAAAAATGTATTTTCTGTTTATTAAAGATCTGGAGAGACAGGGAGACATCTGTTACTGAAAAAACACTCTATAGCAATGATTACTATCAGAATATAGTATTTTAACCTTTTAACAAAATACTTTTTGTTTTAACCAAAAAATATCACTTACCCTACCTTTAACAAAGAATATCACTTATTGCAAAGGTATCACTTACTGTAAATGTATTGCAGTAAGTGATTTTACAGTGTACACAGATATTATATGTAGGCAACCGGATAAGGCAGTGTGTTTTACAGAGTTGAAACGACTGGTCCCTTTTAAAGAAATATTTCCCCCTGGGTAATGTGAATTTTGTGAATTGTAATAGAAATAATTACATTTTCCCTGTCATAACAGCCATGCACAGTGTCTGGTTCCATTAAAACAAATTGGTCTGGTTTCAATAATACTGAGAGGAACTTATATTATTCCAGGAATCAGGATACAGACAGCAACAGCACATTCAAGCACAAAACACGAGTACTGTACCACTCACTGAGGAGGTAATGATGATGGTAAACGATTGCTTTGCAACAGATCTCAAGACATGGTAAGATTATCTGACACAAGTTTCCCTATCGACGGAATGCATCGGTGGAATGAAAACACATTAGGAATTAAAACTACTGCAGCATTTGCTGCATGCCAAGTAGATTTTTCTGTGGTCTATTTTATGAAAAGCTGTTAAGGAATGTCTTGTAGACAATCTAACCGGAGGCTTTTCAGTTAAATAAATTAACATTTAAATTATAAACAAAAACAAAACAAGAACATACTCCAAATAAATTACTATAATTTTTTTCACATTGTATTTTGAGTTAATTTTGTTATGACTTTTATGTAGCTACTGTGATAATAAACCAACTATCTGAGTAAGTAAATACTTGGAGATATCTTCTCAGCCGAAATATTTAGGATCATTTTACCATTTTTGAGAGCTAGAGCTGCACAGAGAGATGCTCCGCCTTTCCCTTAAGCTTAATTCATTCTCCGTAGTGCGAGGGCTTCGCTTGCCGACAAGAACTGATCTTCGAGGCTAACAACAGACGCGGCGGGTTCTTTTTGGCAAGCAGCACGTTTACGTTTTCTCCTACTTCTTGGCCTTCCCCTGGGCGGCCACGGCCGCCATGGCTTTACGCACGGTCTCCTCGTCTCCCAGGAACTGCATGGGTTTGACGGGTTTCAGGTTCTTGTCCAGCTCGTACAGGATGGGGATTCCTGTGGGCAGGTTCAGCTCCATGATGGCCTCCTCTGACATACCTGCATGTGACAGCATGGACAGATACAATGGCAACAGTCAAGTAGCAGTCAGTGGTGGAAAGTAACTAAGTACATTTACTTAAGTACGGTACTTACGGTAAGTAAGATCTTAAGGTATTTGTACTTTACTTGAGTATTTCCAATGATTTTACTCCACTACTCCAAGGTACAGCCAGGAATGGAAAGAAGAGCACCACCGTACACACACCCCGATGCTGGACAGGAGGGAGTGGAGGGCAGCGATTCAGGGGTCCGGAGTTGGTGTCGGCTAGTCCGCACTCTCATATCGACATCACTTCTGAACCAGTAGCCAATTTCTACAAGCTCAGATTCCAGGAAATTGAGGTCACCTAATCTCATTGGCTAACGTTCGTTTTAGGTGAAGTTTTGTCCCTTCCCATTTTTTAGTTTTACATTGTCATACCGTACAAAACACCACATATCACCAGCTGAAAAGTGAGGCGCTCACCTAAAAACACTTCCAAACGCCCGAATTGAAGATATTTAAACTCTCGGCAAGCAGATAAAAACGCCACACGAGCGCAACATAGGCATTCAGCACCTCGTCACACTGCTGGGTTTCCAAATACGCTGCACTCCCATTGTAAACAAAAACATGCGCTACGCCCAGGAAAAAATAAACCCATCTCAGTGGACAGTGGACACAGCCTCTATCTGTTCCAAATGAGCAGGTCGGTGCTTTGCATGATTTCCTTTGCCATCAGTGTGTGAATGTGTGTGTGTGTGTGTGTGTGTGTGTGAAGAGAATGGGTGATGCATTTTGGAATAAGGCGCTATATGAATGCACAGAGTCCCCTACCTTCCAGGTGCTTAACGATGCCCCTCAGACTGTTGCCGTGGGCAGCTATCAGTACCCTCTTGCCCCGTTTGATCTGCGGGGCAATCTCCTCGTTCCAGATGGGCAGCGCCCGGGCAATGGTGTCCTTCAGACTCTCACAGGAAGGAAGTTGGTCCTCGGTCAGGTCCGCGTAGCGCCGGTCCTGTAAGGAGAAGAGTCTTATCATGAAAAGTAGATAAGATAACAGAGAACACAAGACATTTACAGCATTCTACACTCCTTCCCCACGTGCACGAGAGCTTAAACTGGGAACAAAATCCTGATTTTACTGTGTATACTGTAAGTGTGAATGATGGAATATAAAATTCCTGGTCTAAGTTTCAATGTAGTATGCACTGATAATATATATATTTTTAAACTATACATGTATTGTTGAACCACTTAAAACTTATATACCGGGGTCCCCCAAGGGCCTATACTTGGTCCCCTCCTTTTTTCCCTCTACACCTTCGCTGAAAGTCTATCTACAAGCTCACAACACATCGCGGTGTGGCTATTTTCCCAGAATGTGTCGCCTACAAGGATATGCTAGGGTTCATGTGGTTAAGACTGAAAACAACCTGTGGGTGTCAGTGTTGGCCCATTTAATCTAAGATATAGCTAGATATATTTTATTGCCTTGCCTTCTTTCATCAGCAAACACACAAAGCTAATGAGTTGTGCAGTAGTAATTACTACTGTAGGTCTTAACTCTCCATTGTCTCTACAGAAGGACTTTTGACCCGTTTGGTCCCATATTACACTGAACTTTGGACTTGAGACCCAAATACCATGTGTATATAAGTGATATATTAACCCTCCTCGGAACAAATACATATTATTAGGATATATGCAAATAATACGCAATATTTTCTGTCAGCAGTATAAGCCCCTGGGTTTTTCTGGCTAAAAGTAATTTACAGTGTTGTTATGACAGTGCGTTATGGTTGTTGCAGACAATGTGATTGCATAACCATCCAGGCATTCCTGCTGCTCATCCCATCAGTCTTTCCATTCCACTGTGTTTGTGTAACATCCAGCCCAAAGAAAACAGTCCTGGCTAAGTGTCCAATGGGAGAGCTCGGTACTAGTGACACCTCCCATGAAATCAGGGGGGAAATTGCTGATTTGATTACTAGATTTGTAGGCTATGCATGCATGAAGTCCTGACAAATGCACAAACTGCACTTGCAAATCACTCTGGAGCGTCTGCTAAATGCCTACATTCATGCACATATTCTGAGTTGTAAATGTGAGGTAAACTGGAGCAGTACAGGGGTTGAATATGATGCTCACAAACCTCAGTCACTTAAAGGTGCTGTGATATCTTTAGCTAATAATGCTCTATATTCTGATCATTGATAGAGTGTTCAATAAAAAGGGGTCTATCCATCTCTTTAAAAAACTGAAAATACCTGTCAAGTGGGTTACAAATTGTGTTCAATCAGGAGAGAGAACCCATTTATCAGCTTCTATTTTATAGTGTTCAATTCAAATGTACCCCCTTTTCTTTTTTCTCATCACCACTTATTTATCATGTATCCTGAATGAGTTCTTTCTCCTGATTTGATGAAATAGTTATCTCAACCTAAACATTTATTTTCTGTTTACTGAAGAGCTGGAGAGATAGGGGAGACCCCTGTTACTGAAGAAACACTCGATGGCAATGATTTCTATTTCTAGAATACGTATAGAGCCATTTAACACTTATTTCAACTAAAAATATCACTTACACACCAACTTTAAGGTTAATCGTGATGTGTTGTTAACTTGTATTGTTGTCATATTAAATGCTGGTGTGTTTAGACTCAGAGGATTCCCTTGGCTGACTGCATGTAAAGACCCTTCCTTAACCACTTAGACCCTATATACTTACAGTAACTGACCGATATACTGTAGGTGCAGATGTAGGTATAGATCATTTAATGGTTTGTTATTGTTTTGGATTATTGGTCACAACCGGACACAATGGGGATACGTCAGTCAATACATAGTAATAAAATAACCTGCTCACCAGTGTGGGAATTTGTGAATGAACGGCGAGGGGGTGAGCGGGGGAAGTCATACTTTGCGGACTGCATTTGACTGTAAGATCGCTATTTTTAATTAACTATTTTATCCACTAAAAAAGTAGCAAAACGCAATACCCTGGAGCAGCGATTTATTGACAGCCAGCAGGACGTTTTCTCTGACTTTGCCTCTCGCCGGCTACGTTTTGATAGTCACCCTACAACCGTAGTCGCCCAGGGGTCGATTGATTCTAGGGCCCATTGTTTTGACCAGATTAAGCAGAGAGAGAAGAGCTCACCTTGCCGATGATGGTGTAGAAATCGTGGTCGGGGTCCATGGTGGGAGGGGGGGTGTCGAAGGAGCGCCTCCAGATCTTCACCTGGGCCTCTCCGTGCTTGGCGGCCGTCTCGGCCTTGTTCAGCCCGGTCAGGCCGCCGTAGTGGCGCTCGTTGAGCCTCCAGGTGCGGTGCACCGGAACCCACATCTGGTCGATGGCGTCCAGGGCCAGCCATAGGGTGCGGATGGCCCGTTTCAGCACGGAGGTGTAGCAGATGTCAAACTCATAGCCAGCATCTGGGAGGGTTTGTAGAGCAAGAGAAATGTGTTGTGACGTCACGGCATGTAAAAGTTTTATATCGTTGCTGTCGGGCTGAAACCAGCTAACTCCATTTTGACTCTTTTGCATTTTTTTTCCCATAAATCAGTGCTATTGAACACCCTCTACGTCTGTGTGTTGGTAAAAAAAATATTGAACCAATTATCAAATGTATTAAAAAGCGCTTCTGACAAAACCGGCTAACTCCATTGGATCCTCAAACTTTCTGCTTAACCAGCTAACGCCACCAAACGGGGTGGAGTTAGCTGGTTGATGTCATTTTTAAATAAAATGACATTTAGATAGCACGTTATTTAGACTGATGCTATGTTCATTTGTTGACCTGGCATCCTATAGTTTCAATGTAGGCCTACAGATTATTGCTTTTTGATATTATATTGTTTAGACTGATGCTAGGTTATTGGTTTTACCTATGATCCTAGATTACTACACTGTCTCTCTGCATTTTATGTATTTACCTTGCTTGCTCTAAGTCGCTCTGGATAAAGAGCTAGAATGCCTAAATTGTCATTGTAAAATTGTTAGAAGCCAAATGCAAATATGCCATTAAGCTGGGGACCCCCTGGTACCCTCTCAATGAACCCTGGGGGTCCCTGAACCCCATATTGAGAGTGTGTGTGTGTGTGTGTGTGTGTGTGTGTGTGTGTGTGTGTGTGTGTGTGTGTGTGTGTGTGTGTGTGTGTGTGTGTGTGTGTGTGTGTGTGTGTGTGTGTCAGAATGCAGTGCCAGTGTTGCCAGATTTTGCAAGAGAAATAAGCAACCGGCTCTATGAAAACAAGCGACTTAATAGGTCACATGAGCACTTTAAACATACATGCATCGGCTATTTAGAAAAATCTGCAAGCTCACAACACGTCACGTCACAATGCCACACGTTGTGAGCTTGTAGATCTGCTATTTTCACAAACTCTTGCAATAAAATGTGGAATATTTGGAATATTTTTTTAAACATTCTATAAACAACACAAATGCTCCCTGGCACAAAACAGTTGTGAAAATATTTGAGAACCACTGGTTTAAATAATGATTTAAAAGTTTGGAAGCAAGCCTAAATAAACAACTACACTTTAGAAACAAGCCCAAAAACCTGCAACCACCAATATTTACAAGCTACTTCACAGAAAAACAAGCCCAAAGTCGCTTTTAATAAGCGGACATGGCAACATTGAGTGCCACAGCCCACAAACCATAAAAGCACAAACACATCACGTCTTCCACGTTCACATCAGACAATGACGCTGTGGTATGCCCGCTGCTGATTGGTCAACAAAAAAACGGCCTGTTGGATAACGTGTTGAGTATAACCATGAATCAATGAAACCTCTCTGCAGTAATATTCTGTAATATAATAATGTAATAGTAATGTATGTTCATTATGACTGGCATTGGAACATGTCTCAGGAGCACAAAACACAATTCCTTTATTGTTTAGCCCTTTGATGATAGCCCTGAAACATGACTGTCATATCATGACAGTCATGGATGAACTTCCAACCTGGTGTTTGCACTTTCCCCATTTACGGCCCGTACCCCGTACATCTACATAAACGTTGATATTTCAAATATAAAGTGCTTACCCCATGGCCACATATGTTACAATTCTGTCCGGGCCCTCAGAAGTACCCGTATCTTCTGTATTGTTCAATAAAAAGCATTTTAATCCAATTGGTGGCCATTTTCTTCGCATTTCTTCCTTATGCTTTCAATTACGCGAACCTATCGGTTGGGAGGTGTATTGCACGCAGATACTTTATAACTATATGTGAAAATGGCCACGATAAAACTGCTTTTTATTGAACAATACGGAAGATAAGGGTACTCCTGAGGACCCGTACATAATTGTAACATCCGTGGCCATAGGGTAAGCACTTCATATTTGACATCTGAACGTGTAGATGTAAGGGCCAAAAAGGGAGAAAGTGAACACTATGTTGACGTTCATCCATGAGTGTCATGATATCATATGACAGTCACGTTTCAGGGCTAGAACGACTCCAAAATGAAAATTCGGATAGATCATGAAGAAGTATCGGTTGCCTTGTCATGTATACAATAGATCATCACGCTGGGCATTATTGAACATATTTAATTTGCTCAAATGTGTCTGAGTTGTCACCTTTGAGCGCCTGTCCGCCTCTCCTCGCCTCTCTCTCTCCAGTCTCACTCAGATCGGCATCGAACCAGCCGCAGAACCTGTTCTCCTGGTTCCAGGTGCTCTCTCCGTGACGGATCAGAACCAACTTGTAGGCTGCCATTTGTCACAGTTAATGTATTAACACAAAATGCAGAAGATCAGGTAGTAACGGATGAGGTTTTGACTCCACTCTCTCTCTCTTTGACAACCTGCTGCTACACTGCACGACCAATGTCAAATGGCTGTCTTCTGCTTCTGTTGACCTTTTAGGGTGGCAGGCATACGATGTGTGTTGCATTACCGCCATCTACTGGAGTCACATGTTAAAGACCCCCAAATTGATGTGTATTTGTGGGAGATCTCTTTTCCTGGTGTTTCCCCCAGGTGGACAGGGTTTTGAGGTTAGGTTTAGGCATAAGGCATGCATTAGGCATTCTAAGAGGTTAGGGTCAAGGTTAGGTTTAGGCATAGTTTTTTGTGAAGTTAAATGTTAGGGGTTGTAGGCGCAACCTGGGCGACACACCAATGAAAGAGGGAGTCCCATGTAAGAGAAGATTAGTCAAGATTAGTCAAAACTTTACAAAATGTTTCAAAAATAGCCAATCTTCAAGCTCACAACGTGTCGCTGCCGAAAAATATAATGAGGCTTGAATGCTTTTAAAACTGTTCCTCATTTTGATGGGGATGAGGGGATCCCCTGGACTGGAACCCCCCCAAGGACGCCCGGGGCCCCCCAGACTCCCCTTGAGAGCCAAGGATGTTTGTAGATAACTACATTTCTTCATATTATGTCCACAATTTTCAACAATTTCCTGTCTGAATCCAGAACCAATGATTAACCCTTTCTGGTTTCGCCTGTATTCAACAGCTCAAATGTCAAACATTATCCCTTGTCTCTGCAGATATTCTGGTCAGCTCCTGCAGTTCCTTGTGCAATGCCAAACCAGACAATCCCTCTGCTGCTCTGATCCAATTCACTTTAAACTTGTTTTGTTATTATTCTTCTGCACTGTCATTTTACTCTTTTATTTAACTTTCTTGTTTTTTATTATTTTCAAATGCAATTTAATGTGTTTATTATTATTGTTATTAAATTAAAATTATGTCCCGGGTCACCAAACCTCGGCGTAGCACCGGGCAATAAATGCATTCCGTCACAGTGCAGACATTTTACTCCCTGTTGCATTTATCCTCCCCACATCAAATGTCTGCCAGAAGAATGAAGCACATCAGAGTAAAACCACATGTTGTCTCTGATTGATTGATTGATTGATTGATTGAATATTTTATTAGGCAAAAAAATGTAAAACAGCACAGTTAAATTTAAAATACTTTGTCTAACAGGTCCGTTCATGAAAGTCCTTGCGGTCTTGTTTCCAATGAGGGCCTTAGTATTCAATTCATAGACAAAATCAAATCAAGCAATTACATAGCAGCTTATTTCAGAACTGGGTGTAGGCTGGCCAGCATGCTGAGTAATCTGCAGTATTGGTGCTGTAAAAGCGAACTAGGGAGTATATCCAAATACACACACACACACACACACACACACACACACACACACACACACACACACACACACACACACACACACACACACTTATGTTTTCCAGCCTTTTCAGCTCTATACTGATCCATATAGTCCCTATACTCGCACAACAAATAGTAAGATGAAAATAAACAATTTACATGCGTTGTGAGCTTGTAGATCGGATATTTCTGTGCTTTTTAAACTTGTTTTTAATGTTATTGGTGTGCTTCACAATGATGTTACATGTGGGAGTTGGCTATGAATGTGTGCAACATGTTTAAACTTTTGGACCACTTCCAAACAGACATGGCCTTGTGAAATATGGCACCACTGCCAGCCTTGCTGTCCTTGCACAGATGGTGGGGTGGGGTAGGGGTAAGGGGGTGCAGTGAGTGAGACACGACCCAGCATCTCCTGGTGCCCTGTGGGCTCCGCCCCAAGGTGCTACTACTGGTCCATGGCTCGGTGGGGGCGGGACACTTCGCAGTCGCCAAGGCTCTGTGACGGCTTCAGGCTTGGTTCTACTAGATTGCTTACACTTGAATTTCGCTGCACGTATCCGAGTAGTGACAAATAAACCTTCTTGATTCTTGAGATGTATGGTTGTACATCCACTGGTGTGACCTATGCACTTCCATAAAAACCCCTATAGGCTACTCAACACTCGCATGCTCCACTAAAACACTACTAGGTTCTGTGGGGTTTGTGTCTTGGACCCATTCACCACCATGGCGCATGGAAACAGCTGTGTCATTTCTCTATGCGGCCAGTGGCCTTTACGTGACTCCAGACCAGAGCTCAGTGACCACAGCAGAGAAACTGCTGGTCAGAGAAATGTTCTGTTTGTTCAGGGTTTAGAGAGGGCCCCAGAGAAGCTCCACAGTGACCAGATGTGCCAGAAGGTCTCTCTGTGGCTCAGGTTAGGAAAACACTGACAGCCAGCCGGCAGAAGGACTACTGGGACGTCCAGCTGCCCCTGGTCCTGTGGTCATACTGGTATTCAGCAGCTATTGTTTATAGCAGTGTTTCTCAAATGGTGTACCCTATAGGGGTACTCTGAGCTATACAGGGGGTGAGAGAACGTGGAAATGGAAACATGTATTTTACTGTAATATTTAATAACTTGACTATAGCACAACTGTTACTGAACAGGAAGCAATAGGCTACGATTTTTTGAGGCATGTGACGCTATAATTTCCTATGGATGATGAGACATGAGCAAGAATGTGTGTTTGGACTTCATATCACAATGGCCAGCACCTCTGTATATGTACCTACAAGCTACTTATTACAATTGCTGGTATGATATGAAGTAAGGTTTTTCAGTGGCTTGGCCACATTTATTCTATTTGTTGGACACGTTATGTGTGTGTGTGTGTGTGTGTGTGTGTGTGTGTGTGTGTGTGTGTGTGTGTGTGTGTGTGTGTGTGTGTGTGTGTGTGTGTGTGTGTGTGTGTGTGTGTGTGTGTCCATCCATCTCTCTGTCCGTGCTTGTTAGGTATAAGGGACAGACGAGAACATTTCATTTATATACATTTTTGGGTATAGGTTCGCTTTAAGTGACTGATAGGGTGAGCAGGTAATGGTCATGGGTCAGGCAGAGGACATTCAGGACAAGTTCAGCCACTGTGTGGCATATTTACTGAGGCCACTTTGACGTGGATGCAGTGTTTGTGCTGTACAAAGGGAAACAGAAATATGAAATATTTGGATCAATAAACATATGGAACTAGAAACAAAATGTAAGAAATTAAAATGCTTTTTATTGAATAATACGGAAGAAACGGGTACTTGGGCGTTTTAACTTGTTACATCCGTGGCCGTGGGGTCAGAACTTAATATTTGAAATCTGAACGTTTATGTAGATGTACCGTACGGGTTGTACAGTAAATGTAGACATTTCAAAAACCAGGAACAAGTGACTGTCATATGACAGTCATGTTTCAGGGCTAAAGTTGAAGGATAAAATGAAGTCCGATAATGATGCACCCGCACCGTGCATGTTCACATCATGAATACTTTATATGAAGGCCATTTTCAAATATTTTATCTTTCAACATTTAGGACAAAATAGCAAATTTTACAATCGAGGTGCCCAGATGTCCTAGTGCCCACCTATCCTGTATCCCATACTCCTTGCCAAGGCAACGTAACAATCCATATGATTAGTGTTTCGTGACTCCAATTAACTCAGTCTCGGGGAGTCACACACACCAAGGTGGTGTCTGTCTGTCTGGTGGTTGATTATATAGTTTTGGGTGTAACCTGTCCTCCCCTCCTCCCGAGGGAAGAGTCTTTCTCTGTTATTATATAAGGCAAGGCTACAGTTACTCCTCCGCTGTTCTCTGTAAAGTTAGAATGAATGCCAACATTTAGAGAAGTTGCTCATGTGAAGGCACACACACACACACACACACACACAGCACAGATCCATCGTCACTCACACCCTGTGGAATATGTTTTTAAACATTCTAACAACACAAATGCTCCCTGGCACAAAACAGTTGTGAAAATATTTGAGAACCACTGGTTTAAATAATGATTTAAAAGTTTGGAAGAAAGCCCAAATAAACAACTACACTTTAGAAACAAGCCCAAAAACCTGCAACCACCAAAATTTACAAGCAACTTCACAGAAAAACAAGCCCAAAGTCGCTTTTAATAAGCGGACATGGCAACACTGAGTGCAACCACAGCCCACAAACCATAAAAGCACAAACACATCACGTCTTGCACGTTCACATCAGACAATGACGCTGTGGTATGCCCGCTGCTGATTGGTCAACAAAAAAACGGGGCGGCCTGTTGGATAACGTGTTGAGTAACCATGAATCAATGAAACCTCTCTGCAGTAATATGCGGTTATATAATAATGTAATAGTAATATATGTTTATTATGACTGGCATTGGAACATGTAACTATGCAATCTCAGGAGCACAAAATACAATTCCTTTATTGATTAGCCCTTTGATGATAGCCCTGAAGCATGACTGTCATATCATGAACTTCAACCTGGTGTTAGCTTTTCCCCCATTACATCTACATAAACGTTCATATATCAAATACAAAGTGCTTACCCCATGGCCACATATGTTACAATTCTGTTCGGGCCCTCAGAAGTACCCGTATCTTCTGTATTGTTCAATAAAAAGCATTAAGGGAGACAGTTTAAACACTATCTTGAAGTTCATCCATGAGTGTCATGATATCATATGACAGTCACATCTCAGGGCTAGAACGACTCCAAAATGAAAACAATAGATCATCACGGCGGGCATTATTGAACATATTTATTTTGTTACAATGAGTCTGAGTTGTCACCTTTAAGCGCCTGTCCGCCTCTCCTCGCCTCTCTCTCGACTCTCTCTCGCCAGTCTTACTCAGATCAGCATCGAACCAGCCGCAGAACCTATCTCCTGGTTCCAGGTGCTCTCTCCGTGACGGATCAGAACCAACTTGTAGGCTGCCATTTGTCACAGTTAATGTATTAACACAAAATGCAGAAGATCAGGTAGTAACGGATAAGGTTTTGACTCCACTCTCTCTTTGACAACCTGCTGCTGCACTGCACGACCAATGTCAAATGACTGTCCTCTGCTTCTGTTGACTGTTTAGGGTGGCAGGCATACAATGTGTGTTGCATTACCGCCATCTACTGGAGTCACATGTCAAAGACCCCCAAATTGATGTATTTGTGGGAGAGTATCTTTTTACGGTGTTTCGCCCAGGTGGACAGGGTTTTGAGGTTAGGTTTAGGCATAAGACATTAGGCATTCTGTGAGGTTAGGGTCAAGGTTAGCTCTGGTCCATACGCCTGAAGGAGTTCTCCTTAAGGCTATGCAACCGATGAGCCAATGTGCCCGCAGCACAGGCTGCGCAACCTCTCGTCGGGAGTAAAAATAAGAACGCCACTCACCAAAACAAAGACGGTTTTATTGAGTTGAACTCTACTAAGTGGGAACACTCTGAGCCACCCCCCTCACGTCTAAAATACACTTTTTGGCAGAAATGTAAAATAATCCACCGGACGGAGACACTACTTCTTTGTTTTTTTAATCTTTGGCCGCGCCATCATGGCGCCAACTCACTACTGCCACACAGGTCAAAGGACCGCATTACACCTTGAGATAACGTCTCATTGGGTGTTATTCGGCTCTGCAACGCTAGAGTGGCTGTTCCGTAAAACATCTCTGAACCAGGAAGTTTCTCTCCGACCGGTGGATTATTTTACATTTTGGCCAAAAAAGTGTATTTTAGACGTGAGGGGGGTGGCTCAGTGTTCCTACTTAGTTGGCTTTCAACGTCTTTGTTTTGGTGAGTAGCGAAAGCGTATTTCTTATTTTTTCTCCCGACGAGAGGCTGCGCGGTCGCATAGCCTTGAGAACTCCTTCAGGCGTATGGACCAGAGCTAGGTCAAGGTTAGGGTTAAGTAGTGTTTCATCTTTGTGAGGTTAGGGTCTGTAGATCACTGGTAAATGATTATGTTTGTCCAAGTGAGGCCGCCGTACACCGGTGGGCGTATGAGGAACCGGCATGCATCTCATTCATTCAGTACGTTACCTGTTGACTACATGGTTCACCTATTGTCTCAGTCTGTGAATAAACCAGCAAGTTATTACCTACGTCTAATCCTTGACTCACGCAGTATCTGGAATAGTTTTAAATGGTGTCAGAGTACGGAACGAACCCGTCGCCAGTAAGGAACTGTGTTTTTTTTCTCTACGTTTTGTCGTGTTGTTTTTTCTTCTTTCTCCGGAGCTGTGCCTAGCGGAGGCGCGCTGTTTACAAAATGGCGGAGGGCTTTCGCAGACCCGATCCTTTACTTTTCAACGAAAATGTTGCCGAGAACTGGCGGATTTTTGAAAGGGAATATGATATTTTCATCGCTGCCGCGCACCACGACAAGCCGGCCAGGACAAGGGCTTACTACATCCTTCTAAATATCGCTGGACCAGAAGCCATTGAACGGGAGTGTTCGTTTGTTTACGCCGCCGAGGTGCGTGCGCCAGGAGAAGATGCCGCAGTAATCACTCCTGGGGAGTCCAGGGAGGACCCGGAATGCCTAAAGACAAAGTTTAGAGAAATCTGCAACCCCCAAAACAACAGAACATTGGAGAGACACAAGTTTCACACCAGAGATCAGAGGCCAGGTGAGAGCATCGAGTCATTCACCAGCGATCTAAGGATCAAAGCCAAAACATGCCACTTTGGAGAGCTAACTAACGAGCTAATCTGTGACCGTATTGTGTGTGGCATTACAAGTGACCCTCTAAGAAAATCCCTATTGAGAGACTGTGACTTGACCCTTGCTAAAGCCATTTCAATCTGCCGCATTCACGAAATGACAGAGGAAAGCAGCAAAACGCTAGCCACACAAGCCACCAGTGTCTATGCAGTGAAGCCTGTTTTATACGGAGCACAACAGAAACGCATACCAGCCACACAAACAACCACAACCTGCAACAATTGTGGCGGGAATCATGCGGCTGAGCGGGAGAAATGCCCAGCCTTTGGACAGCAGTGTCATTATTGCAGAAAGACAAATCACTTCAAGAGCTGCTGCAGATCTAGACCAGTGGGACAAAGTAACACAAACAGAAGGATGCATAGACAGTCTGTACATGAAGTGGATGTAGACCACACCACAGCACGTGAAGATGACACATTTCATGTGGATGGTGTTGATGTTGACAACTATGTGGACTATGTCAGCTCCCACACAGATGAGAATGATGAAGGATTTGTCACAATTCACATACATGGCTAGCCCACTGAGATGAAGGTTGACACAGGAGCAAAATGACAATGTCATGTCACTAGAGACTTTCAAAGAGGTTGCCAACAGCGAGCACCTTGTCAAAAAAAAAGGCAGCTAACCTGGTTGCTTATGGGGGCGCAAGAATTGAAACCAGTGGTATAGCCACGCTGCCATGCTATTTAAAGGAGCAATGTCATTTTTTGCCTTTTTTTATCGTGGACAAGGGGGTGCAGCCGCTGTAGGATTTCGTGCATGCAAAGACATGGGCATCGTCCGCATGAGCCCTGACGTCCATCATGTAACCACAGAGGATGATTTCAGTGCACATATTCTGTCCCAATACAAAGATCTGTTCAGTGACGACCTTGGGGAACTCCCATTCACATACTCGATGACAGTAGATCCCGGAGTACAACCTGTGGTCCGACCAGCTCACCGCATCGCTGTGGAAATGCAAGAAAGGGTAAAGGCTGAACTCGAACGCATAGGTGTCATAACACCAGTCTCTCAGCCTACAGACTGGGTCTCGTCCATGGTCGCTGCACACAAAAAAGGCAAGGAAGAAATCAGACTGTGCATCAACCCAAAGGACCTCAACACAGCACTGAAAAGGCCCCATCACCCCATGCGCAGTGTCGAGGAGGTGGCAGCTCAGATGGCAGGGGCAACAGTTTTCTCTGTGCTAGATGCAAAGAACTCTTTTTGGCAAATACCCCTCGACAAGAAATCCTCAATGATGACCACATTCAGCACCCCATTCGGGCGCTACAGATTTCTTCGGATGCCCTTTGGCATTAACTCTGCCAGTGAGGTGTTTCAACGCTCTATGGAACAGCTATTCTCAGGTTACCCATGCTCAGTCATCGTCGATGACATCGTCATCGGAGGCCGTAGCACAGCTGAACATGATGCCAACCTGATGAGAGTGCTCGACCGTGTGAGAGAAGTCAAACTCAGGCTAAATCCAGCCAAATGCAAATTTCGCCTCGATCAGGTTTGCTATGTGGGCCACATCTTCACTAGCGATGGCCTAAAAGCAGACCCCTCTAAAACGGCAGCAATCACCGACATGCCAGTCCCCACAGACGTCACTTCTGTGCAACGTTTCCT
>NC_139950.1:6148922-6296422 GCF_963454915.1 Gymnoscopelus microlampas | reverse complement strand
ATGCAAAAGAATATTGTTTTGCTTTGCCAATGTAAACGTGAGAGAGAGAGAGAGAGAGAGAGAGAGAGAGAGAGAGAGAGAGAGAATATAGAGCTTTAACTTTCTTACAATTTTAGTTTTTGTTTTAATTCAAGGAATATCACTTACAACACATTGCAGGCATCATTTGTCTTCTGAAAGTACTCATGTGATTTTTGAATATCTTCCAGATGGACGACTGCAGCCACAACCATCCCTGGTGTCAGTGATATTTCATCACACATTGACACACATGGGTAAGACTATGTACTGTATGTCTGTAACATGATTTGTACTGTACGGGTAAAGTTATGACAGTGACATACATCATCTTTATGGGTTTGCGCTGCAACATCATTATTTATAATTTATGGGGTGTGTAAGGAGAATTTTGCAGAAACTTATGTCACAATCCTTCACATTTCCTACACAGCTATACTGTCTTAGGCTAGCCTGATTATCAGACTGAAGCTTGAAGCTTCAGTCCACTCAGAGTGGGCGGGGTCTATGGTCTGGAACCAGGCTAGTCTTAGGCTACAGTAAATTGTTTTATTTCAGAAACAGACCTAATATAGGCCTACTGAAGCCTTTCATTAAAATTCATAACATTTAATAAAAATGCATCTCCTACTGAAGTCTTTCATTATAAAAATGCATCTAATCCATACTTTTGAATCCTTTAGTGGAGACATCTCTGTAGACCCCACTGACTACTACGACTACTATGAAGATTACCCTGATGGAGACTTTGGGACATGTGAATATGGAAGTCATGGTTCATACTTTCTCCCAGTGCTCTATTCTCTGTTCTTCATCGTGGGTTTTCCAGGGATTGTGCTGGTCCTCTGGGTCATCATATTTATGGAGAAGCTCCGCACCATGACCGATGTGTGCCTCCTCAACCTGGTCTTTGCTGACCTTCTCCTAGTGTGCTCCCTTCCCTTCCTAGCCCACCAAGCCCGTGACCAGTGGCTGTTTGGAGATGCTATGTGCAAGGTGGTCCTAGGTGCTTACCACATTGGCTTTTACTGTGGGATCTTTTTCATCACCCTGATGAGTGTTGATCGCTACCTGGCTATAGTGCATGTCGTTTACGTACTGAGAACACAAACACGCTCGGTTGGAATGGCTGTAGCTGCTGTTATATGGGTTGCTGGAGTTCTCGTCTCTTTTCCAGATGTATGTTTTCCTCAAGTACAAGAGGTCCCAAGGTCAACTAATGAAACAGTTTTGTTCTGCGCTCCCTTATACACCGGACATCATGAGAATGGCACCGCGACACACAACAGGCACTTCTGGAGCATCTTCTGCCTTTTCAAAATGAATATTCTTGGCTTACTGGTTCCGATGGCCATCATGGGTTTCTGCTACTCACGCATCGTTAGGAGGCTCCTGTCCAGCCAATCATCCGCGGAACAGGCCATCCTCTCCAGCCAATCATCAACAGAACAGACGATCCCCTCGAACCAATCATCCACGGAACAGGCCATCCGCATGGTTGCCGTTGTTGTAGTCATGTTTTTCTGCTGCTGGGTGCCATATAATGTCGCTTCGTTCTTTAAAGCTTTGGAATTACTTCACGTCTATACAGAATGTGAGAGCAGCAAGGCGATTAGATTGGCTTTACAAGTCACAGAGGCCGTTGCGTACTCTCACAGCTGTCTCAACCCCATCCTGTATGTTTTTGTGGAGAAGAAGTTCAGGAGGCACCTCCAGAAGCTGATGTGTCAGGTTATGAAGACCCTCATCTTTCAGGACAGTGTCACAGGGTCTGTTTGTTCACAAACCAACAGTTTGAATGAAACGTTCACTGTTTTGTGAAGTGACAGTTGTGTAATTATTTGGGGGATGATAGTAAGCATTGCTATTATAGAGTGTTTGTTCAGTAACAGGGGTCTCCCAATTCTCCAGCATTTTAGTAAACAGAAAACACATTCTCAGTGCAGGATACCAATTTGATTCAATCAGGAGATATAATTCATACAAGATAAACAAGTCAAATTGGAAGTGATGGGGCAGGAAAACAATTGGAACTGTAATGCAATAAAACGGAATCTTATGCATGCTTTTTGCGGGGTTCTCTCTCCTGATTGGATGAAACTGATGGATGGAACAGCACCAGATACTTTAAGTGCAATAATAAGGTATATAGAGTCTATATGGAGTCTGCATGTGTGTTGAACCTTAAGGACACTGCAACAAGCCCCAAGGACACTGGCACATGTCACTTCACAACTTTTACATTCACACGGTTTATAACAGATGTTTCTAAGCTATAGGAGTAACAACCATGCACACAATACCTTCAAGCACCTTAACCATTTAACCCAATTTTAGATTCCATTTCACTGTTTTGGTTTATTCTGATTATTATCATTATCATGATTATTGTTATTGTTATTATTTGGCATTATTAGTTGTATTAGTTTCATAGATTATTGGTTTATTACCATATCACACCCATACTAGCTGCCCTTCATTGGCTGCCTGTGAGCTCCAGGAGTGATTTTAAAATGTTACTTATTACTTATAAAGCCCTGCATGGATTGGCCCCTACTTATATCTCTGATATGCTGTCCCCTCTTAAGTCTGAGTCTCAAATAAGGCCCTCCTTGATGTCACTAATAGCCTACTCACCTAGTAACTCGGGGTGATCGGGCCTTCGCCGCCCGGGCACCTAGGCTGTGGAACGCACTGCTGGTGCTGCTAAGGTTAGCACCATCCGTGCCTCTGTTTAAGTCAAAACCTACCTCTACACTAAGTGTTTTTCCTATATGACTTTATACACTGTAATGTTGTTTTTCTAATTTCATGTTTTGCTTTGTGTCTGTTGCTTTTAATCTTGCTCTGTGCAGCACTTTGGAACTTTGTTTGGAAAGGTGCTAAAAACAAATAAAATTCATTATCATCATCATTATCATTATTAGATTATTATTTGGGCACGCCTCTCCAGGCCTAATTGATTGACAGAAAGGGCATGTGTAGGCCTGGGTGATTGAGAAAGGGCATGCACCTGGGTGGACATACGGTTTTTACCAGTGCCAGAGCCACAGTGCCAGAGAACAATGCCATGCCATGGAAGAATCTGTTTATATGCACATTATAAGCTTTTGGCTGTAAAAGTAAACCATCAACTAGTTATTTTGGAATATATGATTAAATCTAGGCCACGGGGAAGTCGTTTAGCACGCTGCTCAACTAAGTGACTCAGTGCAGTCTTGTGATGTTAAGTAGTAGAGATGGGATTTATGGCTCTTTTAAGGGAGCCGGATCTTTGGGATCCGTTCCTTTCAAATAGCCGTTCAAAAGACTGGCTTATGTATGGGTCATTTGCATATTTATATATATTAAAAAATAAATAAAAAATTATATATATATATATATATATATATATATATATATATATATATATATATATATATATATATATATATATATATATATATATATATATATATATATATATATATACACACTTTGGGGCACCCGCTAGAGCTTATAAATATCGGCGCCCCTGGTGCACACACACTCCCTGGATGCCAATTCAGAACCTCACTACTGCTTATAGTACACCATGATGTAAGCAACACAGCTGCATAAAGTATAATCAATATTCTAATGATAACCTGTACATTATGTTCATATCAAAGTGCCTGGATCTGTGAGAAGTGATGTTTCTCTTAACTTCAATGATGAAACTGCAGCTTAGTGTTCTGCTTAGTGAAGTTAAACAGTAGTAATTAGCAGTGGAAAAAATGAATCAAAAACTGGATTCAACACCCTGTACAACTGAATCCTGGACTCTGATTCCAATTCTCTTTCTAAGTATTAGAAAGAGAATTCCAGTCAACTATACTTGACTGGAAAGAAAACAAACAAACAAAAATAAAAAATAAAACATTTTGGTATTTTTTCTTTAAAGGGCTACACCATGACTTTAAAAAATATATATATTTTATATAAATATTGGCCCTTAATACGTTTTATACAGGTTTAAGCCTAAAAAAACACCCAGATATGTATTTTCATAATCTGTCTGTCTGTCATTCCAAGCCTTTTCAGCTGCAATACCAAAACGTCCTCCTTTCGGCAGAGGGGCGCTATTGAGAGTTTTTCTGTCAATCATCACCTCCCCCCACCCATCTTACCGCTTTTCCCCGCCCTCAATAGAATACGGCCCGCCTTTCGCCCCTAACAGTAAGGAAGTCCTTGTTGCCGTGCATTTAGCGTCCTGGTTTCATAGCAACGGTATCTCAAATATAATGTTATGAAGACTATAACCACATATTGGAACCTCTCCCTCAGCTCCGAGATGAGGTCCCACATTCCTCGGTGCCTGTAAGGGGGGGGGGGGGGGAGTATTCTTACCCTTCTCCACACATCGTATACAAAAAGTATAGGTCGGCACCTCCCCCGGAGGACTCGCCCCAAAACACGCTCACCCCCATTTTACCGGCGGACCAGCGGTTCTTGTATTCTTGAATTTGTTTGAGGATAAGGGTAGAAATAGGTTTAGGGTTAGGCATAGTTTTAGTGAGGTTAAGATTAGGTTAGGTTTTGGCACCGTTTTACTGAAGTTACGTTTAGGGATAAGGTTATGTTTAGGCATAGTTTACCGAGGTTACGTTTAGGAATACCAGGTGAATACCGCCGGATTTTCCCCGTTTTGGGGCGAGCGGGCGGTTTGGTATTTGTCGCGCAGCAGTTCACTCATGCCCACTTTATTCATTTCATTTTTGGCAAAAGACATCTCTACATGATATAGTAGATCATATTATTTAGTTAACTATAAAAACAGGAACAGATTCCATCTTTGATAAAGTGGAAAGAAGCACAGCGCTAGCGGAATGAGGTGGAGTTATCAGTTGGGTGCATGTATGCAGTGCAAATACGCATGTGAAACTATTGGTCTTTGTTGTCTTGTCACTTTCCTGTCTCTCAATATAATCCTATAAAAGAATTAATGAAGTTCTTCTTAGAATTATAATATAATGTCTTATCAAGTGGAGGTGTTCGCTCAGTGGATCTAACACCTCCACCAGGAGTCATGTCCTACCTCTTTCTGTCTTTCTGGATCATGTGGTGACAATGTTTTGGGGTTCTGTGTAAAAAAGACTGGGGGCAATTGGGGGGGGGGGGTAAAGGACTGTTACGATATCATTACAGTAGCCTACCAGAGTGATAGGCTGTATGGAGACATTGGGCCTCATACAGCAATAAGTTCCTAATGTTTCCTCTTACATTTCTTCCTAAGTGAATTCCTAAGAGAAGTCAGATTCATGAAACGTTCTTAAAAGGCAGAATTGTTCGTAACTATGTTCTTGATGATGATGAATCCCAATCCTCGTAACTTGAAGGGGTGTGCCAGTTCATCCCAATTACCATAGGGAGCCGTCCCACCAATCCCCATATAAGGCATGACTGCATGACTCTACCTACAGTCACACCTGTGTGTGATTGCTGCACACACAAATCACAGGAAATCACACACAGAAATAAAATTGAGAGAATGAAGTAAAGAATACCTTGTAGGAATTGCAAGAAGGAACGTACTGCAACTTCTCTCTTTGGGCACGCAGAACAACGTGTCCCATTTATTTCACACACTCACTCATACTGACAACACAACAACACACACCTGTTCAGTATTGTCTCTAATCAGACCTCCCCACGCTCTTAAAGAGCCAGTGGTGAATTATGCCCCAAGACAGTCACTACACAGGCCCCCCCAGAATTCACCATAACAGAAAAAGGAAGTCATCGTAGACGAAGAGGGGGGCGAATGGCCCGACCACCGCGACTCCGCCGGACGGGCGCAGGGGCCGGCGTGTGGAGGCGAGGGGCGCGGGAGGTGGGCTGGGAGGCCGTGCCTGGCCTGTTGTGGGGAGGGGAAGAGGCGGGAGGGCGTCCCCGCCGTGGGGGCTGTGCCAGGCCCAGAGGCCGGCCCAAATCCAGATGGGCAGGCTTAAGGCGATCCACGGAAATGAGCTCCGACCTGCCGCCGACCTCGACGACAAAGGCCTTGTCCCCGACCTTCAGGACCCGGAAAGGCCCATCGTAAGGGGGCCTCAGGGGTCCGCGGTGAGCGTCATGGCGGATGAAAACGAACTCCGCCGACCGCAGGGACGCAGGGACGTGAGACTGAGGCAGGCCATGGTGTGCAGTGGGGACAGGGGCAAAGGTCGCGGCCTGATCCAGGAGCAAGGAACGCTGATGGGAAGCCGACCAGGGAGTCGTGGTGGAGGGAACGAAATCCCCCGGGACCCGCAGTGGTTGACCATAAACCAGCTCGGCAGAAGAGGACTGGAGATCTTCCTTGGGAGCGGTCCCGATACCCAGCATAACCCACGGGAGCTTGTCGACCCAGGCACTGTCCGTGAGGCTGGCCCGCAGAGCAGCTTTCATAGCACGATGAAAACGTTCGCACATGCCGTTGCCCTGTGGGTGGTAGGCGGTGGTGCGGTGGAGCTTTGTGCCCAGGCCCTCAGCAACAGCGTTCCACAGCTCAGACGTAAACTGGGAGCCACGATCGCTGGAAAGGTCAGACGGGGCGCCAAAACGAGCAACCCAGGTCCCGATGAACGCCCGGGCAACATCGGCAGTCGTCGTCAAAGACAGCGGAACGGCCTCCGGCCATCGGGTTGTCCTGTCCACCATGGTGAGCAGGTAGGTGAAGCCGTGGGAGGAAGGCAGGGGACCCACCAGGTCGACGTTCACGTGGTCGAACCGCCGCTCAGGTACCAGGAACGGCGCCACGGGGGCCTTGGTGTGGCGGTGCACCTTGGCCCGTTGGCACGCCACGCATGTGGTCACCCAGTCTCTTACATCCTTTTTGAGGCCATGCCAGACGAACTTGGCCGTGACCAGTTTTTGAGATGGCTTCCTGCCCGGGTGTGAGAGCCCATGGACCGCGTCGAAAACACGTCGGCGCCACCCACTGGGAACGACAGGCCTGGGCTGACCCATTGAGACATCGCACAGGAGTGTGGCACCGGCATCGGTGAAGGCCACATCCTGCAACTGAAGCCCTGTGATCGCCGTCCTGTAAGCCTGCACGTCCGGGTCGGCGGCCTGGTCCGCAGTCATGCAGGCATAGTCGAGGCCCAGATGAACGGCCCCAGCGACGGCCCGGGACAGGCAGTCAGCGACGAGGTTGGTCTTGCCAGCGACGTGACGTATGTCCGTAGTAAACTCCGAGATGTAGGAGAGGTGACGCTGTTGGCGTGCAGACCACGGTTCAGCCACCTTGGCCATAGCAAAAGTCAGCGGCCTGTGGTCCACAAACGCTGTGAATGGGCGAGCCTCCAGCAGGAACCGGAAGTGACGGACCGCCAGGTAGAGGCCTAGGAGCTCCCGATCAAAAGTGCTGTACTTGCGCTCGCTGGGACGCAGCTGTCGACTAAAGAAAGCGAGCGGCTGCCAGGCACCGCCCACCCACTGCTCGTGCACTGCGCCGACAGCATAGTCCGAAGCGTCAGTAGTGATGGCGATGGGAGCCCCGGGCCACGGGTGAGCCAGCATGGTTGCATTGGCTAGAGCAGTCTTGGCAGCCCTGAATGCACTGTCCCTCTCCGGGGACCAGTCCACAGCGTGCTTGGGGGCTTTGCGTTTAAGGGCCTCATACAGGGGCCGCATGACGTGAGCAGCTCGGGGCAGGAAACGGTGATAAAATGTTACCATGCCGATGAACTCTTGTAGGGACCTGACCGTGAGCGGCCTAGGAAAGGTCGCGATGGCATCCACCTTTGACGGAAGGGGAACAGCCCCCTCCCCAGTGACTCGGTGCCCGAGAAAGTCAATGGTCGCCAGGCCGAACTGGCACTTAGCCGGATTGATGATAAGGCCGTGCGTGCTGAGCCGCTCGAACAGAGTCCGGAGGTGGGACAGGTGCTCGGCTTTGGAGGTGCTGGCGATGAGAATGTCGTCCAGGTAGACGAAAAGAAAAAGCAGGTCCCGCAGCACCGAGTCCATGAGGCGCTGGAATGTCTGTGCAGCGTTCTTAAGGCCAAACGGCATGCGAAGAAACTCAAACAGTCCGAAAGGAGTAATCACAGCCGTTTTGGGGATGTCCAGCGGGTGGACAGGCACCTGGTGGTATCCACGCACAAGATCCACCTTGGAAAAAATGACCTTCCCGGCCAAGTGGGCGGAAAAATCCTGGATGTGCGGGACTGGATAACGATCCGGCGTAGTCGCCTCGTTTAGACGGCGGTAATCGCCACACGGGCGCCACCCACCGCCAGGCTTCGAGACCATATGAAGAGGGGAAGCCCACGGGCTGCTGGAGCGGCGAATGATGCCGAGGCGCTCCATGGACTCGAACTCTGCTTTGGCGATGGTAAGCTTGGCAGGGTCGAGACGGCGAGCCCGAGCATAGACCGGAGAACCTGCAGTGGCTAAGTGGTGCTCCACACCATGCTTGGCTGTGGACGAAGAGAAGGTGGGTTGCGTGAGGGCGGGGAACTCAGCGAGGAGCCGGGGGAACTCATCCGTGGCGGAGAGCATGTTGGACAGTCTGACAGAATTCGCCCCCCCGAGCGTGCACGCGTAAGAACAGTAGGTGGCCGCGTCGATCAAACGGCGGTTTTTCACGTCCACCAGCAGGCCATACGCGCAGAGGAAATCTGCGCCGATGAGGGGAAAAGACACGTTTGCCAATACAAAGTCCCAGTCGAACTGCTGCCCGCCAAAACCCAGAGACACATGCCTGGTGCCGTAGGTGCGGATAGGGGTACCATTAGCAGCTTCCATCGGGGGGCCGTGTCCGTCGGACCGGATGTCCGCTGCTGATGCGGGCAGGATGCTGCTCTGTGCACCTGAGTCACACAGGAACCGCCGGCCGGAGATTGTGTCCTGAATGAAAAGCAGCCTGCCAGTCCGGCCAGCACACGAGGCCACTACCGTGTGCTGGCGCTGGCGTTTCCCGGCACGCCAAAAGAACACGGGGGCCGGCACCGCTTGGCAGTGGGGCCAAACCTTGTGTGGTAATAGCACAAACCAGTGTCCCGCCCCTGGCGTGGGGCTGTTGCCGCGACAGCGACCGCCGTGGCGTGGGGCAGTGGCGAAAAGGGCAGGGCAGGTAACAGCGCAGCCGCACATTGTTGTTGGCCAGCGAGGAAAAACTTGTCAGCCTCCGCAGCCAGGGCACGGCAGTCTGTTATTTTAGTGTTGGCCAGAGCAGCCCGTACCTGAGAAGGCAGCTGTCGCAGGAACAGGTGGATGAAGAGGAAATCGGGCTTATTTGCTCCCATGAGGCTCAGCATCCTATCCATAAGTTCAGATGGTTTATTATCACCCAGACCTTGCAGGGAGAAGAGACGGTCGGCGCGCTCTGCATCAGAAGGCTGGAACGGCTTCAGCAGGTGAGTTTTGAGCGTGTCGTATTTAGCCGCCCGAGGGGGGGAAACAATCAAACTCTCCACTCTGAGCGCAGTTGAACTTCCAAGGGCTGACACGACATGATAATACTTAGTAGCATTGTCGGTAACGTTCCGCAACGCGAACTGAGCTTCCGCCTGTGCAAACCAGGTCGCGGGAGAAGCTTCCCAAAACTCCGGTAATTTAACAGGAGCGGCCGTCGCCATGGTTACGTGCTGTCACTGTCACTAGTAGAAACGTCGAGCAGACAAAAGTCGGGGTCACCAATGTAGGAATTGCAAGAAGGAACGTACTGCAACTTCTCTCTTTGGGCACGCAGAACAACGTGTCCCATTTATTTCACACACTCACTCATACTGACAACACAACAACACACACCTGTTCAGTATTGTCTCTAATCAGACCCCCCCACGCTCTTAAAGAGCCAGTGGTGAATTATGCCCCAAGACAGTCACTACAACCTAAACGATAAGTCTAAAGATGGTGGAACACCAAACTCCAGACATAAAATTAAAATGAATAGTTCTGTGGAGGTACTTCTGAAGTGGGCTTCAACTCAACCGGGTCCGTTTGCGTTAGATTGTAATTTCAGACGCGTTGAAAACTCTGAAGCAGTTGTTCTCAAACATTTTCATGTCAAGGACCCCCAAATTGACATGCATTTGGCTGCAGACCCCTGGACAGTGAACACATTAAAAAGTAGTGTGACATGTTACATGTCATCACAAACTGACATGACATTACATTATGGCAGGTGCCCTCATGTACCTTCAACCCCCCTTCTTCCCCCAAACCCCACACACAGAAAATAAGTAAGTATCTTTATCTCACTTTGTAAGCACCTTAATCTCATGTACAATGCACTGATACTCCTTTGCACCTTAAAGGAGACACACCATGAATTTCACTTTTATTTTTTATTTTTTTGGTATTTTTTGGGCTCCCCAGTGTCTCTTGTACCCCAAAAAAATGTGTTTTTGTAACATTCAGTCATTCATTCTCATTTCAGAGATTTTCAAAATGGGCGTGTCTGAACAGGCCATCTCAGAATGGCAAGTTTGCTTACATCACCAAACTTTCTGCCCATGTATTTTGATGTATTGTGAGTATTTAGAATTGCTCAGTAGCACCCCTCTGCCCAACAGGACGTTTTGGTATTGCAGCTGAAAGTGCTTTATAAGCCTGAGAGAATTGACTTGGGATGAGTATATCTGAGTGTTGATTTAGGCTCAAACCTTTTGAAAATGGTTTGAGGGACATACACCATATGATATTAAATATCAATTTTTAAAAAAAAATCATGGTGTCTCCTTTAAATCATTTACGGCCAAGGACGACTTCTGATGAGACGTCGTCCAATCGGCCACACTGCCAAGGGCGACTTATGATGACTTTTAGTTTTTTGGGTGGGGGGGTTGCGGGGTGCTGCTCCGCAGCCTGTGAATGATCCAAGCACCACCGAAGAAGGGTACACCCAGAGATCACGTGGTCACAACAAAACAAATCTAGGCATCTTCCATGTTAAAGGATTCATAAAAGTATTTTCTTCTCGGATTTCTGTTGCCACCAGACAGGTAAGCATCCCAGCGAGGCGAGACAGTGGAACGGAGACAGAGTCTAGCACAAAGCACAGCGCCTCCGCCTAGGGCGCGTCATTGAGGGGAGGTACGTTTTGCCCTACGTGCTCACTCAGCCTGATAATAATAATGATAATAATGTACATACAATTTATATAGTGCTTTTCTAGGCACTCAAAGTCGCTTTACATGCAGAAACAAGATAGAAACAACTTTATTAGGAAAAACTAGTCAAAAAGTTTTTTAAAAAGTAAAAAAAAATAAAAACAACAAAAAGAAAGGTAAACAAAGGGGGGGGTTTGGGATATATGTAGGGAATGTGAGCCTGAAAAGGTGGGTTTTGAGGGTGGTTTTAAATGTGGTGACGGTGGGGGCAGCTCTGATGTGAGCTGGGAGTGAGTTCCACAGTGAGGGGGCAGCCACCGACCACTAATGTTATGACATCTGCGCTGAGTAACTGAGGACAAGCTGTGCTGAGTTTTTACCAGCTTGCAAAGCTAGTCTAGGAATCGACAGACCAACTTTCAACACATTACAGATTTGCATTCAACACATTACAGATTTGCATTCAACACATTACAGATTTGCATTCAACACATTACAGATTTGCATTCGACACATTTGTGTGATTGGCTGTCCTTTAAAGGGAAACTTCACCGATTTTGATAAAAAATCCTATTTGTATGAGGTCTAGGACCCATAAACATGATCCTGGTGTGTTTTTTGTGTTGTGTCTGTGTTTTTAGATTTTTTATCCGTGAGATGATCCACACGCCTCAAATGACGCGGCTGGATCAGCTCACCTTATGTCCGCACTACATGACGTCTCAGTGAGACCAAACCCACACACCCCAGGGGGTGTTTCCCAAAGAGTGGGACCAGCCTTCTTTTTTTCCCTTCCTCCTCAGTTGTACAATGGCGTGGGTAAACACTCAGTGGAGATTCTCCACTGAAGACACGCTAACACAACAGATATTTATTTGAACCATAAAACACAGAAGAGCAGCTCCACTGCAGAGGAATTCAACAGGCTGCCTGCTGAAATAATGCTGGACAGTGGACACATGCTTGTATGGATTACTTTAGAGTAAGTATGATTGCTGTAAACATTATGCCAACTTGACATAATAATCCAACGTGTAATTGTACTTGATTGCTTTAATGTTAGAGATTAATAAAGTTAGGGTAGTGTACGATGTGTAACTTCTGATAGACGCATGCACGCAGCCCATTGTTTACATTGTACCGTACCGTTCCAATAGCTAGCCAAATGATAAGCTAAACCACTTGTGTGACAAGCCTAATTTATGCTTTGTCTCTCGTCAGATTTCAAATATAAAGTGCTTATGCCATGGCCACAGATGTTACAATTTGAATCGGGTGGGTGTAAGTACCCGTATCTGTCGTATTGTTAAATAAAAAAGCACTTTTATCCGATCGGTGGCCATTTTCTCATTGATATATAATGTGTGTGAAGTGCACTACACCTCCCCACCGATAGGATCGGCATAATAAATGGCCGCCGATCGGATTAAAATGCTTTTTTATTAAATAATACGGAAGATACTGGTACTTAGACCCACCCGATTCAAATTGTAACATCCGTGGTCATGGGATAAGCACTTTATATTTGAAATCTGAACGTTTATGTAGATATTTCGTCCATAGACTCGCCGGGCGGGTCCCGAAAATAGCAGATCTACAAGCTCACAACGCGTCAGACTCGACACTTTGTGAGCTTGTGGGTCTGCTATTTTCGGCTCACATGCAATATTAGTATAAATTAGGCTTCACCTCGGATGATATCTAATCTACAAGTCTAATTATCTAATGTGTTATTTTCAACAGGACAGAATGGAGGAACTGCTGATGAAGAAAGACCTCGGACTCACCTTATGAGATAGTCATATTCATATATATTCTTTTTCTAAATAAAACGGTTACATTTATACCCTGCTTGCTGTACTCATTGTTCATGGTACATTTTACATTGCATTCATAATGACAAAATGTATGACCCACAATTCTATAATGGTTATTTTGAACCATTACATGATATATTAGTATTTACTTCTACATATGATCATCATCATCACGGTCTCAGTTGAACAAAAAAAACAACGATTAGGCTGTGTATGACAAGGTATTTGAACATTAGCATGTCATCTATTCTAAAGTAATGCCCATCATGTTTTCTATAAGTTTAGCCCAAAGAATATAACTGGAAATGATAGTGAAACATTATGCTCTCAGAAATAAGGAATCACACATGCCATGAGTATGAAACGTTTTGTTTTATTATTATATTGTTGACTATGCCTCATCGCCATGGATGTCCCGAGTCCCAGATGGACGTCACCTGCACTGGACTGTCTTCATGGTGGGAACTGGGAAGGAATGTTGAACACACGTTTAGTGCTACTCTGCTAATTTACACATGATATATTTAGTTTGCTAAAAGATGCAATCAATACAGAACACAATACAACAGCAGCAAAGATTGAATATTTTCACCTGGCTGGCGCAGTAGTGCCACTGTTGAGACGATGATGATGGGGATTGGGGACAGTTATATCCTTCTGTATAGCTAACTTGCAATGTGTACTGGTCCAACTGTGTACTGGTTCAACAAGAGGCAGATTTCACATGGTCCAAGAAAGAACATGGCTTCATGTCGTGTTCTGTGATCCAAATTGGGTAAATAAAAATGTAAACGAAGTCGGAATGGAACATTCATGAAGTCTATTCAGTGTTGCCATCTTGTTGATGTGACTATTTTCTAAGAAATCTTGAGGAAAAAAAGCGCTAAATGTATGGAATATTTTTGAAACATTTTAACAACACAAATCTGAGGTCCCTGGCAGAAATTATAATTTCAGATGAGGGTCCGTGGACAAGTACACAATTATTTTATTTATGTATTTAAAAACAAGCCCAAAAAAACGTCACCCACAACTATAGGTTACTGGACGTAACCCCGGTTTTATGATAATATAAGCGAGATATCTCGCTATGGGAGAGCGCCCTCCGGCGTGATCACACAGAAGTACACCTTCATAAACTTCCAGACAATTCTATTGGCTGGACTGACCTTCCTCTGACTGGAGGTCCCGCCCTCATCCTTTATCAGTCAGTGGAGGGTCATTTTCCCTAATTCAAGATAACCTTTCTCTTCTCGTTCGTAAACAAGAAGGGTGTCTTTCGAGACATCTCGCTTATATTATCATAAAACCGGGGTTACGTCCAGTAACCTATAGTTTTATTTCAAATATTTCACTCGATGTCTCGCTATGGGAGATATAATACACTCCCTGATTGTTATCTCGAAGTCCAGAGTAACCAGCCTAGAGGCTTGATCCCCGTGTCTGGAGGCTACACTAAGGACCGTACTGTATGCGCCACAGGGGCTGCAGTTACGTCCAAACTGTAGAACCTGGCAAATGTCAAGGCCTAACCCAACATGCCACACTGCAGACATCTCAGATGGAGACCCCCCCGAAGAGGGCCCATGATGTCGCTATTTCCCTTGTAGAATGTGCCCACAGTCCCACTGGGGCAGCATCCCACCACTGTAATAGGCTAACTGAATAGCCTCTAAAATCCAGTGGGAAAGTGTCTGTTATGCAATGGGCTAGTCCACTATCCGTGGAGCCCATGACACAAATAGCTGATCTGACTGTCTCAAAGCCTTAGATCTGCCAATGCACATTTCCAAAGCCCGAACCGGACAAAGGCAATGTAACCTTTCATCCTCTCATGAGGCGAAAGGAGGCGGATGAAAACGCATTAAAAGGTCACAAGGACACTTGGTACCAAGGGGTTCTTTAACCCACACCCAGGTCTGGGTCTGACAACCACCCTTGTAGTCCCTTCCTTGAACTGTGTACACTCCCCGTGTACTGACAGTACATGAAGATCACTGAGCTCTACAGTAGTCACTGAAGCCATCAGTAACACAGTCTTGATTGACAGTTGTTCTGTCAATCTGACACAGAGGCTCGGGAAGAGACGTTTGGTCCCTTCATGAACCGACAAATCAGGCAGTGCTGACCCACCGTCTCGGCCTCAAGCAATACGGCAGGCTGAGATAGCCTCCAAGTAGACTTTTATTGTGGAAAAGGCTCTGCCCTTATCCACTAAGTCCTGCAGAAGGACTTAATGGACATGGGTTTGGAACGGCACAGTGCGAGACGCCTATATAGGGTGCGATTTCTCGCACCTCATCTCAAACCGTTCTGGGGTAAACCCCCCTGTACTCAGATTCATCCCCTCATGGGCTGAGCCCAGAGAGTCAGATGTTCTGGTCATGGACAAATTAACTCGTCCCCTACTAGCGTTAGCATGTTTCTGCGTAACGGAAGTAGCCACGAGCGGTCGTACAGGACAGGTTCGACTGACACCCAGTGACCCCATTCTGGGGCCACCAGTATCACCATCAGCCCCTGGTCCCTCACTCTCATGAGTGTGGGAGCCAACAGGGACAGCGGAGGAAAACGTAAAAAGAGTTCCGAGCCATTTGTGCACTAGTGCATTTCGACCCAGAGGCACCGCACCCTCCACTGAGAAGAACAACGGACATCCCGTGTCTTCCAGTGAGGCAAAAGATCCACCATGGGGCGATCAAACGATCCTAGATCCGTCCTGGTATCTCCGGGTGCAGAGACCAGTCGTCTTGAGAGGAATCACAGATTCCTCCAGCGACACAGCGCTGTCACACATTCCTTTGTGACCAACACACGACCGCAACTGCCCAGCCGTCTTAGCGATACGGCTGAGGCCATCATACCTGTCATTCTCATGCACATTTTGAAGGAGACCCTCCGGCCCGTGCAAAATTGTGCCAGGCAGGACAAAAAGGACTGATCCTTTTCAGTGGCGGGCTGGCTTTGAACAATAGTGAGTTCAGAGTCCTGCCTGTGAAATTCGCTGTTTGTGCAGGCACCAACACGCAGTTGATCCTGAAAACTTGATTTCAGTAGATGAGACACCACTTTCTGAGTATGCTGCCTTGCCGCTGATCCTTGAGTCGGCTTGTAGCAGCCCATCATCTTATGTAAGACGCTATGCGAGTGCCTTCTCTCCTCAGAGGGCCAATCGCAACCTGCGTGAATTCGACAAATACTCTGGGCTGAGGACGTTACAAACGGTAGCACCGTGTATTTGTAATTTTAACCTCAGAACCCTAACAACAGAGATTTCTGTGTGGTGGGTAAAAAGAGCATAAAAATAGGCGTCTTTCAGGTCTATCGATGTGAGCCAGTCTCTCTGACGCACCATGCGGAGAGACGGATTTGATAACATCCTGAATTTGAACGCCATTAGATACTGATTGAGGGCTCTTAGGTCCAGTATCGGACGCAGCCCCCCCCCCTTCTTTTTGACCAGGAATAGCACGAGTAGAGCCGCTGTTAGCTTGGTCTCTGGGTATTTCCTGTACAGTTCGTTTTCTTAACAGGGAGAATTATCTTCCTGTAGAAAATCGCCCGCCTGTCCCCTGCTTAAGAGAAGATCGCTTCCACTAGCCTGGGGAGGTCTCGAGGCGAACTGTAGTATACATCCCTGGATATAGAGTGCAGCACCTACTGTGGTGTGTTGCACCTTATCCATTCCGATATCATACAGTGGGGTTGCTACAACACTGGTTAGGCTCGATTGTGGTGCCGTGGCGCCATATAGTGGTTGAACAGAGTCGACCGTGAGCCGTTCCCTTGGGGACAGGGCGTAATCGTCCTCTCTTCATGGCGAGTATTCGCCCCGCTACCCTGAAGTGTCTGTGAGACCTCTGTGGTAGCGAGCGTGTGTCCCTTATGTTCTGGTTTTGTCCTGTTTCATTTCTTTTTGCCGTGCCCCTGAAATTCAGGCTGTAACGGTTTGAATTTTATTGGAGAAACAGGTAGAGAGGGTTCAATTTCTAATAACCACTCCGATGTCTTGCCAAGGAGACATCTTGGTCATAGTATCAGCGAACCTGGGTTACAGTCGTAACTCATGTTTATACTTACACAACATTATCCACATAATGTATAGTGTGTAAAGTCATTCTCCTTTCCATCGGGCGGTGGAGCGTGTTCGCCCCGCCCGGTCACCAGAACTCCAGGACCACCAGAGAGAGAGGGGGAGGCGGTGTCCACCGTCTCCTCCTGACATAGTCCCAGCCATGTCCCTCTCCTGTATTTCACTCTTGTAGAGTAGCTACCCGAGGCCTGCCTCTGGCTGGCTAGGGTGCTCCTCCTGGCCTGTAAACTGCAAGCAAGAACGCCTGCCATTTAGGCGACGCGTGCTTCGCAATGGATTTGGGCTCTCATGTCAGAGCCGTGGCTTCTGACGTGAGGTGTGTGGCAACCCCTTCTTCCACGGGTAGCGGAAGAGTAGGGCTCAGCCCAGGACACGTCAACTGTTGCCCCAGTGCTGGTTGCCAACAGGAGTAGGCATTAAGACCGTTCTCTCATACTGGCTGCGGCTTGTGGCTATAGGCTACGCCGCTGGCAACTCGAGGTCGAGTATGAGTCGTGGGGAGAGGCTCGTTTTACTGGCCAGTCGCCTGCTCAATGACCTGGTTATAGGGGACATATTCTGTAGCCCGGAGTAACTTTTGGGCCTTGTCCGTGTCCTCTTCCTAACTTGGTGTAGAAGGGACTGGAAATGTTTGGCCCGCTTTTCTGACGAACCTAGGTTCGGTTAGTCCACATGCTTATGCGGAACGGACCTTCCTCACACGGCCCTCGGGCTGCGTGGGTTGGTCCCAGGCAAATAACACATGAGTTGTGTTAGTCGTGACCCGACATTCTATTCCCGCAGACCCCGCACTCTTTCGAGGGACAGGGGTCCCTTCGTTGCTGGACTGCAGCGGTCATTGTTCACAACACGCGTGGAGCCTGTTTGTGGCAAGGTCTGTAAACAGGGGAGTCGTGTATGGGAGAAAAAACGTTCTAAGCTTTTATTGTCCCAGAGAAACAACACGATGTCGGTGTTAGCGTGTAGCTAACTGTAGCCTGCCCAGCTGGTAGTTTATGATGCTAGCTGGTGGCTTGCAGAGCTGAAAGAGAAACACTAGGAGCGTTTAACGCTAGTGTGTTTGCTCGGTTTTAGCTCGTGGCTACGAGGCCACTTTAGAGACGAAAACACGATGTGGAGCAGTGATGCTGTCATGTTTTTACTCAGTGATAGCACGTCGTGTGCAAAGCGTGTTGCTAGTGGGAGCTCTAAGCTTACCGATGGCAACGTGCTAAGCAAGCCGGTAGCATATTATGCTAGCTGGCGGCGTACAGGGCTGTCTCTGAAGGAATACAGTAGGAGCGTACTACGCTGGTGTTTGCCCGCTGTTTAGCTCGTGGCTAAAACCACCTCTGGGAGAAAACACGATGTGAAGCAGGTTATGCTGTCGTGTTTACTCTGTGTCAGCACGCAGTGTGTAACGTGTTGCTGGTAGGAGCTTGTTAAGCTTCACCGATGGCAACGCACTAAGCTAGCTGGTAGCGTATTAAGCTGGTCAGAGAAAAGACACATTTAAGAGTGTAAACGCTGGTGTGTTTGTTCAGTGTTTTAGCTCTTGGCTAAGAACCACCTCGGAGAAAAACCACAATGTAAAGCAGGGACGCTGTCGTGTTTGCTATAGCTTGCCAAACGTGTTGTTAGTGGGAGTTTATTAAGCTCACTGGTGACAACATGCTAAAAACTAGCTGGTATCTTATGGCGCTAGCTGGTGGCGTGCAGAGCTGACCCGGAGAAAGCACACTAAGAGCGGACGACGCTGGTGTGTTTACTCGGTGTCAGCTTGTGGGTGAGAAGTCACCCTGGAAAAAAACACGATGTTAAGGTGTCGTGTTTTCCCTGTGCTAGCATGGTAGCCTGCAAGAAGTGTCGCTAGTGGGAGCTTGTTAAGCTCTCGGTGACGACCTGCTACGCTAGCCGGTAGTATTATGATACTACCCGGTGGCGTCCCGCACTCTTTTCTGCGGGACCGGGGCTCTTGGACCCGGTCCTGCTCCTCAGAGTTGTGGAGGCCACGTTCACGTTAAGCGTTTTAAGCTTTAGGGAACAGAACAGGGAGGAGGGAAAAAACGAAAACACAGGGGTTGAGCGGACTATGCTCACATGTTTGTTTTTCCCTAGCTAGCTCGTGGCTAACTGTGGCTAGCAGTCTGTGGGGCTGAGGAGAGCTCAGGGCTCTCCCTCTGGCAACCTGCTGCTAGGCTTGAAAGAAACAAACACTGGGGCCGAGTATATTATACTGACGTGTTGTTCTTTACAGCTAGCTCAGGGCTAGCTGTGGCTAGTAATCAGGGTGAGACTAGGGAGAGTGTATTAAACTCGTCCTTCGAATCACGATTACTATGTAAGCAGACTATGCTTTCTTTTTAGCTTATTAAGCTTGGCTATGGAACGTATTAAGTTCTTAGCAGGTTTTGTAAAGAAAGTCAACACCTACCATCAGTAGCGTCTCGCGGTCCGGGATATTATCCTGTCCTGTTGAGACTTTCGCCGTACTGACTTCATAAGGTGGACTGAGAAGGTGCTTCCTCGATCGCGAACGAGAAGAGAAACTGAATTAGGGAAAATGACCCTCCACTGACTGATAAAGGATGAGGGCGGGACCTCCAGTCAGAGGAAGGTCAGTCCAGCCAATAGAATTGTCTGGAAGTTTATGAAGGTGTACTTCTGTGTGATCACGCCGGAGGGCGCTCTCCCATAGCGAGACATCGAGTGAAATATTTGAAATAAAACTACCAATATTTACAAAGTCCCAGAGTCGCTTATAATAAGCAGACATGGCAACACTGGTCAGTGGTCAATGTGTATGTGTTGATGACAACATCAACGAGAACTGGGAGGGGAAGTTACAATGTAGACCACACCCCCACGCAGCCTCCCCTCCCACAATGAAGGGCAGTGCCCCAAAGCATTATGGTCATTGTAGTAATGCAGCAGTCCAGTCAAACCCCAGTAAAACACACAGACTTCTATATTTTTCTGGCCATAGGGTGCAAATTTCAAAATTTTCTACTGTTATCTACTACAAATATTATTAACATTTAGTGACTGTAAGTTCTTCCAGGGGTGAAGTGCTCCTTTAAGCCAATGGGGATACTTTCCCCTTTCCCATACTCTGAACAGCCCCCCCCCTGCAGCAAGCCTTAGGGCCATTAGCTGTGCAAACAAAAGACCTGCTTGAATGGAATGTTAAGGAGGCCTCTCACTCACTCACTCACTCACACACACACACACACACACACACACACACACACACACACACACACACACACACACACACACACACACACACACACACACACACACACACACACTGGAATGGCTCAGATTTTATTTTAAAGCCTCCCGCAAGCTGGTATATTATGACTTTGTCATTTCTTGTTTATACTTACCATGGCTGAATTCCCCCGTCCCCCAACTCCGCATTTCCGCGCACACCCACGCACGCACACACGCACGCACGCACGCACGCACGCACGCACGCACGCACACACACACACACACACACACACACACACACACACACACACACACACACACACACACACGTACTGTATATCTCATCCGCTGAAACTCTGCACAGCACACACATCTTTGGATTAAAACATGTGACCTCCTTTTATAATTTTAATGATGAACAGCTGTGTGTCGTACACCTTCAGAGAGATCATGATGCTACAGGAAAACTGTCATTTCTAGCTTCCGTTAGTACAACCTACTCACTGTGCTTAATATTTAGAATGTCATCTCATAAAAAAAGGTGTTAAACCACAGAGCCTAGCAGAGGCCCTTGCTGGGGGGGGGGGGGGGGGGGGGGGGGGTAGCAGAGAAATACAGAAAAATACAAGTGTGTGCGTGTGTATGTGCTCAGAGTGTGAGCTGTCATATGCGATTTAACAATAGGCTACTGTCTACGTTTAGGGCAGTGAAGATATGCATCTTCACGTGTTGTGAAGAGCTGGACCAAATAACTGCAAGAAGAATTGATGTCATAAAGGTAAAAATGGCTAGGCATTCTGAAAACATTGAGCTCCAAGAGATAGATCCTACAAACTACGAGAATGACACCACCATTACAGCAAGAAGAATTCAAGTACAAATGTCTGCAGAGGGACATTATGAGCGCCTTGATCTGCAAAAGACAGACGATGCAGTCTATGAAGATCTTCAGATCAAGACCAAGAAGAAGAAGGATCTAGAGAAGATACTACAGTCTGGTAAGATTAGTGTTACTAAAACAAAAAATCACCCCCCAAAAAAGTATCCCTTTCCAAGGTTTAAAGGGCGAACAGATCCTTTTTTTGGGCTTATTTTTATAGACCTGGTTGCTTGTTTCTCTCGCAGAATCTGGCAACCTCACCTTTGGTCACGCAGAATTGTTGTTTATAGACGTTAAGACGATAACATGGGTCATAATGTTTTCTTCGGGATTTACATGGCACTAAAATGACTGACATATTAGCGTGACTGTGGTGGGAATAGGGACATTACCGCAGTGACTGCAAAGACATAATGTACTATTAGACATTTTTGGTTATATACGCTAATATCCAAAATATTATTAATCTCATCTGTAGTCATACTGCAACATTTATGGTCGAGTCATTTATGTAGAACTAACGGAAGATCATTTATAAAAAACAATAGGGGTCCTAAGCAACTTCCCTGAGGGACTCTTTGAAAAACTACCATTTTTTTCCCTGTCTGTTTTCTGTTACTTAAGTAACTCTCCATCCAATGTATCGTTTAAGCTTATCCAATAACAAAAGATGATCTATCAAATCTTAAATGGTTGTCTTCTAATGTGCTGAACAGGGATAGCAGAGCCTAGTGATATGGTGATATTTATTCTAATGAAGACAGGCGAGTGATATTCAAGATAGTTACTATTTGTAGTCAATAGTTACTTTTCAAACCTCTCACACTTGTAAGATGACACGTGCAGATATTTATGCCTTTCCAGACTTGACAAAGATGGAGAGACACAGAGGGAGGGAGACATGTGGATTCATGAGGGACTGTAAAAGAGTTTGTTCTGATGAGGGCTAGGTGGACAGAATGGACAAACAAAAGTTTCAATAATCCGGATTTATTTAGGTTTCCAAAAACAATGTTCAAAAAATTGTTTAAAAACAATGTAATTCAAAAAATACAAAACAATAAACGTACATGCTTACTTACTATCAAGCAAACAGTCTAGTCTAAACAGACTAACTGACTGACTGGGTATAGGGCAGCGCTCCTCCAGCATTTCACCCATGACTTCACTGACTCGTGCCTGAGACAAGACTGCCTCAAATGGGTGCATTTCTCCTTTCCGACATGTCGCCTTTCCGACGTTGACAAACCCTATACCTAACCCTAACCCTAACCGCACGCGGAAGCCACTAGTCGGAGTGGTGAGATGTCGGAATGGAGAGTGAACACCGCCTCAAATATTCAAACCTGGGCCTCTGCTTAGTGGCACCAACCATCTGTCTTAAAATGAAATGGATATGAAATGAATGGTGATGTATTGAACTGGGTCAACTGGGTCGATGTGATTATAAACTCCCTGATTACCATGTAGCTAGCATTGTAGCAAACAAGTGTTTGGTGCTGACCATGAGGCTGTAACAAAATGTAATGGACATATGGAACAAAAAGTCATGCTGAAATAAGTAGTATGATAAAATGCATATCTCTGCTGTCCAGCGCGAACCTGCTAACTCCAAAACGCTCATTGTTCTGGAAACGAAAAAACTAAATATACGTTTTTCAGGAAATGAATAAAACCTCATCAAAGTTGGTATAGTGACTTTATATATTGTCAGATACTTGCATGTGTCATTATATTATCAACACTTTAACCAAATCGCGGGTAAATCAACACTTTACCCAGCGCAAGTGGAGTTAGTAGTTTCAGACGAGCAGAAATCAAGCTGAAGTGGAGTTAGGTGTCCAAACAACAGCTCCACTCGCTGCTGAGGGAGAGGTTTCAAAAGGGTAGAAATTCCCAAAAGCTAAAAATGGATCTCCAAGCTCACAATGCATCACAACAGCGTGTGAATGAATGCCCTGATGCTTCATGACACTTATTATATAGGCCTACAATAATAAACAGGACTTTAAATATTACAATAACTTCTGCAAAGAGTCTGAGTTTCAGTAGAAGTAGCGCGAGAGAAATGCTATGAACGTCTTTCTTCTTATCACATTGCTCTCCTCATTAAACACTTCATAGATTTTAGAAATATAATTACTTGTTTTCATAACATTAGCGTCAGTGCTAAGTTTGATAAACAGGTACACTGGAGGTACAATAGCGTTGATTTATGAAAAGATGAAAATGGAGCTTGTTCGTCCTGGACACCGACGATATGGTAAACAGAAAATGTAATCATGATAAATATAATGAAACATTTGAGGCTATAAAGGTAAAGTGGGAATAAGGCAGTGTCTGTCTTTACCACAAGGACATTGAGGACAGTTGGAAGAGGGATTCTTTTAATGTCTAAAAGTATTTTTTGAGAAAATGCTTTTTCAAAGCACTTGGTCTGGTTGGGTGTAGCTAACAGACTATTTTCTTTTTGTCAAACAGTGAGAAGGCGTCTGCTGGGGATGCTGTGTCTTATGCTGCTGGGTGTGATCATAGGCCTGGTCGTGCACTGTGAGTATTCCATGTCACTAAACTACCACATCACTCACTCAGGGAGTTTGTTGCCTGACATTTTCTAGCTGTGATAAGCCACCACAGAATTAACCCAAAACATCATGTGACTTATTTTTTTGTGTTGAATTCTAATTGCTTCTTTGTGTGTATATTAATGCATGCATCTACAAAGTATGGTGAATAAAGTGTGTTGACAAGTTAATGCACGTAAATGAGAATAACAATGGGCCTCATTCAGCAACGGTACTTAAGAGGAAATTTCTTCTTAAACCCACTTAAGAAGTTTTTAAGAAGGTTTTGGTATTCTCCAATGTTTTCTTAGCTGTGAGAATCTACGCACACTTCCTTCAGAGGATTTTTTTTCTTAGACCCATTTAAGAGGTTTTTAAGTAGATTTTGGTATACTCCAATGTTTTCTTAGCTGTGATCTGTTCTCAGGTAAGAACAGATTTATACATAGGCTATTTGAAAATAGCCTATGTATAAAATAGGGCTATAAAATAGCCGATCTACAACCTTACAACGCGCCGCATCGCGACGCGTTGTGAGCTTGTAGATCTGCTATTTTCAAACATTTTAGTACTTTTATTTTTGGTACTTTAAGTACATTTTGATGCCAATACTTTTGTACTTTTACTCAAGTACATTTTGAATTCTGGACTTTTACTTGTAACGGAGTATTTCTATATTGCAGTATTGGTACTTTTACTTGAGTAAAGAATTTGAGTACTTTTTCCACCACTGCTCTTAGGCTGGCCTTTGAGTTCTTAAGTGTGACATATTTGTGAAAAAATAATTAATTCTCGAAGTTTCTTCAATTCTACAGTTGTATAATATAGGATTTAAATTACAATAATATTTTTATCATATCTTTAGAGCAGTGGTTCTCAAAGTGTGTTCTGGGGACCCCCAGGGGTCCTTCAGGGAGTTTCAGGGGGTCCACAGCAAACGAAGAACAGTTTAATCACTTTAACCCTATTTTATACTTTGTTTGAAAATAGCCGATCTACAAGCTCACAACACGTCCCATTACTGGCCATTTTGAGCTTGTAGGTCGGCTATTTTCGAGACATTTTGATAAATCTTGAAACATTTTCCCTGGCAGAAAATATTTTCAGGTGGGGGTCTGCATCCAAATGCATGTCAATTTGGGGGTCCAGACATAAAAGTGTTTGAGACGGGTCTGAAATTACAATCTAACCCAAACAGACCCAGTTGAGTTGAAGCCCAAGCCCCATACCTACCCCATAACCCCCCACCCAACCCACCCTCATCACCCCCCATACCCCCACCCCCATATCCCCGACATTCGCCACACCCCCATTTTCCAGTCCCCTTCCTACCTGAAAGCCCCCCTATACCCACCCGTCATACCCATCCCCATAGCCCCCTACACCCCTCCTTGCACCACCATATCACCCACCACACCCCTATTTCTTTTTTATTTATTTAAAATAAATCTTTATTTAATCGATTAACTATTATTTTTGCTAATATTTTATAATCTACGTTCATTAATATTTCCACCCCATTACATACCAAGCAGCTGCTACCTTAAAGACCCTCCATATCCACCCACCAGCTTTCAGTAATAAAATGTTTTATATCCACTACTAACGCTACTCCTGAACCTGAAATATGGATAACATTTTTAATATGTTGATTAATGTGAGAGAAATAATAAAATACACTCATTAATTAAATAAAATCATTTGCTGTTCACTTCAGAAGTACCTCCACAGAACTATTAATTAATTAATTTTTATGTTTGGAGTCTGGTGTTCCACCATCTGTAGACTTTAGGTATTCTTTACTTCATTCTCTCAATTTTATTTCTGTGTGTGATTTCCTGTGCAGCAATCACACACAGGTGTGACTGCAGGCAGAGCCATGCCATGCCTTATATGGGGATTGGTGGGGCGGCTCCCTATGGTAACTAGGATGAACTGGCACTGCACACCCCTGCAAGTTACGAGGATTGGGATTCATCATCATCAAGAACATAGTTACGAACAATTCTGCCTTTTAAGAACGTTTCATGAATCTGACTCAACTTCTCATAAGAATTCACTTAGGAAGAAATGTAAGAGGAAACATTAGGAACTTATTGCTGCATGAGGCCCATTGAGTTTTCTTCTAAAATTCTTCTTCTAAAATCTTCCACACAGATGCTTGACCTCATCATGAACAGTAGCAACAACTGTGTTTATCATCACCATTTCTGTCTTTTGCAGATCATGCAGATCATTCACCCAGTAACAGCATGACCAACGACACCCTGGTGCATCATAATAACCAGCTGAAGTCCAATTACGATAACCTGACCCTGGAGATTACCCGGCTGACAACCAACTACGATGCCCTGATGAAGGAGAAGAACCAGCTGACAACCAACTACGATGCCATGATGAAGAAGAAGAACCAGCTGACAACCAACTACGATGCCCTGATGAAGGAGAAGAACCAGCTGACAACCAACTACGATGCCATGATGAAGGAGAAGAACCAGCTGACAACCAGCTACGATGCCTTGATGCGGGAGAAGAACCAACTGACCACTGACAACAACAACCTAATCCTAGAGAATAAACAGCTGAAGACCAAACCGACCCAAGTGCAAAATGGTGAGGTTACAAACCTTTTTGAAGGAATACTGATATGTGTATTATAATTGATATTTTAATTATTGTTAGAGATGTATTGGTAAAAAAAACTATCTGATAAAACCCTCATCATTGCTGACTTATCATTCATCTTAATAATGTGAATGTAGTCATAATGTAAACACACATGTATATATATATATATATATATATATATATATATATATATATATATATATATATATATATATATATATATATAGTTTTTTTTAAACCACTTAAACCCTCTAGTCTTAGTGAAACGGACTTGCGTTGCAACTGTATTTTTCCTTCTACACCAAATCAGCCAATCTACACTGTACAAGCTCACACCTTGTAGATCAGCAATTTTGGCGAACATTCTCTGCCGAATAGGGATGCTGGGGTTCAAGTGGTTAATTCCAGTTTGCATTCATTAACACATCTACATACGTGTGTGTGTGTGTGTGGGCACGTGCATGATTACTTTTCTTGAATCAGTATAAAAACAATGCACATGACCTTCATTGAAATAAGATGGTCAATTTTAAGTGCTTTAGGTTGAGCATATCAAGAGGTAACAGTCCTGTCAAGCTGTAACGTAAAGTCTGGAACGTTGTCTATTCATGTCCATATCCTACGACAATTAAAAAGGATTAGGCTCAGTAACAGACAGAAAGGTGCACATTGATAAATGCGATGCAGATCAACATAAATAGGTATATCCCCATTATTTAAATAATATATCAGTATGGATGTTTTTAGAATGTATTTAGAATACATTAGAATTAAGAGCGTGAAACTCTTAGAGAAAGGACTGGGAAGAGGCGAAAGAAGAAAAATATATAATACTTTTTTTTATAATAATCTAACAATAGTACAAATACGTACAAGAAGCGTGTCCCGTATATAATTACATATTTGACAAAATGTACGTCTGATGTGCATCAGCTCAGTTCATTTAGGATGCACGCACAGTGTGTATTAACTTATTAAATCCTAACAGTTTCCTGAAAAACGTATGTTGCTATATCAGTGGTTCTCAAACTTTTTTTTGTCAAGAACCCCCAACATTTTTTTTTCGAGTTTTTGAGTTTAACTCAAGATTTGAGTTAAAGATTTTCACTTTAAAATATATTATATATATTCAAAGATTTTCAAAAATAGCAGATCTACAAGCTCGCAGCGTGGCACTAAGTGACGAGCTGTGAGCTTGTATATCTGCTATTTTTGAATAGCCAAAGTATAACATAAGGTTAAAGTGGTTAAAATCTAAAATGACAGATGCTTTCCTGGTTTTAATGGGTTAACATAGCAGCTCTCACTCATCTTTCTATTGTCACCACAAACACTGAGCAGTGTGTTTCCTTAATTCTAGGTACTCCCTCCCCCCTTGCACCCACAAGTTTCGACCCACCTACATTCATTTGTGCAAACCTAACTCATATAAACACATGCAACGTTCATGATAAAAGATTGAGTGAGAGAGAGAGAGAGAGAGAGAGAGAGAGAGAGAGAGAGAGAGAGAGAGAGAGAGAGAGAGAGAGAGAGAGCGTAGAGAGCATACGTCTGATGTGCATCAGCTCAGTTCATTTAGGATGCACGCACAGTGTGTATTAACTTATTAAATCCTAACAGTTTCCTGAAAAACGTATGTTGCTATATCAGTGGTTATCAAACTTTTTTTTGTCAAGAACCCCCAACAATTTTTTTTTTCGAGTTTTTGAGTTTAACTCAAGATTTGAGTTAAAGATTTTCACTTTAAAATATATTATATATATTCAAAGATTTTCAAAAATAGCAGATCTACAAGCTCGCAGCGTGGCACTAAGTGACGAGCTGTGAGCTTGTATATCTGATATTTTTGAATAGCCAAAGTATAACATAATGATTAAAGTGGTTAAAATCTAAAATGACAGATGCTTTCCTGGTTTTAATGGGTTAACATAGCAGCTCTCACTCATCTTTCTATTGTCACCACAAACACTGAGCAGTGTGTTTCCTTAATTCTAGGTACTCCCTCCCCTCTTGCACCCACAAGTTTCGACCCACCTACATTCATTTGTGCAAACCTAACTCATATAAACACATGCAACGTGCATGATAAAAGATTGAGTGAGAGAGAGAGAGAGAGAGAGAGAGAGAGAGAGAGAGAGAGAGAGAGAGAGAGAGAGAGAGAGAACAACGACAATTGTAAATCACGTTATTGATGATCAGTGGTGGAAAGTAACTAAGTATATTTGCTTAAGTACTGTACTTAAGTACACTTTTGAGGTATTTGTACTTTAATTGAGTATTTCCAATACTTTTACTTCTACTCCACTACATCTCAGAGGCAAATATTGTACTTTTACTTCACTACATTTACTTGAAAACTTTATTTACTAGTTACTTTTCAGATATACATTATGATATAATGAAACATATATTAACCACTTTATACCTATTTTATATACAGGCTATTTGAAAATAGCAGATCTACAAGCTTTGTGAGCGTTGTGAGCTTGTAGATCGGCTATTTTCAAATATTTACTACTTTTTACTTTTGGTACTTTAAGTACATTTTGATGCCAATACTTTTGTACTTTTACTCAAGTAAATTTTGAATTCTGGACTTTTACTTGTAACAGAGTAGTTTTATATTGCAGTATTGATACTTTTACTTAAATAAAGAATTTGAGTACTTTAGAATTTCCACCACTGGTGATGATGATGATGATGACAATGAGGATGAAGAAGACACTAGTTATCTGCATGTGTCTCTCTGTGTCTCTCGCTCTCAGACAACGCTGGCGGTCTGGTTGTCTGTTGCCTCAAGTATTATACCAATCCCCTGCCTAAGAACAACGTGGTCAAATTCCGGCGCACACCCATCCACTGTGCTATGCATGCCGTCGTGTGAGTATTTAAGGCTATACGTGTGATAGTACTGTGCCAATACTTGGACACATTGCACAGGTGCAGTTAACAAGCCTGGTAGACCCTCCCAGTCGCGGAATTCAATTACATTTACCTTGCTGAATGAAATTGAATTCCACGACCGGGAGGGTTTACCAGGCTAGCAGTTAACCACTTAAACATTTGACTGGTTGGGGTTCTCAACCAGGGGCTTGTGAAAGGTACTTGCTGCAGGGGGTTCACAAGATTGTGAGGAAAATAGTATTTTAAAAATGAATAAATACATGAATATATTCTGTATAACACCGTAGAATGTAAAGTGTGAGACCAAGTCCAAAGAGAGACTGAGAATGTTTAATTGTTATGCTACTTCAGTTGAACAGAAAAGGTTTAGAACCCCTAATAGCGACTGTGAACAGGGATTTGTCTTTTACATTTATAGCCAGATTTAGAGGAATATATAATTTAGAAAAAATATATAGGATACAAATCCTAAAAATAAATAAAAATAAGTAACATTTGTTGTGATATCATTATTCAGTATTAAACCTCAATATTTGCTCTTTTTCACATTCACTTTAACCTCACCTATGCCCTACTTGACAAATAAGATTGAAATTAACAGTCTAATACTGTACTTCTAATACTTGTTTTGGCCACACATTATCAGTCTCAAATGAAGACACATTTGGTTTTGATTTACGGGCTTGCCTTGATATACTTAGTTGAGGTAAATAGGCAAAAATAGTCGATCTACAAGCTCTCAACACCGCCCCCTCTGATGTGTATGTGTGCACCTGCCTGACTGTGAATACAATGTAAAATAAAATGACTTAATGATGAAAATGTCCGATCTCTGCCTGTTCTAGGTTCACAATGAAGAATGGTGCCAACATCTGTACTGACCCAGCTGAGAAGTGGGTCCAGGACACCATCAACGCTGTGGAGTCCAGAACACAAGTATAACAAGAAGGGTTTCCGGCAGACCAAATTTGGGGGGGGGGGCTTCAGATTTATTTTTCCTTTTTCTTTTTCTCTGTGGTGAAAAGCCTGTTGACGCGAGGTTAAGCTTCAGCTAAAGGCAGCCAGTGCCATGTACCTCACGATAATAGCTCGTTTTAAGGCTTCTTTACCCGTGAGTCACTTAAAGGGATTGTAGGCAAGTTCAGAGATAAAAAAAAAGAAAAAAACTGTTGTCAAACACCGTCCCTCCACTCCCCCCCCCCCCCCCCCTCCTCATCAGCAGTTCGTTTCCCCGATCACGCAGGGGGGACTTCTAAACGGGCCATGCATGAAAATAGGTTGCTTTATTCGGATACAATGCGTGTCACTGCCCGCCCTGTCCGCCCCTGCCGGTTCTCTGAATTTGTATTTTTAAATAGGCTCTGTCATGATAAATTGACCACATATATGAAGTTAAACAACTAAATTCGATATCTTAAAAGTAAATTCCGTGCCTCAAAAAATAAGTTTGAGAGCGTTTTAAAACCGAAAGTTGAAAGTTAAAACTGCCCACAGAAAACAATGGCGGCTCGTTCCATTTTTGTCGGCTGCACTCGGTTCCACTCGGAAAAGTTCACACGGCCGCGCACGGACGCGCACATGCGTGCGTTAATTTACGTCCCGGACAAACATAAACTGTAGGGAAAATACGGATTTCAGAAAGAGGACTGTGAAAAAATGCAAAATATATATATATATACAAATATTTTTAAATTTTAGGCTTAATGTTGCATAGAATCCCTTTAACTAACTCCAGCACAGGCGGGTGTGTGCATGAGATGAGCGCGACTGCGTCCGCACTCCGCACGTTAAATGCAAAGGAGATTTCCGGAGGGAGGGGGGTTTACCAGGCTATCGCACATTCACCTCAGACACACACACACACACACACACACACACACACACACACACACACACACACACACACACACACACACACACACACACACACACACACACACATCGGCAAGGCAACAACGCTGGGAGCTGTGTGTGTGTGTGTGTGTGTGTGTGTGTGTGTGTGTGTGTGTGTGTGTGTGTGTGTGTGTGTGTGTGTGTGTGAGAGAGAGAGAGAGAGAGAGAGAGAGAGAGAGAGAGAGAGAGAGAGAGAGAGAGAGAGAGAGAGAGAGAGAGAGTAGTGGGCGTCCTCTTGGCGTTGGTTGCGTGGAGGTTATTGCAATCGTGAAGTGTGTGCGTCCGCGTGCGTGATGTGTGTGGTGTTGGTCTGCTGAGTGAAAAAGTAAGCAGTACAGCGTGCGCAGGCTGCACAAATACACAAACGCACACACAGAGAGTGTGGAGGGGCGGAGCCGTAATTTTCCACAGGATGGGAGTGCTGAATTGAAGTAGTTCAATGCTATTAGTACAAAGTGTGTGTGTGTGTGTGTGTGTGTGTGTGTGTGTGTGTGTGTGTGTGTGTGTATGAGTGTAGTGGGCGTCCTCTTCACGTTGGTTGCGTGTTGCGACTACCTCATTTATATTCCTTCTGTCACCTCCTTCTCTCTCTCTCTCTCTCTCTCTCTCTCTCTCTCTCTCTCTCTCTCTCTCTCTCTCTCTCTCTCTCTCTCTCTCTCTCTCTCGTGTCTCTCTCTCTCGTGTCTCTGTCTCTCTGTGTGTGTGTCTCTCTCTCTCTCTGTCTGTGTTGCCAGCGCTTGCTGTCTTGTTTCTTGCAGATGATTGGCATAGCCCTTGAGCAAGGCTTCCATGCAGGGTCCGGCTGGAAACAAGTTTCGTACTTAGTCCGACACCCTGGGTAAACAACAAACTTTGCTTTGCTTTGCTTTGCCTGCGTCGCCAGGTCTGCTTATTTTATAAATAATTTTGGGCTTATTTGGTCGCTTCTTTTGGGCTCGTTTTCATAGACCATGCCAGCGCTTGTTTCTCGCCTATTTCACGAAAGTGGCAAGGCATGGCAAGTTCCTTATCAGTTTGACAATACCAGGCTAAAATGTCAGGCCTCTGGGTGACTCTGGGCTGTCTATTATGTGGTACCAAATGTGATGCCTCGGAATGCACACTAAACTTTGCTTCATGACAAATGAAACAAGTCACCCAGTTAACTATTAGTAATTATTTAACTCATTCACTGCCAGGAAAGTAAAAAACATATTTTTTCCAATTACCAATTCTGCCACGGACGTAAAAAACGTATTTCTTTTTTTTTTTGCGTTTTTATTAAAGATTGCGCTGTTCTCTATTACCCGGAGTGACCACTTTCACTGTAACTCACACGGATACGGAAATAACGTCATCCGAAGATTTACGCCTCCGTCCACTCCCTGTTTAACTTTTTAATTAAAACGTCTCTATCTCGAGTTGCCTTTTTTTCACCGTGTTCCGCGAGACAACCTGTTTTCATCATGCTGCTACAGGAGAAGGAAATGCCCCGGATGGAATTTTCTTTCTCTGGGCGACACACACACGTACCATGTGTTTACAAACAGTCGGACAAGGGATCATAAGGGATATACATTTTCTGTGGCCAGTTGAAAAGGTAAGAGAAGCATGCAAGGGGGCGACCCGGTTGGAATGTTTGTTGTCTGGGCGACGTGCACGGTGTGTGTTTTCAAACGATCGGACATGCGATCATAATGAATATACATTTTCTGTGACCTGTTGAAAGGTAAAAAAACTGGCTGTGAATGAGGTTAATGTCCCAGGTTAATCTAGTTTTGTTTGCTTTCTCTTTCTATTCTGACAATAATGTATTTGAAAAGCAGAAAACTGTGTGAGATTTTCATTTTATATGATCAGTGGTATTTTCTTTTTATGAATTGTTTCGCTTATTAGTACGGATGTGTTTTAATATTGAATGTAGTGCAGTAAAAATAATTGAATGATCAATTGCTGATAATTGTTTTAAAAAAAAAACAAGCATTTTTATTTCCGAATGAATTGGTTGTGTTTGCATAGTAACCTAAATCAAGTCATGTCAAACGTATTTATAAAGCACATTTATAAACAGTAAACATGGACCAAAGTGCTGTATAGCCCATCGCAGGTAGATAAAATCACAAATACAAGAAACACTGACATAAATAATAAGACACAGCTCATCAGGGGCGTAGCGTCATGAGGGCCAGTGGGGCCGCAGCCCGGTCAGTAAAGACCATGCCCCGTCTAGCTGCTCAAACTGATGGGCAAGATTCGCCAGAGAGAGATTTCACAAACCGTTTGGACGAGGATGAGGTTATTGACATGTTCAAGTGCAATCCCCGTCGTATTTTGCTGTAGCAGACTAGGCTGCTATGTTTGCACTGCAGTGCACTGCATTTGATTTGTTAAAGGCATTGTAGGGAGTTCAGACATAATCAAAGAAAAAAACTGTTGTCAAACACCGCCCCTCCAGCAGTTCTTTTCCCCGACCACCAGGGGGTGACGCAGGGGGGACTTTTTAAATGAGTCATGCCCAAAATAGGTTGCCTTATGCGGATACAATTCGCGGAAATGCCCGACCCTACGGTTCTCTGAATTTATATTTTTAAATAGGCTCTTTCATGATAAATTGACCACATATATGAAGCTAAACAACTAAATTCTATCAAAACGATTTTTTAAAAGTAAATTATGTGCCTCAAAAAAGAAGTTTGAGAGCGTTTTAAAACGAAAGTTTTAAAGTTTTAAAGTTTTTTAAGACCGCCGCGGTTGCTCTGCTCGGGAGCAGGCTGTCTGCTCGGGAGCGGTCTGTCGCCTTCGCTCCGACACTACCCCGCCCTGGGGCTCCTGGAGGAGAGAGAAGAAACGAAGTTAGATGAGCAAAATTGGTGAGAAAGGAGGTGGTTGGGGAGGAGGAGGGGATTTGGATAACTAGCAGTGGACACAAACAGGTAGGGAGTACAATGGCAGGTGTATTTATACAGTGGTGATTGCAGCGTGGATTGGCTGAGAGATAAGCAGCGCAGCTGAACTTGGCAAGATGATTGTCTTGCCAAGTTGAGCGGGGGTTGAGCAGAGGGAGGTCTCTACTCCTGAACATGCGTTGAATACAACTACATTTCACTAGTAAGAGACCACACCTTCTGCTCAAGTTAAACAGCATTTATTGAACACAATGAAATGTAAGTGTATTGAAGGGGAGCCCGAGGTGGGGCGAGACTCAGGGTGGGGGTATAGTCTCGGGAGCCAGGCGACCGCCGCGGTTGCTCTGCTCGGGAGCAGGCTGTCTGCTCGGGAGCGGTCTGTCGCCTTCGCTCCGACACTACCCCCAAAAAGCTGGCTTGGAGGTGCGAGGCCAGGAGGTGGAGACGGATGGCGTCCGGGTGAGCGAGGAGCGGTGGTGCGTTGGTGGTTCGGTGGCAGAGCTCCCTGGTTTCGAGGTCAGCTCGAGAATCTGGAAGAAAGTACACGATGTACCATGTAACCTCCAGGCAAGGGGCCGAGTCCATCCTGGCCCAGGGCTTCGGCCGGTCCGTGGATGGGATGCTGGGCAGTAGGCGTACCTCGGCGGGACCTGGAGAGAGCCGGTGGCTTCTAGGCGGGCAACTGACGTGTGATTCCTCCTGTCCTTGGACCCTCGGTCGGGCGAGGAAAAACTCCCTCCGGGGAGGATGGAGGAGGAAGAAACCTCGGGAAGGATCGCGAAGGAGGGGACCCCCTTCCAGGGCGGACAGGCGAGGAAACGGGCGCCGGTTACGGTCGGCCTAGGTGGAGATGGGCGTTGCGCAGGTCGTGGACGTTCGTCCTTATGTAGGAGTGGTAGGCCTCTGAGGACCATCGGCCGAGGATGCGGACGAGGTGGTCTGACAGGCCGTGTCTGGATGCGGTGGAGGCGGCGCCGATGCGAAAGGAATGGCCGGAGTAGAGCTGAGGTGGAAGGCCGGAGAGGGCGAGGATTTGGCGGAGGTGATGGTGGAACCAGAAGCGGGTGACGATGGAACCGGTCTCGGTGATGAATAGAGGGTCGTGAGGAGCGGCGTTGAGGGATCGTCTGGTGGCGATGTAGCGGAGGATAGGCTCGTAAGGGCTGAGGGGCGAGTCCAGCTTGAATAGGTGAATGATGGATGCGTGCCCCTGGTCCGATTTGCTGCGCTTCAGCGTGAAGGTGAGGGATTCGCCGGAGTGGAATGCGATGTCTGCCATGCTGGCGTGGCGTGACGGGTCGTACCGGGAGGAGGAGGACGTCATCTCGGAGCACCGCAGGAAGCCAAAGAACGCCAACAGGAACATGCATTCCAGGGTTGAGGAGATCAGTGGCGTGAGGTAGCCGGCACGGAGTGTGCGGAGGCAGTGGAGTAGTAGGTCGGAGGTTAGAGGGTGGCGTCTAGGTGGAGTCCGGACTTCGCTGCGCTGGAGGCCGCGGAGCAGCATGGTGATGTGGGGGTGAGAGGTGTCCGGGCTCTGCGATCCGTCCATCAGGCGGAAGAAGAACCGGATTCCACTGAGGTAGACGTGGAGGGTTGAGGTGCGGAGGTGTAGTTGGGTGTGGCTGTAGGTGAGGAAGGCGGCGATGATGGTGACGTCTGATGACGGGAACGGAGTGCCGGTGAGTGTGTGGAACCGCTTGAAGGCGTTCCACGCCGTGAGGTAGCTGGATAGGGTCCTGGGTGCAAAGCTGTTTACGATGTGATGACGTGCCTGGGTGATGAGGTGTTGGAGCTGGGGGTTCAGGTGAATATTGTCGTGGAAAACGGAGGAACCGGAGTTGGGTGGAGGTCGGCGTCCGGGGCGAGACGACGAAACTTCTGAAAAGAAAGGCGGGACAGAGAATCAGCAATCTGGTTAGAATGACCGGGGACATGGGCGGTACGGAGGATAAACTGGTGGGTGACTGAGGTCCAGATGAGGCGGCGGAGGAAGGGCATGATGGCAGGGGAATTGGAGCGGCCTTTATTAATCATGTCTACGGTCGATTGATTGTCCGAGTGAACTAGGATGCTCCTTCGGGACCATTCGTGCCCCCAAAGAAGCGCGGCAGTGACCAGAGGGAAGAGCTCGTGGAGTGCGGAGGAGGGGTGAGTGGAGGGGGGGGTGAAGGCGAGGAATTCGGTTGACCAGGCTGAGGCGAACCAGCGGCCCTGGTAGTAGCCCCCATAGCCGATGGAGGGGGCTGCGTCGGTGTATAACTGAATGTCGTCGGGGTTGGATACAAGAGTGTCATAGAAAAAAGTGATTCCGTTCCAGTTAGCTAGGAGGTGACACCAGAGGTGGAGGTCTGTGCGGCAGGAGGGAGTGATGGTGACTTGGTCGTGCAGGTTGGGAACGGAGGAAGCTGTGGCGAGGAGGTGGGAAATGAAAGGGCGGCCTTGGGGAATGATGCGGAGGGCGAAGTTAAGGTGACCGAGGAGTGCTAGTAGTTGCCGTTTGGTGCAGTGAGGGGTGAGGATGTAGTTTTGGAGGAGAAGGGTGATGCGGTGGAGCTTCTCTAAGGGAAGGGAGGCTTGAAAGGCCACTGTGTCGAGGGTGATCCCTAGGAACTCCAGTGAGGTGGAGGGGCCGATGGTTTTGGCCTCGGAGAGGGGGACTCCGAGGTCTTTGAAGACCGAGCGGAGAATATTGAGGCCTTGTGCTGGGGGAGTTGTGGTGGGCTCGACGATTAGGAAATCGTCCAGCAAATGGACCAGGTGAGGGATGCGGTGATTATTGAGGAGGACCCAACACAGTGCTTCGGCCAGTGAATCAAACAGCTTGGGGCTGCTCTTGCACCCAAACGTTAAACGGACGGCAAAATAATAGGAGCCCTTCCAAAGCACGCCAAAGAAGGGCCAGTGGTCGGGGTGGAGAGGTAGTACCTTGAAGGCGTTGGTGATGTCTGCCTTAGATAGGAGGGCGCCGTGGCCGGCGAGGTGGATGAAACTGATGGCATGGTTGACGGAGGAATAGTGCATTGAATAGTCTTGGCTGGGGATGAGACTGTTGATGCTGGGGACGTGAGTGTTGTGAGGGGAGGAGAGGTCCATGATGAGGCGCTTCTTCCCTGAATATTTTCGGGTCGCCACCCCGATCGGGTTAATTCGGTAAACGGGGAAGGGAGGTTCGTCGAAGGGCCCCATCATGAACCTCTCCTCGACCTCCTTGGCCAGTAATGTGTCGACCGCTTGGGGGTCTTGGATGGCGGACTGGAGGTTGTGACAGGTGTGGGAGATGGTGGGGGTGACTACCAGTCCGGGGTGAAAGCCGTAGGTGAAGCCATTGATAATGAAGGTGACGAAGGGCCGGTCAGGGTGGTTGCGGAGTGCGGTAGCAAGGGCTGGGATGTTGACGGGTGTACTGAGGAAGTGGCCTAGTCATAGGGTGGGGTTGTGAGGGCAGGCGGTGCGTGTGTGGGCACCTCCACAGAAAGTGCAGATGTGGAGGTACCGGCAGGCCGACAGGAAGCAGCCGCGACTGTTGAAATTATTACAGACGGTGCGGCCTCCCTGGAGGAGGATAGGCCTCCCCAATTTATCGGTCCCGCCGGAGTTGCGGGCGGGGTTAGTGCTGGCTGTGGAGGGGGCGGGCCTGGGGATGAGGGGCGGCGGAGGGCCAGCGGAACGCATGCGGGGTAGCGAACGCGGAGGGTTGGTGGTGGTGGAAGGAGTGGGTTTGGAGTGGGGCTTCTCGACGGCCGTGGAGCATGCTTCGGCCGGGTGGGAAGGTGCTCCGCAAATGTTGCATGCTAGAGCGACCCTGGTTGCGAACACCCTGCAGTTCAGTTCCTGGTCTTGGGTCCCCCAGTAGGTGCATTGGTTAAACTGCTGCAGGCGGGCTGCTGCTAGCGTGGAAAATAAGATATGGTAGTTGTAAAAACCGGTACCGCCGAACCGAATGGCCAGCTCCAGTACCGTGGTAAGGTACTGGTCCATTTCGGTCCGGCGGTCGGGGTAGGCGGAGCACAAGACGTCTCTGTATAGGGAGAAGGCGTACGCAAACTCAACGGGACTGAGGTCACGGGACCGGGTAGGGAGGGACTGGCGTAGCTGCGCTAAGAAGCCAAGGGGGGTGGTGAACTCTCTGTTCCGTAGCGGGTCAGTGATGGAGGGTTGGAGTAGTTGGGCCAAGTCTATGTACATACCGGATATTATCTGTTGGCGGAGGGCGGCGGGGACAAGAGAAGGCCGGTTTGCGTCCTGTTGAGGAGCGGTAGCTGGAGTGGCAGTGGCGAGGGTGTGTGAAGGGGCTGGTGCCGGGAAATGGTTGAACCCGGTGGGCATGATGGCTCCTGGGAAGGAAGCCGGACTGGGGTTGGGGGGTGCGAGGGAACCCTGGGCATACATGGCTGAGAGGAAAGAAAACAGCTGAGCTGGGTCGGGAAGTTGCGAGGCCTGAGTGGGAGGTGCCGATTGAGGCGGGGGAGGCGGGAGGACATGGGTGGGCGGCAGTGCGCCCTGAGCAAAGGGCGGGGCCTGAGGCGGGGGGGGTGCCGCCAGAGCAGGGGGCGGGGCTTGGGGAATGGGAAGTGCCGCCTGAACGAAGGGATCGTAGAGCGGCAGGGGAAGTGCCGCCTGAGCGACGGGGTCGTGGGGCATTAGGGGAGGCGGGGGGGCTGGCTGAGCCTGGTGGCGTGCTGACCGGCGGCGTCTAGCGGGGGGAGGGGACTGGGGTGCCTGGGGTGCGAGACGCCGTGCGGCGCGGGGAGGAGCAGGGGAGGCGGCCGGTGTAGGGCTGCGAGCCGGGCGCCGATGAAGCACTGCTGGAGGAGTTGAGAGTTGATGGATGGAGACGTGGCGCCGTGCCTGGGCGGGTGGCGAGGTGCGCTGCTGCGCCTGCTGGCGTGCTGGTGGGGGGGAAGGGGGAGCATGGGGGTGCGGCTGCTGCCTTGCGTGGGAGCGGGGGTTGGAATTGGGCGGGGAGCGCTGCTGCGCTACCCGCCGGCGTGCTGGTGAGGGAGAGGAGGTTGGAAGGTGAGAGGGCGAAATGAGCCGTGATGGCCGCCGTGTGGGGGAGCGGGAGGGAGGGGGGGGGGGGGGGTTGGAGTTGGGCGGGGAGCGCTGCTGCACTACCCGCCGGCATGCTGGTAAGGGAGAGGAGGGAGGAAGGTGAGGAGACGGCGAAATGAGCCGTAATGGCCGCCGTGCGGGGGAGCGGGGGGGGTTGGAGTTGGGCGGGGAGCGCTGCTGCACTACCCGCCGGCGTGCTGGTGAGGGAGAGGAAGTTGGGAGGTAAGGGGATGGCGAAATGAGCCGTAATGGCCGCCGTGCGGGGGAGCGGGGGGAGAATGGCGAGGTGCGGAGAAGCACCTGCCTGCGAGGCGTGAGCCTTGCGGGGGAAGGAGGCGGGGGAAGGGAGGAGGGAAGGTGGTGGGGAGAGGGCGAGGTACTGGCCGCGATGGTCAGTGCCTGCCTGTGAGCTGGAGGGACGTAAGAGGCTTGCGTCGGCCGGCGTGAAGGTGAGGGAGGGGGGGGGGGGAGGAGGAGGGCCGAGCGCTCACCTTACGTTGGGAGGGAGGGAGGGGAGCAGCGGGAGGCGTGGCTGAAGATGACGGGCAGACGGCGGAGCTGGAGCGAGTGGCCCGAGTGGGCGGGGCCAATCCTGGTGCGGGGGAGGGGGGGACGGAGCGCTCCGTGCGGAGGTAGGCCAGGTAGGCCGCAAACAATTCCGGTTTGCGGTAATTTTTTTCGAAGGGGACACCCCTCGCCGTGAGGACCCCCTGCAGACCGACGACCGTCCAGTCGTGAATGGATTGTAGAGGCGGGGCTTGGCTCCGCGGGCGGCCGCCGGTTGCGGACGCTCCGTGGCGAGAGGTGGTGGGCGTCGGGCTGTAATGAGGAGCGGGTCCGCTGTACTGCTGTTCTCGGCGCGGCTGCGCTGGGGGAAACGAAGGTTGGTTTCCCGAGCTGGTCTCTCTGAAGACGGAGCGGCTGGCGCGGCTGCTGTCGGAGACGACGGACCTGGACGCTTGTGAATCGTCGGAGTAGAGCTCCTCGTCCGAGGCGTTGATCTGCAGCTCGTCCATGACGGACGGCGGCCCGAAAAAATAACTAAACTATACTACCTGGCTTACCTGCTTACCTGCTGTGGAAACGCTTGATAAAGCTTGTTTAAATGCTGCTAAATGGAGTAGAACGGATCTACACGGGGAGTGTAACTAATTAAACAATTGACTGGCGTTGGAGACGCGCGGAGTTTGGATACTACTAGCGATAATTTCCAGGATTTGGATAACTAGCAGTGGACACAAACAGGTAGGGAGTACAATGGCAGGTGTATTTATACAGTGGTGATTGCAGCGTGGATTGGCTGAGAGATAAGCAGCGCAGCTGAACTTGGCAAGATGATTGTCTTGCCAAGTTGAGCGGGGGTTGAGCAGAGGGAGGTCTCTACTCCTGAACATGCGTTGAATACAACTACATGACGCGCACGGACACGCACATGCGTGCGTTAATTTACGACCCGGACATAAACAACATGAACATAAACAGAAGGGAAAATACGGATTTCAGACAGAGGACTGTGTTTCAATGAAGGAAAACACCCCAGCATCATTATATAGTGGCTGATAGAGGGGAGAAAATGCAAAAAATATATATATACATATTTTTTAAATTTAGGCTTAATGTTCCCTACAATCCCTTTAACTTTGCTCTTGTAAATACACTTTTGAGAATAAAAAAACATACATTGATTATACTTGCATATTGTATTTTATTCATGTTTCTCTCTCTTGCATTAACGTTTAACGTTGCAATGGTTCCTTCTCAATAGACCTATCAGCCGGTGTTGCGCAAATACCCCCCCTCCTCGCCCCCTATACAGATACAGAATACAGATTCTGGCCCGGTCGACATTAGAATCCATGCTATGCGGCTGCAGCTCATAGTCACAATACATAAACAATAGATGGTCATTATAGACACAAGCCTAAAAATCAGGTGATAGGAAGTGAGTTTTGAGCCTGGACTTAAATAAAAGAGTAAATGGAGGTGGCAGATCTGATAGGGAGGGAATGCTGTTCCAAAGTCTAGGGCAGTGGTTCTCAAAATGGGGTCCGGGGACCCCCAGGGGTCCTTTGGGCTGATTCCAGGGGGTCCCCAGCAAAATTAGTTTATAGCATTACAATCATTTTAACCACTTTATCCATATTTTATACGTTGGCTATTCAAAAATAGCAGTATATACAAGCTCACAGTGAGCTTGTATGTACATCTGCAATTTTTGAAAAGCTTTTTTTTTACACAAATCTTCTCTTCTGGAGGTCCCTGGCACAAAACATGGCCAAATGCATATTACATTTGGGGGTCCTTTTGATTGATTGAAATTTTTATTAGGCAAAAGAATGTAAAACAACACAGTTACATTTATAATGCTTTTGTCTAAAAGGTCCGGCCAAAAAAGTCCTTGCGGGCTTGTTTCCATTGGGGTCCTTGAATTAATTTCATAGACATATATAGTAGCAACCAAACAGTTCAAAAATCAACATAAGAATACAGAGGGAAAACAATATATACCATTATGTACAAAAAAGGTCATGGGAAAATAATGAAATATATACAAAACAAAACATGATCAAAATAAAAATAAAAAGTGTGTACAAAAAAGGGGGGGGGGGGTCGTCTGTCTACAGGGAAATTGGTACTAGCTCCTCTTTAGGCCTCCAGAAAGATGAGTTTTTAGGGCTGTTTTGAATGAGCCCAGCAAACTGCATTTTTTGATGGATGGGGTTAGACTATTCCATTCCTTGGTGGCAGTGCTATAGAAGGAGAATTTGCCCATGTTTGTTTTATGGGTGGGTGTTACCAGATTGTTGTTTACGCTCCCTCTAGTTTTGTGACTGTGGGTGTCACTAACTTTTTCGAGGTACTTATACAGATATGCAGGTATAGGGGGCATTTCGGGCAAATCTGCATTTACAATTTTGAAGACCAGTCCCATTTTTAATTGTATAACCCTGTCTTCCACCCTGAGCCAGCCTAGGCTGGCAAAGTGAGTGGGAGAGAGGTGGGTCATGGGCCCCAGTCCGAGAAGTAGTCGAATCAGTTTGTTTTGGGAGGTTTGAAGCTTAGTCTTCAGTGACACTGAGGTGTTGGAGTACCAAGAGGAGCTAGCATAGTCAAAAAGGGGCTGAATCAGGCTGAAATCATGCTTTCACCTGTCAGGTGTTTGTCAAGAATACATCCCAAATAGGTAATCTCTTCTTTGCTAGTGATGATTGTGTCATCGACTTTGACCTTGAAGTCATTTACCTTGACATGAAAAGGTTTGAAAACCACTTGGTTTAGGGACTGAACTCAAGTTTAGATGGTGTGTATGAGCCTCAGGCAGTACTACAGTACGTATCCTACCTGACACCAGGGTCTAAATGTCTAGACTAGAGACCCCCTCTAACCTCTACATTATAACCTATATTATACCATACATATGGGTTCAAATAACACTTAGGGGCCATGTCTACATTTCGCATTTCTACCGGCACATTTACAAACGCTCAAAACCACAATACACTCACGCGCACACTCACGCACGTGCGCAAGTGTATGTCTATGTGTGTGTGTGTGTGTGTGTGTGAGTGTGAGTGTGTGTGTGAGTGTGTGTGTGTGTGTGCGTGCGCGTGCGTGCGTGCGTATTTCCGTCTTATTACTTACTGCTAAAGCATTGTGCAACCAGCCACAGACAAATATGGTCACATTTTGCTATGTAGCCTGTTAGCTAGCCCACTAAGATACACTTGAGTATTGTGGTTTTGAGCTCTAGCTTGCTTCCGCTGCTGTGGTTTGAGAGTTGCAACGACACAACCACATGCAGGCCTCATTAGCATTTCATCAATACGTTTATAACACTTTGGTCACAAGCAACAAACTATAGCTAGCTGGCTGGATTCCTAGATGCTTTCCTCTAGCGCCACCATTAGGCCAAACTTTCCAGTTCCACACAACGTGTCTCAAAATGGGTGGATAGCCATGACTCTTTCTGAGTGCATTCATGAGTAATAATACCTCTATCAGAAACGCTGCTCTGTCTCAAGCTGTAACCAAAACATAAAGTCTTCTTTACTTTCTCTTACCGTATCTCTTGTTTTACCATGCCAATCTTTCCTTGCTTCTATTGCTCCTTCCTCTCCTCTCATCTCCTCTCCTTGTCTATTCTTTCTTTAGAAGGAGAATGAAATAGTGAAAATGTATTTTAAAGCTGCAATCTGTAACTTTCACATCCTACCCGGGATTGGACCCCAGGTCCCCCACACAGAAGTGCCGTCAGTTCTACCACTGATCTAATAGAGAGCACCGCCTGCTTGCTCGCGGGAGAAATGTTATTATTGAATTTTTGACCTTCTGAAAGCACCACTTGTCAACCAGTAGTGCTCCTACCAGACTCATGCCTCAGCTAGTAGAAGAGCAGGTAGACCGACGTATTGTATTACCCCATTAAGACCTGAGGCCGATTCTACAAATGCCTTCTAAAATCAGTGATTATTTATCGTGCAAAGGACTCCACAAAATGATATAGTTTTTTTTACCAATACATATTTAACAATAATTAAAATATCAATTATAATACACATATCAGTATTCCTTCAAAAAGGTTTTATTGGCCACGGACCCCCATCTGAAAATGTTTTGAGCCATGGACCCCCCCCCCCCCCCCCCCCCCCCCAATGCAAAATGATGATGAAAGAAATAGCAGATGCACAAATTGACACGCTGTAATTTGTTTATCTGCCATTTTTGAGAACCACTGTTCTTACTGTTCTAAACCACTTGGGTACCTTAATGCGTGTCACTGCCCGTCCCTGCCGGTTCTCTGAATTTTTATTTTTAAATAGGCTCTGTCATGATTAATTGACCACATATATGAAGTTAAACAACTAAATGCTATCCAAACGATATCTTAAAAGTAAATTCCATGCCACAAAAAAGAAGTTTGAGAGCGTTTAGAAAATGTAAAACCGAAGCCAAAAAAAGCGGACAGGATTTCAATGGCCGACAAACCATTTTGGTTGGCTGCACTCGGCTCCATTCGGGTTCACTCCGGTTCCACCTCATTGGCCAACCTCTGCTGCCAATCACAGAACAATGAGCGAGGATGCTGATAGGCAAGTACATTTTTTGGACGAGCAAGAAACGCCCAAATAAGCGCTCAGTCCAGACCCAATTCCTGATATCAAATGCAAATGAGATTTCCGGAAGGGGGGGGTTACCAGGCTAGATTTTGGGGATTTTTGGGTGATTGGGTGATTTTCACCCGACGTTAGTGGCAGAGAGTAAAATAAATCAGATGGGCTCTCCCTACAGGTCAGTCATGTAGGGAGACTGTGCCTTCACTGGACAAGGCCGGCTCACATGTCCCATCAGGAATGGGAGGACCAAAGAGTGCTTTTATGAGTCTTCCAGTTTAGTAGACCTTGTATTGTGAATTTGTACTTCCATGTTGTTCTTGAACTGTTGTTCTCATGTCTTACTAAATAAAGTACATCAATCAATCAATCAGAGGTTCCCAGCTCCATTATTATTACTTTGTTAACAATTCCCACATTTTACACAGATATTGTTTACATGAGGTCATATTATGGTTTTGCTATTTTATAGGGCCCCCCGATGATGTTTTTCATTTTTTGTGATATTTTATATTGAAACATTAAAGAAGAGTACCTCAATTTGCCATGTATTGGTTGTACTTTAATATATCTTGATGAGACGTATTTATTATGGAATATATTATATTGGGTAAAATATACCCAACGTTAGTGATGGTGTGATAATATTCAACAGTGATTGCTAGGATCTAATAAGTTGTTGCTAGGGTCTAATAGGCAGTTTCTAGGGTCTAATAGGGGGTTGCTAATGTCTAATATGCAGTTTATATGGTCTAATATGCGGTTGCTAGAGAGATTAAAATGCTTTTTTATTGAATAATACGGAAGAAACGGGTACTTTGACCCGGGCGTTTTAACTTGTTACTGTACATCCGTGGCCGTGGGGTCAGAACTTTATATTTGAAATTTGAACGTTTATGTAGATGTACCGTACGGGTTGTAAATGTAGACCATTTCAAAAACCAGGAACAAGTGACTGTCATGACAGTCATGTTTCAGGGCTAAAGTTGAAGGATAAAATTAAGTCTCATAATGATGCACCCGCACCGTGCATGTTCACATCATGTATACTTTATATGAAGGCCATTTTTCAAATATTTTATCTTTCAACATTTTGGACAAAATAGCAAATTTTACAATCGAGGTGCCCAGATGTCCCTAGTGCCCACCTATCCTGTATCCCATACTCCTTGCCAAGGCAACGTAACGATCCATATGATTAGTGTTTCGTGACTCCAATTAACTCTCGTTAAGACTAATTAAGTCTCGGGGGGTCACACACACCAAGGTGGTGTCTGTCTGTCTGGTGGTTGATTATAGTTTTGGGTGTAACCTGTCCTCCCCTCCTCCCGACTCAGTCTTTCTCTGTTATTATATAAGGCAAGGCTACAGTTACTCCTCCGCTGTTCTCTGTAAAGTTAGAATGAATGCCAACATTTAGAGAAGTTGCTCATGTGAAGGCACGCACACACACACACACACACACACACACACACACACACACACACACACACACACACACACACACACACACACACACACACACACACACACACACACACACACACAGCACAGATCCATTGTCACTCACACCCTGTGGAATATGTTTTTAAACATTCTAACAACACAAATGCTCCCTGGCACAAAACAGTTGTGAAAATATTTGAGAACCACTGGTTTAAATAATGATTTGAACGTTTGGAAGCAAGCCTAAATAAACAACTGCACTTTAGAAACAAGCCCAAAAACCTGCAACCACCAAAATTTACAAGCAACTTCACAGAAAAACAAGCCCAAAGTCGCTTTTAATAAGCGGACATGGCAACACTGAGTGCGACCACAGCCCACAAACCATAAAAGCACAAACACATCAAGTCTTGCACGTTCACATCAGACAATGACGCTGTGGTATGCCTGCTGCTGATTGGTCAACAAAAAAACGGGGCGGCTTGTTGGATAACGTGTTGAGTAACCATGAATCAATGAAACCTCTCAGTAATATGCGGTTATATAATAATGTAATAGTAATGTTATTATGACTGGCATTGGAACATGTAACTATGCAATCTCAGGAGCACAAAATACAATTCCTTTATTGATTAGCCCTTTGATGATAGCCCAGAAGCATGACTGTCATATCATGAACTTCAACCTGGTGTTTGCACTTTCCCCATTTACGGCCCGTACATCTACATAAACGTTCATATTTCAAATATAAAGTGCTTACCCCATGGCCACATATGTTACAATTCTGTCCGGGCCCTCAGAAGTACCCGTATCTTCTGTATTGTTCAATAAAAAGCATTTTAATCCAATTGGCGGCCATTTTCTTCGCATTTCCTCCATATGCTCTCAACAACGCGACCCTATCGGTTGGGAGGTGTATTGCACTCTGATACATTATAACTCTATGAGAAAATGGCCGCCAATCGGATTGAAATGCTTTTTAATGAACAGTATAGGATTGTTACAATGCGTCTGAGTTGTCACCTTTAAGCGCCTGTCCGCCTCTCCCCGCCTCTCTCTCGCCAGTCTCACTCAGATCAGCATCGAACCAGCCGCAGAACCTGTTCTCCTGGTTCCAGGTGCTCTCTCCATGACGGATCAGAACCAACTTGTAGGCTGCCATTTGTCACAGTTAATGTATTAACACAAAATGCAGAAGATCAGGTACTAACTGATAAGGTTTTGACTCCACTCTCTCTTTGACAACCTGCTGCTGCATTGCACGAACAATGTCAAATGGCTGTCCTCTGCTTCTGTTGACCTTTTAGGGTGGCAGGCATACGATGTGTGTTGCATTACCGCCATCTACTGGAGTCACATGTCAAAGACCCCCAAATTGATATGTGTTTGTGGGAGAGTATCTTTTTACGGTGTTTCGCCCAGGTGGACAGGGTTTTGAGGTTAGGTTTAGGCATAAGACATTAGGCATTCTTTGAGGTTAGGGTCATGGTTAGCTCTGGTCCATACGCCTGAAGGAGTTCTCCTTAAGGCTATGCGACCGTAACCTGACTCCGTCAAATGGAAGAAGCTTGCGACACACATTATGCGACCGATGAGCCAATGTGCCCGCAGCACAGGCTGCGCAGCCTCTCGTCGGGAGTAAAAATAAGAAATACACTTTCGCTAATCGCTACTCACCAAAACAAAGACGGTTTTATTGAGTTGAAAGCCAACTCTACTAAGTGGGAACACTCTGAGCCACCCACCTCAAGGAGAACTCCTTCAGACGTATGGACCAGAGCTAGGTCAAGGTTAGGGTTAGGCAGTGTTTCATGTTTGTGAGGTTAGGGTTAAAGGAGTAGTTCACCCAAAAAGGGACTTATTTTCTATACATTTTGGGTGAACTATTCCTTTAAGGTTAGGTTTAGGCATAGATTTTGTGAAGTTAAATGTTAAGGTTTTTATGCTCAACGTGGGCAACACACCAATGAAATAGGGAGTGTAAGAGAAGATTTAATCAAGATTAGTTAAAACATTTCAAAATGTTTATATACAATAATATATAAGCTCACAACGCATCACTGCCAAAAAATATAATGAGGCTTCAATGCTTTTAAAACTGTTCCTCATTTTGATGGCGAAGCTCTGGAACCCCTCAAAGACGCCCGCCCGACTCCCCTTGAGAGTAAAAATAAGAAATACACTTTCGTTAATCGCTACTCACCAAAACAAAGACGGTTTTATTGAGTTGAAAGCCAACTCTACTAAGTGGGAACACTCTGAGCCACCCACCTCACGTCAAAAATACACTTTTTGGCCGAAATGTAAAATAATCCACCAGACGGAGACACTACTTCTTTGTTTTTTTTAATCTTTGGCCGCGCCATCATGGCGCCAATCACTACTGCCTCACAGGTCAGAGGACCGCATTACACCTTGAGATAACATCTCATTGGGTGTTATTCGGCTCTGCAATGCTAGAGTCGCTGTTCCGTACAAACATCTCTGAACCAGGAAGTTTCTCTCCGTCCGGTGGATTGTTTTACATTTTGGACAAAAAAAAATATTTTAGACATGAGGGGGTGGCTCAGAGTGTTCCCACTAAGTAGAGTTGGCTTTCAACTCAATAAAACCGTCTTTGTTTTGGTGAGTAGCGAAAGCGTATTTCTTATTTTTACTCCCGACGAGAGGCTGCGCGGTTGCATAGCCTTAAGGAGAACTCCTTCAGGCGTATGGACCAGAGCTAGGTCAAGGTTAGGGTTAGGCAGTGTTTCATGTTTGTGAGGTTAGGGTTAAAGGAGTAGTTCACCCAAAAAGGGACTTATTTTCTATACATTTTGGGTGAACTATTCATTTAAGGTTAGGTTTAGTCAAGATTAGTTAAAACATTTCAAAATGTTTATATAGCCAATACAAGCTCACAACGCATCACTGCCAAAAAATATAATGAGGCTTCAATGCTTTTAAAACTGTTCCTCATTTTGATGGCGAAGCTCTGGAACCCCTCAAAGACGCCCGCCCGCCCCCACCAGACTCCCCTTGAGAGCCAATGATGTTTGTAGATAACTCAATTTCTTCATATTATGTCCACAGGCTTTATGGATTGCAGCCCAGCACAGCAAGCTCAGAGAGGCACCAAACGCCTGGCCAAACATAAATAAAGACCAGACCAGACTATGTGCCGAAGTGCGCCGGCAGCATCCCTCACCCCGCAGACAAAATTATGTACCGGGGCACCAAACCTGGGCGTAGCACCGTGCAACAAAAAGGGTTGATCCGGTTGATCCCTGGTTATTTCCATCACAGTGCAGACAGTTTACTCCTCCCTGTTGCATTTATCCTCCCCACATCTTCTGCCAGAAGAATGAAGCACATCAGAGTAAAACCACATGTTGTCAAATGAAGCAATTACATAGCAGCGACAAATGATAAATAATCAAACACACAATTTAACATGGCAGACTGTCTACATTATTTTAAAAGGGGATTTCGGGATCTTATCCATAGGTAAGACTATTTGCCTGCCACATACATAGTGTTAGGAGAAATTCAATCTCAAGTAAGATACTGTAGTGCCCAGGCCAGGCTATTTGTGATGGGTGGGGGGGGGTTTCTTGTTCGAGAACTGGGTGTAGGCTGGCCAACATGCTGAGTAATCTGCAGTATTGGCGCTGGAAAAGAGAACTGGGCGGTGGTATCCAAACATGTTTTCCTTGGAACTTCCCCTTCTTACATCTGTCAAAAGAGAATGCAACACCCGGGAGGATGCAGGGAATCCCTCCTTGGCCGGAGGAGATATTAGCCTTTTTGTCTTCAGTTTAGGCAGAGACTCTGAGCCACTCTGCTACATTGAGACCCCCACACAAATGCACACACACACACACACACACACACACACACACACACACACACACACACACACACACACACACACACACACACACACACACACACACACACACACACACACACACATACACTCATGCAGGTACGCACGCACGCGCACACGCACACGCACACGCACACACACACACACACACACACACACACACACACACACACACACACACACACACACACACACACACACACACACACACACACACACACACACACACACCTGGTGCCCTGTGGGCTCCGCCCCAAGGTGCTACAACTGGTCCATGGCTCGGTGGGCCGTGGGGGCGGGCCACTTCGCAGTCGCCAAGACTCCGGCTTCGGGCTCGGTCCTACTAGACTGCTTACACTTGTATTTCGCTGCTCGTATCTGAGCAGTGACAAATAAACCTTCTTGAGATGTATGGTTGTACACCCACTGGTGTGACCTATGCACTTCCCTAAAACTCCCTATAGGCTACTCGACGCTCGCATGCTCCACTAAAACACTACTAGTCTGTGGGGATCGATGTCTTAAGTTGGACCCATTCACCACCATGGCGCATGGGAACAGCTGTGTCATTTTAGTGGTGGATTACTTCTCTATGTGGCCAGAGGCCTTTACGTGCCTCCAGACCAGAGGTCAGTGACCACAGCAGACCACTGCTGGTCAACGAAATGTTCCAGGAAGTCTTTGTGGCTCAGGTTAGGAAAACAAGGACCACTCCTCTGCATCCTCACTGACCGCCGGCAGAAGGACAACTGGTGTGTGTGTGTGTGTGTGTGTGTGTGTGTGTGTGTGTGTGTGTGTGTGTGTGTGTGTGTGTGTGTGTGTCCATCCATCTCTCTGTCCTTGCTTGTTAGGTAAGAGACAGACAAAAACATTTCATGTCAACTATCAATTTGAAGTTTCACTTCAGCAGACACGTCAACAACATCCTCCCTCGGATAGGCGTTGCACTCAAATGTTTTGTTCCAGCGTGACTAATCACTGGGAAAGAATGGCACCATGCTTTTTATGATTCATATCAACACCTAGAAACCATTATTTATTGTATTGTGTCCCTGTTTAGTTGCCATAAGAGCAGTGGTGGAAAGTAACTAAGAACATTTACTCAAGTACCACTTAAGCACAATTATGAGGTATTCTTTACTTTAATTTAATATTTAAAAACTTTAGTCCAATTAAGCCCTTAATTAACCGATCTACAAGCGCATAACCGCGTGTCACGATGTGACACACGTGAGCTTGTAGATCGGCTACCTTTGTACTGTAAGTACTCAAGTAAAATTCTGAATACAGGACCTTCACTTGTTACAGAGTATTTATCTTTCTTTTACTTAAGTAAAATATCAGAGTACCTTTTCCACCACTACTGCCTAAGAGAAACAAACTAAATCACTGCAGTTGCTACGGGGATATGGCTCAGATTTTCCAAGTTTTCAAGTTTCCAAAAATAAATCAACATGGAACATGCACACTTGCAAAACATTTGTGCTGCTGGGAGTAAATCCCCTAGATAAAAGACATTCATACACAAAATGTCTGCTCCCACACACATTTTCTTTGCTTCATTAATCAACCTTTCAGGAACGTTGCTTAATAAAGCAGAGAAAATAACCTGCAGGAGTACTTTTTTGTTGTTGTATGAAAGTACTTTCAACCATGACATTTTATGTACAGTAATAGTACAACACTGCATGCAGCAGCAACAGAATAAATATAAAATATTTGTACTCAATTTCTTCTTCTTTTAAATATTTGCTCAATTTATTAACTTTCAAGTATTTTTTACTCATTAACAACTTTTAAGTATTCTTACAGATTTTAACTCAAATTGTAGATTGGTCACTTTAGTGTGTGTGTGTGTGTGTGTGTGTGTGTGTGTGTGTGTGTGTGTGTGTGTGTGTGTGTGTGTGTGTGTGTGTGTGTGTGTGTGTGTGTGTGTGTGTGTGTGTGTGTGTGTGTGTGTGTCTTTCTCTGTTATAAGGCAAGGGCAAGGCTACAGTTACTCCACTGAGTCTTTCTCTGTTATTAAGGCAAGGGCAAGGCTACAGTTACTCCACTGTTCTCTGAAAAAGTTAGAATGCATGTCAACATGTCATTTAGACAAGTTAAGTACCCTATGTATGTGAAGGCATGCAGACAGCGACCCATTGTCGCTCCTCACCCCCTGCGTTGAGGCATATTAGAGGATGCACATTGGAAAGGAGAAATCCGGACAGAGATCTAGTTGTTGTCTGTTTGGATTGGAACGCTGGAATGATTCGTGACAGCAGGAAACTCTTCTGAATACCAGGACAAGAAGGATGCAAAGTCTTTGCATGATTTCGCTGAAAGTTGGCCATGAATACTTTTTTCTAGCTTTCTAACTGGATGAGCCATATAGAAGATCTGATTTTTTTACCTGGTATCTGGAAACAGGCAATCAATAATGGACGACGTCACCATAATATCAACAGCATTTATCAACAGCACTGTCAGGTGAGCCTTATTACATAAGACTTAAAGGGACTGTCATAAGACCTTTAAGAACCATGTTGGAATGGACAGAATCGGAAATAAGTGTTTCATTACACTTTATGTGTATGCAGCCTGGGTTGAAGTTAGCCTATATTGCGTTGGAACTGTAGGCTGTTTGTTCTACCCAAATAAACATCAAATTAAATTAAATGAAATCAATAAAGGACAGCCTATTAAGTATAGAGTGAGAGTAGTATAATTGCTTTGTTTTGTTACATTTAGCTACATTCAGCCTGTTTTTTTAATTTATTTGAATGTTTTACTTCATTCAATGCACGTTATCTATTATTCTCTTAGCCCTGGTCCAGAGCGTTAGTGAGTTCTCTCTAACGCCCTGCCAGCAGGCGCTCGGCTCTGGTCATAGACAAAGAATTCCACTGCCCTGCGAGGGCTCCAGCTGTAGTAAAAATAAACAAAACCACTTCGCTTCTCACCGAAACAAAGGTTGTTTTGTGTTGTTGAAAGTCTATTCTTGGAGGTGGGAAGCCTCTCAGCACCCCACCTTCTCTGTAAAAATCACTTTTTGGCCATAAAAGAAAATGTTTCACCGGAAGGAAAAATCTGGTCAATAGAAAAAATCCATTGACCAGATCTGTAGAGGGCGCAGTGGAGCAACCATATTTTTCAGACAGGCAGACAGACAGACAGACAGACAGACAGACACACACACGCACGGCGGCCACACACAAATGTGTGTGGGAGTATACATTTTGCGTATGAATGTTTTTATCTAGGGGATTTTCTCCCAGCAGCACAAATGTTTTGCAAGTGTGCATGTTCCATGTTGATTTATTTTTGGAAACTTGGAAAATCTGAGCCATATCCCCGTAGCAACTGCATGCAGTGATTTAGTTTGTTTCTCTTAGGCAGTAGTGGTGGAAAAAGTACTCTGTTTTACTTAAGTAAAAGAAAAAGAAATACTCTGTAACAAGTGAAGGTCCTGTATTCAGAATTTTACTTGAGTACTTACAGTACAAACGTAGCCGATCTACAAGCTCACATGTGTCACACGCACGCACGCACGCACACACACGCACGCACGCACACACGCACACACACACACACACACACACACACACACACACACACACACACACACACACACACACACACACACACACACTATAATGCAAAAGAATAGAAATATAATGCAAAGCATTACGACTTGAACTGTACTTCCCTGTGCTTATCTCTTTGCAAACTTATAATAAAGTATTCAATCAATCAAAACTCAACAGCTTAGATGCAAGTCACCTCACCTTTGTAATTAAATTAATGAATTAATTCTCTTTTGGACTGCTTACATTTGTTTAAACATGTAGGCCTGCATTTAAAGTAAATATATGCACATTAATACATGAAAATGTATTAATAATATCGGTCTATTTCTGATAGAAAATGCACAATTTTCAGAGAGAGAGAGAGAGAGAGAGAGAGAGAGAGAGAATATAGAGCTTTAACTTTCTTATAATTATAGTTTTTGTTTTAATTCAAGGAATATCACTTACAACACATTGCAGGTATCATTTGTCTTCTGAAAGTACTCATGTGATTTTTGAATATCTTCCAGATTGACGACTGCAGCCACAACCATCCCTGGTGTCAGTGATATTTCATCACACATTGACACACATGGGTAAGACTATGTACTGTATGTCTGTAACATGATTTGTACTGTACGGGTAAAGTTATGACAGTGACATACATCATCTTTATGGGTTTGCGCTGCAACATCATTATTTATAATTTATGGGGTGTGTAAGGACAATTTTGCAGAAACTTATGTCACAATCCTTCACATTTCCTACACAGCTATACTGTCTTAGGCTAGCCTGATTATCAGACTGAAGCTTGAAGCTTCAGTCCACTCAGAGAGTGGGCAGGGTCTATGGTCTGGAACCAGGCTAGTCTTAGGCTACAGTAAATTGGTTTATTTCAGAAACAGACCTAATATACTGTAGGCCTACTGAAGCCTTTCATTAAAATTCCTAACATTTAACAAAAATGCATCTCCCACTGAAGTCTTTCATTATAAAAAATGCATCTAATCCCTACTCTTTTTGAATCCTTTAGTGGAGACATCTCTGTAGACCCCACTGACTACTACGACTACTATGAAGATTACCCTGATGGAGACTTTGGGAGATGTGAATATGGACGTCATGATTCATACTTTCTCCCAGTGCTCTATTCTCTGTTCTTCATCGTGGGTCTTCCAGGGATTGTGCTGGTCCTCTGGGTCATCATATTTATGGAGAAGCTCCGCACCATGACTGATGTGTGCCTCCTCAACCTGGCCCTTGCTGACCTTCTCCTTGTATGCTCCCTTCCCTTCCTAGCCTACCAAGCCCGTGACCAGTGGCTGTTTGGGGATGCTATGTGCAAGGTGGTCCTAGGTGCTTACCACATTGGCTTTTACTGTGGGATCTTTTTCATCACCCTGATGAGCGCTGATCGCTACCTGGCTATAGTGCACGCCGTTTACGCACTGAGAACACGAACACGCTCCGTTGGAATGGCTGTAGCTGCTGTTATATGGGTTGCTGGAGTTCTCGTCTCTTTTCCAGATGTAGGTTTTCTTCAGGTACAAGAGGCCCCAAGGTCAACTAATGAAACAGTTTTGTTCTGCGCTCCCTTATACACCGGACATCATGAGAATGGCACCGCGACACACAACAGGCACTTCTGGAGCATCTTCGGCCTTTTCAAAATGAATATTCTTGGCTTACTGGTTCCGATGGCCATCATGGGTTTCTGCTACTCACGCATCGTTAGGAGGCTCCTGTCCAGCCAATCATCCACGGAACAGGCCATCCTCTCCAGCCAATCATCAACGGAACAGACGATCCCCTCGAACCAATCATCCACGGAACAGGCCATCCGCATGGTTGCCGTTGTTGTAGTCATGTTTTTCTGCTGCTGGGTGCCATATAATGTCGCTTCGTTCTTTAAAGCTTTGGAATTACTTCACGTCTATACAGAATGTGAGAGCAGCAAGGCGATTAGATTGGCTTTACAAGTCACAGAGGCCGTCGCGTACTCTCACAGCTGTCTCAACCCCATCCTGTATGTTTTTGTGGAGAAGAAGTTCAGGAAGCACCTCCAGAAGCTGATGTGTCGGGTTATGAAGACCCTCATCTTTCAGGACAGAGTCACAGGGTCTGTTTGTTCACAAACCAACAGTTTGAATGAAACGTTCACTGTTTTGTGAAGTGACAGTTGTGGAATTATTTGGGGGATGATAGTAAGCATTGCTATTATAGAGTGTTTGTTCAGTAACAGGGGTCTCCCAATTCTCCAGCATTTTAGTAAACAGAAAACACATTTTCAGTGCAGGATACCAATTTGATTCAATCAGGAGATATAATTCATACAAGATAAACAAGTCAAATTGGAAGTGATGGGGCAGGAAAACAATTGGAACTGTAACGCAATAAAACGGAATCTTATGCATGATTTTTGCGGGGTTCTCTCTCCTGATTGGATGAAACTGATGGATGGAACAGCACCAGATACTTTAACCCTCTCTCTCTCTCACTGAGTACTATGCAAAGTGCAATAATATGGTATATAGTACCATTTTTACAAAGTCTTTTTAGAGTCAGATGGAGTCTGCATGTGTGTTGAACATTAAGGACACTGCAACAAGCCCCAAGGACACTGGCACACTTCAAAACTTTTACATTCACACAGTTTATAACAGATGTTTCTAAGCTATAGGAGTAACAACCACGCACACAATACCTTCAAGCACCTTAACCATTTAACCCAATTTTAGAATCCATTTCACTGTTTTTGTTTATTCTGATTATTATTATTATTATCATGATTATTGTTATTGTTATTATTTGGCATTATTAGTTGTATTAGTTTCATAGATTATTGGTTTATTACCATATCACACCCATACTAGCTGCCCTTCATTGACTGCCTGCATGTGAGCTCCAGGAGTGATTTTAAAATGTTACTTATTACTTATAAAGCCCTGCATGGATTGGCCCCTACTTATATCTCTGATATGCTGTCCCCTCCTAAGTCTGAGCGCATTCTTAGATCCTCAAATAAGGCCCTGCCTGAGGTCCTTAATAGCCTACTCACCTAGTAGTGAGTGCAGCTAAGGTTAGCACCATCCGTGCCTCTGTTTAAGTCACTTCTGAAAACCTACCTCTACACTAAGTGTTTTTCCTAATTGTTTTTATATGACTGCATACACTGTAATCTTGTTTTTCTAATTTCATGTTTTGCTTTGCGTCTGTTGTTTTTAATCTTTCTCTGTGCAGCACTTTGGAACTTTGTTTGGAAAGGTGCTAAATACAAATAAAATGCATTATTATCATTATTAGATTATTATTTGGGCATGCCTCTCCAGGCCTAATTGATTGCCAGAGCCACAGTGCCAGAGAACAATGCCATGCCATGGAAGAATCTGTTTATATGCACATATGCACAAGTAAACATGCATGAAAGCTAAAACTTCAAGTTGTTGTGAGGACAATGTGTTATTTGTGCCTGCGTACAACCTAAAGGCTCGGTGCATCAGTGGGTTTTGTGGGTTTGTTTGGAGGAATTGAGTCGAGCCGACAAACGCCATTACACCAATACTTAGATAACATATTCTCAAGGTCTCTATACTAGGCACCCTCCGCAATGCACTACATAGCTTTGCTGATCTATCAACAAGCTAACATCACGTCACAACACGTTGTGAGCTTGTAGATCTGTTTTTTTTGCTGAATGTTAGCCCCAGAATAGATATGCTAGGGTTCAAGTGGTGAAATATGACAAAAAAACTGTTCACTTGCTTGATTTTGTTTTACCTTGTTGTATAGGGCCTATATTTTGATTGTATTATTATTATTATTATTATTATTATTATTACTTATGGTGCTACAGTGAACCATAACAAAATAGATTTTTACTCTTATGGACCTGTACACAAGATATAACGATACATAATTCCTATTTAGCATGGCCTAGAATAGTGTATAATAGAGTATAGGGCATAGTAGAGTATATATTTACATTGAGATTTTTTTTAAATGATGGCTTGTCTGTATTACCTGTGCTGCTCTGCAACAGAACAGCGGGGTGCAGATAGCGCCACTGACCTTGGTGCCGGCGCTGTCCGTGGTTCTAAAAGGGTCAGCATCACTAAGATAATCACGAACAAGCACATCTACCGGTATATGTATTTCTTTATTTGGATCCCAGTTGTCACCAAGTTAGCAGCTACAGTGGGGTACACCCTAAGGCTGCTGCACAACTATTAATATTGAGATCACGATTATTCATCATGATTATTCACTGAGTTTTGGACTGCTTGGACTGCTCACTGCTTTCACATTCATGTTGTGCTACTGTACATTCCTGCTAATGTAGGTTTGAATCAAAATAAAATGGGTCCTTCATATACCAAAAGCAACACTAAATGAAATCAACAGAGCAATGCTTTCACTTTTACATCTTCCTGCTAATAAACACATCTTTGCAGACTTAAACACTGTTTTAATTCACTCCAGTGAGTCTTTCACTCCATTCATTGTACCTGGATGTGAATAAAACTGCTTAACCTCACTAGTTGATATAGACAATCTACAAGCTCACAATGTGTCACACATTTTAAATATCAATAATTGGACGATCATGTTTAATTGTGGGAAGCCAAAATCGTGATCCTGATTAAAAGTTGATCAATTGTTCAGCCTTGGAGCTAGGTAGACACCCAAGATAACAAGACATCACATGTAACAAAGCTCGTAGGCTTCTACTGACGCTGGGCTTCCAACAGAACGATAAAGAGTCAAGCTTTTGGCTGTAAAAGTAAACCATCAACTAGTTATTTTGGAATATATGATTGAATCTAGCCCACGGGGAAGTCGTTTAGCTGCTCAACTAAGTGACTCAGTGCAGTCTTGTGATGTTAAGTAGAGTTGCCAAAAACTGTACTTTTAGTAAATGTTTTGTAAATAACTTAAGTAGAAGCAGTAGCCTATTATGGTCTATTATGATCTAACATTTATATTATTTTATATTTGATCATCTCCTACTTTGTTTTCAGGATTATACAACTTGTCCCTCTATTAATGCTTTTTAATACACTTTTTTATGTTAGTGATTGCATTTTTTTAATGTCTTGTCTGTGTTTACATACATGTTGGAGAATGATATTTTGTTCCCATATACACTTGAGTGTGTCTAATATGGACATCAGATTAGCAGCCATGGCCTCAAGGTCTGGCACAGCAGCCTGTGTGACAGCTTTTAACCCCAGGTAACCGAGTTCATGAACACAGCCTGTCTGTCTGACAGACAGATCAACACAATGTGATGTGTTGTGAGCTTGTAGATTGGCTGTTTTCAAATAGCCGATACAGTATTATATGGTTGAAGTGGTTAAACTGATTTTGATGCTATACAACATAATTTCGCTGGGGACCCCCTGGAACCTCCTCAAGGACCCCTGTGAGAACCAATGATTTATGTTACTACTTTATGTTACTACTTTATGTTTATGTTTTTTATGTCTCTTTTACTTCTAGAGCACAGCATGTCCTTTCAGAGGTCCATACTGACATTGATAAAGTGAGTGAAGGACCACACATGGGACAACTGAATTGAAACTTAAAATACATAGAGCTTAATTCTGTTCAAACTGAAGACCTTGTAGACCCTCTGGTGTACTCCAGGGTTACAATGAAAAGATTACTTACATAAAACATTTCACTTCAATGCAGTATCAACTTTTAAATGAACCAACTAATGGATATCTTTTTTTTTTTTTTACCTGTGGTATTTGCCTTTCTTGATCTATATTCTGCCAGGAAAGTCTGCCTTCCCAAACATGAAAATAAACAAACCTTTGCACACAGATCCAGTCCAGACAACAATACACCAAATCTGCCAGCATTCGAGCAAAAGGTTATGGATTCTTATCATGGTGCTGGTAGGAAGTGTGCTTATTTTGCTGATAAAGTTGACCCTGGAGTTAACTCTACTTCAACTCAACACGTACCTCACAAGAGACAGATTCCAACAGCACACCCGTATCATAAGTCTCCTTTAGGAGTGGTTGGTTTGCTTGTGCTTGGTACTTGCAATTTGGTCGCTGTCTGTCTGTCTCTTCAGTCTCGTCTGTCTGTCTGTCTGTCTCTTCGGTCTCGTCTGGCTGTCTGTCTGTCTTGTTCGCCTGTCTGTCTGTCTGTCTGTCTATCTGTCTCAAATACACGTGGAATGCAGGCAGGTGTGCGTACAGTGTAATTGGGCTGATTGGTTTCAGGTCCAGACATGAAGCAGTAACCTTGCGTCACAAGGCCTTCCACACGGCAGAAAGTCAGCAGTTCAGTGTGGGTGTGGTCTCTTCCTTTGGGCTCCAGCAGCTGTGTTTATTTGTTCTAGATTGTCTTTTTTAGATATTCCACTACATGTGCTCTGCTCTGACCCCCTGGTATGCTGGCCTATAGTTGTCTACAAATATTTAGTCAGAAAAGTCTAGTTGCATTGTTGCATTGTTTATTCAATGGTTATTTAATGATATATTTTTAAAATAAGTAAACTGACTTTTCTGAGAGTGCAACCTACATACAGTACATTTTCTCAGTGCAATTTACCATTACACAGTCCATAATGCACTAATATCATGTAAAGTAAAAATGTAAATCGATCAAATGGAAATCAATCTGTCCAATTTTATGGACCTCTGATGGTCCTTTCAATAGTAAGTCTTTACACAATGATTTGAATGTACTGTATACAGATGTGCAAGCAGGCTGCGACCTCTAGTGGTAGAGTAGTGAAGAACATTTTATTGTCACAGTCTGAAAATAAATAGCAGTATTATATTAAATTCGTATGTCATCTTGCAGGAATGATAGTTGGCAGGGAGTAACATAAACGTCCACACAATCAAATCAGGTGTTAGATTATTATTAGTGAGTTCTCTCTAGTCTCAACGGTATGCCACACACGTTAACATTTGTTATCTTCTATTTATCTGCCATGGCCTCTTTTTTTCTCTTCTCCATGCACCTTATGTATATTTTACACTACTCATATTAGGACTATTTTACATATCCTAGGCTATATCTGAGCAATTTCCTCGGTTCCCGGCGTCAACTAGCCAACACCCCTTTTCTAGTATTTCACCCATTTTCGCTTTTTAAAAAAATACATAAAATAAACACATGTAAAACTGTAATGTGACAAATATCTATTTGATTCACTGCTACTTCAACTGTGTTCACTAGCCATAACGGCAAAATATGCAAGAACAATAAATTGATAGTAAATGGTATTTTGTTACAGGAGATACATGTGCCATTTAACTGTGCATGCAATAGACACCACATAATGAAATGAACTGTAATCTTTAGAATTGGCTAATATTACCCTTACCGTTTCATGTCTAGAGCTGGGAATCATTTCTCTTCAAACAATGTATTTGGGGGCTAGTTTTTTGGGGAGGTACCATACGTCACTCACTGATACAGATTGGAGGGGAACTCTTACAAATACAAACCTATGTTAGTGTAGTCACAGTGAAGCTGCTGTAATACCGTAGCTAGGGTAGGGTTAGGGTTAGCTAAATAGAGTTGCCAGCAAACTTCAAATGCATTGTTGCATGACATGGGGAGCATGAAACACATTTCTACTTGAGTGACACAATAAAACATGACAGAAGGATAAATGTACTGGTGCATTAGAAGAGGGATAATAAGTATGTATTCATGTAAAGTTCATCTCTTCTTAGTAATTAAATAATGAACACTCAACTCAATTCACAACATATTGATGTGGTAAAACATTAAGTATCAGCTTCTCAAACAGGACAATTATTAATCTAAAATGTCACAAGCTACTCTAAAGTTTCAGTAAAATGTGTTAATCATTACAATTTGACCCTATTCACACAGCCATTCATTTATTTATATAATTTAAATTATCCTTAATTATTGTTGCCTATGCTACTTATTCTTTACTATGTAGATGTACTTTTTATTTAGCTTGACCAGAAATTCTGAGATTGTTATTAAAGTAGCACTATTATAGAGATACCAGGTCTAATGTGTGCCATCTGCTATCCTAGTTACTTTGTAATACTAGAAACTGGATAAACTAGTAATGCAAACGACATACTCTGAGACGAAGTCATTCTCTGATTGGTCTCTGGTCAGGAACCTCCTTCTCTGGGAGGAACCGTTCACGCCACTAGTAGTAGTGATTGGAGGGGAACTCATACACACTCACCCCGCGCTCTCATTCATATTAATGATTGGTGGGGCGCTCACAGACAGTACTGAGTTGTTGAAGATATAAAATGCACTGTCACTGTTCCCCAGCACGCTTCTTCGTAGTTTAACGCTAGAAATAAACAAAGCCAAATCATGAGTGGAAGAGGTAAGACCGGAGGAAAGTCCAGGGCGAAGGCTAAGACCCGCTCATCCCGTGCCGGGCTCCAGTTCCCCGTGGGTCGTGTCCACAGGCTGCTGCGTAAAGGCAGCTATGCTCAGAGAGTCGGTGCCGGCGCCCCGGTCTATCTGGCGGCTGTTCTCGAATATCTGACCGCTGAGATCCTGGAGCTGGCTGGAAACGCTGCCCGCGACAATAAGAAAACTCGTATCATAGCTAGGCAGATACCGGGAATAATCGTTCACTTCCGGATAAAAGCGCCAAAATTGGTACACATACTCCTTGGGTAGTACTGTTTTGATAAAACCCGTTAGCCACCTGAAAATTCAAGATGGCGGCCATTTTTCAAGATGGCCGCCATTGAATATACAGTAATATTACATTTCCCAACAAAATCACATAGATACAAGCGCCAAAATTGGCAAACATACTCCTTGGGTATTGCTCTTTTGATAAAAAACAAAGATTTTAAGATGGTGGCCATTTTTCAAGATGGCCACCATTGAATATACAGTAATTCGCAGTAATTTCACAATAAAATGTCATAGATATGCACCAAAATTGGCACACACACTCTTTGGGTATTGCTCTTTTGATGAAACCTGTTACCCATGTAAAAATTCAAGATGGCAGCCATTTTTCAAGATGACCACCATTGTACAGTAGGCTATATACAGTCAAATCACATTTAGAAGTAAAATAGCTTAGAAGCAAGCACCAAAATTGGCTCATATACCATTCTTTTAATAACATATTAGCAGCCACCTAAAAATTCAAGATGGTGGCCCTTTTTCAAGATGGCTGCCATTTAATATACAGTATTGCTACATTTTGCAGTAAAATCACATAGATTAGCGCTGAGAGACTAGCGGATCTTGCAAGTGTAGATTACAAGTAGTAATAGCGCCCTGGGATCACCCTTCGTCTAGTCTCTACCCTTCGACCTGTTTGGCTTGGGTAACCCTGCCAGGAGTACAAGACTCCTGCCGACATAGTTCTAGGGGTCATGGAGACATGCAAACTGCCCCACCACGATAAGGTGATGATCCCATTGAGGCAGGTTTTTTTTTTTGTCTTTTCTTTATTTATTCTTTTTTCATTGTTTTTTATTGTTTTTTTATAGACAGTAGGCCTATACTTATTCGCTTGACCAAATTGTCTGTTTGTACGCTTATTGTCTTGCTGCCTGGATGAGGAAGACACTTCTAAACCTTGCATCTGCAGCTGCACTGTGCCGTGCAGGTCAGACCAAATCTGTAGCATTTGCATCGACCGCAGCACTCCGACTTGCATCCACACTTGGTCAGCTGCTTGCAACTCTCTGCAATGGGTGGGAGCTCTGTCCAAAATATCTGCCACAGATCTCCATTCTTCTTCCAGCCCCAGTTGGCAGGATCCTCTGTTTCTGGTTGACTTATTGTTGACTGACTCCAGATACAGCCCGCCTGGTAGGCAGCACGCTTTACATGCTCCTTCAGCGCTGATCGGGTTGGAGGAATGGCTTCATATGGTCTCTGCTTCCGAGCAAACATGTCCAACCTTGCATCATCAACACCTTCAGCTGCGCTTGATCTGTCATACATCATGAGCGAACTCTCTCTCCTCCGTCCTGATACTCCTGGACCTGTCTGCAGCGTTCGACACAGTGAACCATCAGATCCTCCTCTCCACCCTTAAGGGGATGGGTGTCTCAGGCTCTGCACTCTCCCTGTTTGCATCCTACCTGACGGGTCGCTCCTACCAGGTGATGCTGAGAGGGTCTGTATCAGAACCACACAGACTCACTACTGGGGTTCCCCAAGGCTCGGTTCTGGGTCCTCTTCTTTTCTCTCTCTACACTACATCTCTTGGTGCTGTCATCCACTCCCATGGCCTTTCCTACCACTGCTATGCCGATGACACCCAGCTGATCCTCTCATTCCCCCCCTCTGACACACAAGTGGAGGCACGCATTGCTGCTTGTCTGGCTGACATCTCGGAGTGGATGTCGACGCACCACCTGAAGCTCAACCTGGACAAGACCGAGCTGATGTTCCGGGGAAGGGCTGTCCGCACCGAGACATGGCCATCACCATTGTTAATGCTGTGGTGACGTCAACTCGGACTGCGAAGAATCTGGGTGTGACCCTGGACGATCAACTGTCGTTCTCGGCAAACATCGCATCAGTGACACGGTCCTGCAGATTCCTCCTCTACAACATCAGGAGGATTCGCCCCTTCCTCACGGAGAAGGCAGCCCAGGTGCTCATCCAGGCTCTTGTCATCTCCCGCCTGGACTACTGCAACTCCCTCCTGGCTGGTGCTCCGGCATCTGCCATCAGACCTCTGGAGCTTGTTCAGAAAGCTGCAGCTCGTCTGGTGTTCAACCACCCCAAGTTCTCCCACACAACTATCCTTCTCCGATCTCTACACTGGCTCCCCGTAGCAGCTCGGATCCAGTTTAAAACCCTGGTGCTAGCCTATAATAGGGCAGTGAAAGGAACAGTTCCTTCTTACTTCCGGGCTATGGTCGATGCCTACACCCCTGCCCGACCACTTCGGTCTGCCACCTCGGGGCGACTGATTGCCTCGTCACTCAAGGGTCCTTCTGGTCGATCGACACGGTCACAACTTTTTTCTGTTCTGGCCCCACAGTGGTGGAATGAACTTCCCACTGATGTCAGGACAGCGGAGTCACTGCCCATCTTTCGCCGCAGGCTGAAAACACTACCCTTCCTCTTTGTCTTGTACAAGAAAATGCTACACATAATAGACTTATAACATAGCATGATCCCCTAATTTAGCAGAAGATTAGGATTCCGAGGCTGATATATGGTACAAGGAAGCCAGTGAGTCAGTCCATGGGTCCGGATTCAGATTCTACATAGTGAAAAATGTATGATTTGACACCAAGATTACTCAAATAGGACATATTTTGGTGATTTTATTCAGAAATGCATTATTAGTGTATATTCAATGGCGGCCACCTTGCAAAATGGCCGCCATCTTGAATTTTTAGGTGGCTGCTAAAAGGTTATTAAAAGAATGGTATATGAGCCAATTTTGGTGCTTGCTTCTAAGCTATTTTACTTCTAAATGTGATTTGACTGTATATAGCCTACTGTACAATGGTGGCCATCTTGAAAAATGGCTGCCATCTTGAATTTTTACATGGGTAACAGGTTTCATCAAAAGAGCAATACCCAAAGAGTGTGTGTGCCAATTTTGGTGCATATCTATGACATTTTATTGTGAAATTACTGCGAATTACTGTATATTCAATGGTGGCATCTTGAAAAATGGCCACCATCTTAAAATCTTTGTTTTTTATCAAAAGAGCAATACCCAAGGAGTATGTTTGCCAAATTTGGCGCTTGTATCTATGTGATTTTGTTGGGAAATGTAATATTACTCTATATTCAATGGCGGCCATCTTGAAAAATGGCCGCCATCTTGAATTTTCAGGTGGCTAACGGGTTTTATCAAAACAGTACTACCCAAGGAGTATGTGTACCAATTTTGGCACTTTTATCCGGAAGTGAACGATTCGCCTGTTTTTCGCCTGTTATCTGCCTAGCTATCATTCCCCGTCACCTGCAGTTGGCCGTCCGCAACGACGAGGAGCTAAACAAACTGCTGGGTGGAGTGACTATCGCTCAGGGCGGTGTGCTGCCCAACATCCAGGCTGTTCTGCTCCCCAAGAAGACCGAGAAAGCTGCCAAGAAATAAATCCCCTTCATTCGACTGAACAAACCCCACAAAGGCTCTTTTAAGAGCCACCCACTGTTTCAACATGGAGTCAGTTCTAATGAGAAAAAGAAAAACGTATATATGCTAAATTGTCAGCAGACTTCTGATACTGTATGACATGTAGAAATAATGCATGACATGACGCACGGACAATTGTTATGGTGAATAGCTAGGTATGTGAAGACTCCAATTCACTATTGTTCCCGTCCAAAACTGGTTCATGCAAACATACTAGCTGTAGTACACAACCTTCGTAGACGTATTTATGATTCTGACATTTTCAATCTACCAGAGTTGTAGGGTTCACGCCCCATGGAGACATGGACTTTCTGCACTATGCCTGCCCCAAATGTTAAGTTGTTAACTGTCTCTACGCGGTAGTAGTTCAATGGAATAATCCATATATTTCATTAGTTTTAATGTCGTCTGTGGCCGAACGCCATTTTTTCACCCTAGTTTACTTCCTGTTTACATTTAGTGTAATTCAGGGTTTCACCGGTTGCGCCCCGTCACTACCACCCATTGGGAACTTCCGACAGAATCGGCCACAGACGGCATCAAAACATTTCTTTATTGAAAGATATGGATTATTACATTATACTACTACCGCGTGGAGACAGTTAACATTTGGGGCTTGGGGGTAAGCATCTTTATTTTCAATTTGTACACGTTTGGAGTATCTGCGGGGCATAGTGCAGAAAGTCCATGGGGCGTGAACCCTACAACTCTCGTAGATTGAAATCGTCAGAATCATAAATACGTCTACGATGGTTGTATACTATACAGCTACAAACATGCAATGTCGCCTGCCTATTTCAAATCAAACATAAAATCCTAGATTCTATTCTGCTGCCACTTATGATACATTAAACACCGTGTAGGCCGTCACTTCATCTTAATCACAAGACTAAATATAGAGTAAATTGTAGATGCCATGTTTCATTACACTCCCCGTCCCTTACTCACCATGTCCCTAATGCACATTGTAGGTCATAATCATCACATATTCGATTAGTCAATATGAGAATATAGTCGACATTTGCCTAGTATTCGGATTAACTCTCACTTGAAAATGTGGGTGGTCCTTAAAAGGACCTTTGTGTTTACGTAGCGGACTAAGCGGTTTACTTGGCGCTGGTGTATTTGGTGACAGCCTTGGTGCCCTCAGACACGGCGTGCTTGGCCAGCTCACCGGGGAGCAGCAGGCGGACGGCGGTCTGAATCTCCCTGGATGAGATGGTGCGGCGCTTGTTGTAGTTAGCCAGTTTGGAGGCTTCACCGGCGATGCGCTCAAAGATGTCGTTGACAAAGGAGTTCATGATGCCCATGGCCTTCGAAGAGATACCAGTGTCAGGGTGGACCTGCTTCATGACCTTATAGATGTAGATGGCATAGCTCTCCTTCCTAGACTTTCTCCTTTTCTTACCGCCCTTGGTGGCGGTCTTGGTGACGGCTTTCTTGGAGCCCTTCTTGGGCGCTGGCTTGGCGGGTTCAGGCATGGTTCTTTCTCAAAGGATTGAAAGAAGTGTTGAAGCGGTGGCGTCGCACCAGTATTTATTCCAGGCCAATGCAAATGAAGTGTGCGACTCCCAGCACATGATTGGTGCCACTGCTTATGTGACCCACAGAGGGAGGTGTCTTACACTGTCTTTGTTTCGGCATAATGCTTTCCCGCCTGCATCATCCATTTGGCCCGCTAAAATGTCTATTTGCTCTGTTTTTTATTTGATTACTTATAGGCATTTTAACACGAGACAAGAGCCATACTGATGTTATGTCTATATAATTGAAAATCCCTATAAATATATATATTTTTAAATGTAGACTACGGATAAAAATAAACATTTAGGGTAAATGTATATTTTAATTGGAATTAATAGTTCTAATCCACGCTCCAAATTCAATCCAGTTGTAACACACTTTCTATCGATGCATAAAAATGTATCCATGTCCCTGACCAGTTGTACCACACAAAGGGTAAGGGTTTTGAATTGATCATGTTCATTATAGCTGGGATGAGTTAGGTCTTTGACCTCAAATACATACCTTTAGAACTCGATAATTTTACAGCATTGAAATAAACAGTCTCATATGGGCTAGCCGCGGTAAGGACTCCTTATCACCCAGGCAACCTGGGTTCTACTCTCGGTGACTCCGGTGAGGGAACACAACGTATTCCAAACTGAATCAGGGAGTATGCCATGGTGCTGTGCTGGCAAGTGTGATTTTAAATCGTTATAGTTAACAGTTTATAGTAAACACGGTCAAGCACAGAAGCACGGTCAAATAAGTCACTCTGTAGACTAGACATAGAAAATACTGGACGAATTGACCATGGTTTGCCGATCTTAATCCCGACTATATAAAGAGTTTTATAACAATTAAATTCGTGTTATGTTACTTATCCGCCTGGAATGTAGTATGTAGCTTGCTAGAAGACTTTCAAGCAGTTAATTATTTGGATTGCTCACATTTCAATAATGGAATCAACTCTGTAGAGAAAGTGTGGGCGGCTCTTAAAAGAGCCTTTGGGTTGTTGGTTGAAGTCAGTCAGTCATTTATCCACCGAAGCCGTACAGAGTGCGTCCTTGTCTCTTCAGAGCATAGACAACATCCATGGCGGTCACGGTCTTTCTCTTGGCGTGTTCGGTGTAGGTGACGGCGTCACGGATCACGTTCTCAAGGAAAACCTTGAGGACACCACGGGTCTCCTCGTAGATCAGACCGGAGATACGTTTTACACCGCCACGGCGAGCCAGACGGCGGATGGCGGGCTTTGTGATTCCCTGGATGTTATCACGAAGCACTTTGCGATGGCGCTTGGCGCCTCCCTTTCCAAGACCTTTTCCTCCCTTCCCTCGACCAGACATTTTTGATGTACTTGTGTAAGTCCGTAGAACAGAAGTACCTTCTATGGCCGAAGCCATGCTTATATATCTGTGCTCTGAGGACGTATAGGAAGACAGGCAGCCTGCTCAGCACTGGGCGTTACCTAAAAAGCTGCAGCCCCACCCCCTTTATTCTGTGTTCTGCGTGACAATGGCCTCTCCAACGGTTATATGTTGGGCATGGTTATAAATGGTTATAAAGCTGAGTGGAAGCAATCAACTATTCCCACGTATCTGGCAGATAGTATGTACTTGTACAGTGACTTTTTAAGAATACCTTATTATAAATAAAAACACTCACAACATTCACATAATCACAGCCATGACATGAGTAGGTTCACAGTCACACAAAAAAAACACTCTCCAGACTTCAACATAAATAGTGAAAAAGATACATAATAAACAGTAATAGAGAAAAGTCATATAATTTATACTATTTGCTCATGACAAATAAATGTTACAAGTAGGCCTAGAATAATATCTATCTCTCTCTCTATCTGTCTGTCTGTCTGTCTGTCTGTCTCTCTGTCTATCTATCTACACTGTTGTTTTATTTTAAAATAACGGTTAAAACGGAATCCATGTTGACTGCAAAAGTTATATCTGATGATTATATGTTTATAAAACATCATATGATACTGTTTAAACTTTGTGGTGCTATTCTTATCCCTGCTATTCTTATCATAACCTGTAAGTTGATTGTATGACATTCTGTATAGTAGTGTGTATCTGTCTGTCTCTTGTATGTCATCATGATTTGTGTGCATGGGGATCTCATCTTAAACAAACTCAGTGCTTAATGAGTCTCCCAGTTTAGTAGACCTTGTATTGTGAATTTGTACTTCCATGTACTGATGTTCTCATGTCTTACTAAATGAAGTACATCAATCAATCAATCCCTTATAAAATAGAACATTTATTTCAATGGGACGAACATGGATAATCTATTCTAGATGTTAATTTTCACTGAGCTCTAGAATATTTCAAATGCATCACCTGGGGCTGAAGCCCTTAAATCAATAAGACATTTAGAAAGTCCCACTTAAAACAATGTACTCTCTCTCTCTCTCTCTCTCTCTCTCTCTCTCTCTCTCTCTCTATATATATATATATCTATATCTATATCTATATCTATATATATAGTTGCTTTCATCCCTCCCCCTTGTCTTTTGTAATGGCTTCTAGGTAGGGGGTTATATTATAACAGCATGGCTTTCTGAGTTTGTCCTTACCCTTCACACCTGCAAGTAACCTAACCTAGAAGTGTTTTTTTTTGTAAAACATGTCCATTTTGTTTTTTTTCCTCTCCAGCTTTTTTATATTTATTAATTGATCTGAGAGACATATGTTTTTCAAATCATTTATTTAGGGGTCTATGTATGTAAATAAATGTAGATGTATACTATGCATTGCTGTAGCAAACATTATGGGGGGGGGTCATTTCAGAGGAAAGCCTCAAGCCTTTAAAAAAATAGTGATGGTGGAGACAGGAACTTGCAGGAGACTGGGTAGACACAGCTAAACATGTTACCAATGGTTTATAGTCGTGAAAAAGAGGAAATACAAACTCTTATAAAAAGTTGTGGTTGGCTCTTAAAAGAGCCTTTTTGTGGATAAAGCTGGGATGGGTTTATAACAGTTTACTTCTTTTTGGGAGCTGCCTTCTTTGTTGCCTTGGGTTTGGCAACCTTCTTGGCTGGGGCTTTCTTGGCTGCTGCGGGCTTCTTGGCTACTTTCTTGGGGCTCTTGGCTGCTTTATTCGGGCTTTTAGCTGCTACCTTCTTGGCGGCAGGCTTCTTGGCTTTCTTCGGCGATTTCTTAGCGGCTACGGGCTTCTTTGCTGCCACCTTCTTCTTTGGCTTTTTAGCCGCGGCGGGTTTCTTGGCAACAGCAGGCTTCTTTGCTTTGACAGCTTTCTTAACAGCAGGCTTCTTCGCTTTTACTGCTACAACTTTCTTGTTCATCTTGAAAGAGCCAGATGCGCCGGTACCTTTGGTCTGAACCAGAGTGCCTTTTGCTACCAGGCTCTTGACGGCGATCTTGACGCGGGCCTTGTTCTTCTCCACATCGTAGCCGCCGGCAACAAGAGCTTTCTTGACCGCAGCCAGGGATACACCGCTCCGTTCCTTGGAGGCGGACACGGCCTTGACGACAAGCTCAGCGACGCTGGGGCCGGTCTTCTTGGGTCGGGGAGCTGCCTTCTTCTTGGCGGCCTTGGCCGGAGCCGGAGCTGGAGCTGGTGCGACTTCTGCCATGATTCTATCAAATTCGGGTAGTAGCTTGTATCGTCGACTCGGTACGTTAGACTAGACTGGTGTAGAACACACTGAAGGGGCCGGACTTAAACACAACATGAGAACCATGTAGAGTCATCACACACAGAGCCCCTCTTCTCTAGGTGGCTTAATGTGCCACTTGTGTTTTCTCCTCGACAAAAAACAACATATTATAGACGACTGTGTATATTATGAAATACAAAAAAGGGCACACCTTCTGGCACACAAGTGCCTTTTTGTCATGGACATTATTTGAGACGCGAAGCATGCTCTCGTTTTGTATTGAAATGCTCAACATCTGACTCTTCCAGGGACAAAACACAACTCCTCCATCATTTTTCTTCTAAAACGATGTTAAACTATGTTACATTAACACCAACCCTCTTAATCCTCTTAGCAGACATACCCGACGACAGGATAACATAAACTTTATTCTTGTTTTATCATCTGTTTAATTATAAATAGAAGGTTTTCTGGCCTTAGTAAACACACTCAAGTTGATGGCAGCGACTCCCATTGACAGCAATTGAATGGTGGAAATCTTCATTTGTGGACGAATAATTCTAATATAAAAATCTGATCAAACTAAAGTAAGCAAAATAAAGCTTATTGTTATTAAGGTATTTTTTACTTCACTGGTATTTGCAACTTTCTGTACTTTTACTTCTACTCCACTACATCTCAGTCAGAGGCAAATATTGTAGCCTACTTTTACTCGATTATTTGACAACTTTACTTTGTAGATTTTGATTATTATTACAAAACCACTTGCCTTAAATACATTTCGGCCATTTGAAAATAGCCCATCTAAATGGTAAATGGTAAATGGTGCATTTATATAGCGCATTTATATAGCGCTTCTATCCGAAGCGCTCACAATGCTTCACCATGGGACATTGTGAACTTGTAGATTTGCTATTTTAAAAAGATTTTCATACATTTGAAAACTTGTGAAATGGGGACATTCTGCATAATGAGTACTTTATAGACCCATTAACAGACGACGTCACACTGGTTGCAAGCGTCATACTGGTTGCAAATGAAACCCATTCTGTCAGGTCTTGTTAGGGCGCACAGCACTAGCCAACACACGAGAGGGGGTTGGGGTGATACGAGCGCACCCCGTAACAACAGGTTCAGAATTGATTGCATGAAACAATCACCTGTGCATTCAGTCTCAATGTTGGTAAACAAATAATTGGTCTATACTTGTGGTACTTAAAGTACATTTTGATGCCAATACTTTTGTACTTTTACTCAAGTAAATTTAGAATTCCAGACTTTTTAACAGAGTATTTCTACATTGCAGTATTAATACTTTTACTTAAGTAAAACAGTATTTTTTTCTTCTTTTTCCACCACTGGCTGTCTGTACCTTGCTTAAGGAGACATGCAGCAGGTATACAAGCCAGCACGTACCCGTCACATTTTAAAACATCATGATACAATTTATCCTGCTTTATGATTAATACATCATTGCGTTCTGTATGACAACAGTGGGACTGCCATAGCAAATATGTCCATCCCCATATCAATTAGGCCTATACCTTTATAGAAGCATGGGACAGAACTGTACAGCAAATATATCACAAGTTAAAGGTAGGGTAAGTGATATTTTTGTGTTAAAACAATTTTGTTAAAAGGTTAAAGCACTATATTCTGATAGTAATCATTGCTATAGAGTGTTTGTTCAGTAACAGGAGTCTCCCCGTCTCTCCAGCTCTTTAATAAACAGAAAATAAATTTTCTGGTAGGTGTCAAAATCTCAGCCAATCAGGAGAAAGTACCCATTTTTAAGCTTCATTTTTAAAGTGTTCCAATTCCAATTTTGCCTGCTCATTTCTGAAACGAAAATGCATTTTTCTGTTTTATAAAGAGCTGGAGAGACAAGGAGACTCCTTTTACTGAACAAACACTATATAGCAATGAGTACTATCAGAATATAGAGCTATTTAACACCTATTTTAACCAAAGAAAATCACTTACCCTAACTGTTGCTGTAAGTTATTTTCTTTGGTATAAAGCTACCTGGCTGGGAGCAAATATGTATTACTCATATATTTGAATTGACACATCGTCTGATTTTGATTGAATACTTTATTAACAGTTTGCAAATAGCACAGTGGTACAATTTTTACAATGATGCTAAAAGGATAACACAAAAAGCCATAAAGGGGCTTGTTTTATGATACAAGACATTTCTGGTGTTGGGCTTAGATTACTTTTCTAACTTAATGTAACTTTAAATGCAGACTCAGAAAAATAAATCAAAAAAAGCCTTATTATTACCTATAACTACAGATCACTCTCTGATCAAAGTACACAAAACAAGAGAGAGAGTGGTAAAGCGAGAGAATGCGTGTGTGTGTGTGTGTGTGTGTGTGTGTGTGTGTGTGGTTATCTGTAGGTGTCTTGATATTTGTACTTTTTTTAGAGGGGCACGGTGGCTCAGTTGGTAGCGCTGTCGCCTCACAGCTAGAAGGTCCTGGGTTCAATTCCCGCCGGGGACGCTGTGGGCGCTGGGGGCGTGTTCTCTCCTCCGCGTCATCAGTGCCCATACCCAAGGTGGGGTTGGCGAAAGGGCCTTTCTGTGTGGAGTTTGCATGTTCTCCCCGTGTCTCCTTAATACCCTCACAAAAACATGCAGTAATCCTGGTCACTATACTGCCTCCCCCTGGTCAGCCAGGGCGCCTGATGGAGGGGAAAGGAACTGGTTGGAATAACGTGTTCCTTCCACGTGCTACGTCTAACCAGGGAACCTCCCCCCTGTCGGGTGATAAGAAGCGGCCTGCTTGCTCCTCATGCATTGAAGGAGGCATGAGCTTCAGCTTGGGCTCTCCCTAGGCTGGCAGAGGGAGAGTAGCGCCCAGGATTACATAGGCAATTGGCACTGGGTGAAAAAATAAGATAAAAATTATAGAGATATTTGTACTTTTGCAATTCCACATCCAATAATGTTAATGCGTCCTTACATTCGGGTGTTCTCTCCATTCTGTTGCATTTTGTTGCATCAACACCCTTACAGAGGAAGAGCGACCCAGATGAGCAACTCGATCATTCTGTAGTCTACAAAATAAATGAACAATGGTTCTACAGACAACTATATTCCCTTTGTATCATATAAATGTAACAGGGTAATGCATGTGTGACGGGGATAAAAATCCCCAAGGATTGTTTTATTTTAATTTTGAATGAAGAAATAATGGTGTGAATACGGTGTTTTCTGCTGTTGCAGACAAAATGTCTGGTCATTGTCATATGCCTGTTAATTAGACCGGTGACCGGCCTACTCAGGAACAATGCCAGTTGCATCAGATTTGCATCATGCCCCCACCTGCAATGACCGTTGGCAGAATACCTGAACAGACAGGACAGACGGGTAGTCTGTCCGTTTCCCTATGCCTATGCAGATGTCGTAACCCCATTATAACTCAATTGAGAATGTTATACTCATTGAAAACACACATCCATGGTCCTGGTGACTTGACTTTATTTTTCATAAAATGTTTGAATTGGGTAGAGAAAAATAAATAAATATATATAGCAGTCACCAGAACCAGGGGAAATGTATCCATCATTAGCATTATTTTGTGTTTACTAAGGGCTAGAGATGGAGACCCCCGTCACTGATCAAATAGCCCATTATGGTCATTCCATATTTACCTTTTGAAGGTAATAAAAACATAGACTTATTATTAATGTATATACTAGGTCTATTATCACTTCTATTATTTCAATCATAACGTTATGGCCGATATGACTACGACAGTTTACACATTATGTGGAATTCTTTTAAATAAACAAGTGGGTGGCTCTTAAAAGAGCCGTTTTGGGTTTTTACAGAGATTTAGGTTTAAGCACGTTCTCCACGGATACGACGGGCCAGCTGGATGTCTTTAGGCATGATGGTCACCCTCTTAGCATGGATGGCGCACAGGTTTGTGTCTTCAAACAGACCGACCAGATAGGCCTCGGCTGACTCCTGGAGAGCCATGACAGCGGAGCTCTGGAAGCGCAGATCGGTCTTGAAGTCCTGGGCGATCTCCCTCACCAGGCGCTGGAAGGGCAGCTTGCGGATCAGCAGCTCGGTAGATTTCTGGTAACGACGGATCTCCCTCAGAGCCACTGTACCGGGACGGTAACGGTGAGGCTTCTTCACTCCACCGGTGGCCGGCGCGCTCTTGCGAGCTGCCTTGGTCGCGAGCTGCTTCCTGGGGGCTTTGCCGCCAGTGGACTTGCGAGCAGTCTGCTTAGTTCTTGCCATGTCTCTTTAGGTTCTAAACTTTCTGCAAATTTAGTATTAGAGTTGTGTCACACATGGCGCAAACTGCAGCTATTTATTTCAGCGGCTCTGAGACGCCGTCATCCTCTGATTGGTCTCTGGTCAGGAACCTCCTTCTCTGGGAGGAATCGTTCACGCCACTAGTAGTGATTGGAGGGGACTCATGCACACTCACCCCGCGCTCTCATTCATATTTATGATTGGTGGGGCGCTCACAGACAGTACTAAGTTAAAGATATAAAATGCTTCGTGTCACTGTCCTTCAGCACATTTCTTCTTAACTTGACGCTAGAAATAAAGCTTAAAACATGAGTGGACGAGGCAAGACCGGAGGAAAGTCCAGGGCGAAGGCTAAGACCCGCTCATCTCGTGCCGGGCTCCAATTCCCCGTGGGTCGTGTACATAGGCTTCTGCGTAAAGGCAACTATGCCCAGAGAGTTGGTGCCGGCGCCCCGGTTTATCTGGCGGCTGTTCTCGAGTATCTGACCGCTGAGATCCTGGAGCTGGCTGGAAACGCGAGGAGCACCCAGCTGCGTCCACGCAGACGAGACTTGGTGCGTGAGCGTTGATACGTGAGCGCTGCTGCGTGAGGACCGGAAGTGTTTTTTTTTTTGTGTCGCGCGTGCACAAGCGCGTGCGCAAGCATGCGTGCGCGCGCGTGCACAAGTTTACGTGCGTGCGCGCATGCACAAGTTTACGTGCGCGCGCGCGTGCACAGGGTTGCGTGCGCGCGTGCACAAAATAGCAAATAAAAAAGCAAAACAAAACCTCACAACATCCCTGTATTTATCTAATTATTTTACTCGCAATAATAATGTTAAAACTGATTGCATTCATGATTGTTTTGCATTAGTACACTGGACATATATATTAATAACTGTTGTTTGTTTTATTGTTTTATATTAAAGCATTTCGCTCCCAATGTGTTAAAACATAGCATTATCCAAGGCATGATTACAGTGGATATTTAAATTCATAACAATAATGATCCTTATCATTAATGTTTGTACATATACAAATAAATAATAAAGTTAAAAAGTGTTCTAGGGCAAGTGGAGTATCTGTAAACAGCACCCAGCTAGTTAGACAAATTGTCTTCTCTAGGTAATCCATTGAATCTATTTATTAGCATAAACCTATTTTTTTTAAATAAATTTACGAAATAAAAGGTAAAATGAAGGGTGGGCGTAGGCTAATAATAGGAAGACACGTGCCTGCACCTCCCTCTTTCCTGTCCCTGCAACAACATGGAAGTAAGTGTGTCTCTCCGTCTCTCCCAAACAATATCAAAAGTACATATAATGGGTTATTTAATTTAGTCGGTCAAATCATAATTGTTGGAGTCAACTTCTTGACTCTTGGACATTTGATTGTAGTTGTCGTAGTAGTAGTAGATTTAGCCCTGTGAACCATGGCTAAAATGTTTTGTTGTCAATAAAGGAACTGAACAAAACAAACAGCTGAAGATGGGGTGTGGATATATGTTAGTTAGTTTGCACCGTGATCATAGAAATTACATTGACAAACTTTTTTAAATAGTGTAACACTTAAACATGAGGATATTTATAACATCTACTTGCATTTGTGTGCATTCCACACAGTTTAAGTTGCTTAAATGCCCCCTCCTATATAAGCCCATTGAACTTCAAACCCAATTCGAACCATGTTGGACTGAACAAAATGTTATGTATTGAAATAAACATGCCCCACTTACATATTATTGGATTATATCAGTCACCACAAGCATGGATGTCTTCAAATTTGAAGTTCAATGGTTTATATAGGAGATAGGTGTCTGATAAAATGAATATAACATCTAAATATTGTTTTTTATTTTGGGGTGCACAATAGCTAGAGACATAGACCAACATTTTTTTTAAAGTTAAATAACCTGTTAAGTGATCCATATGCACCAGTATTTTCTTTGGTTTGAGAGCTTTAATTGACCCCATATTTAACTAATGAATATAGTTAACAAACTAATGGTGTACAAATCCATTAACAGAGTATTTAATTACCATTTGGTACACGCAACAGTATCTTTAGCTAATGGAAGTGATAACTAATGGCTATTGTAGTCATGATAATGGTCTTTATTATTAATTACAGCTACAGCATGTAGTCAAATTCCACAGTTGACTAAGTCATCAAAACACAGTTTAAGGGATATATTATTTAAAAAAAATGGAACTAGAAAAAGTGCTCCTCGGAGCACACGTCTCGGCCAGCAGACTTGTGTTGGGAATTAAGGCTCTGTTCAAAAAATAGAACATGTTACTGTGTCATAGTAACATGACACAAGTGTCCTATCCGTCTGTATAACTGTCCTATCCGTCCTGTCTGTATAAGTGTCCTATCCGTCCCGTCTGTATAAGTGTCCTATCCGTCCTGTCTGTATAAGTGTCCTATCCGTCCTGTCTGTATAAGTGTCCTATCCGTCCTGTCTATGTAAGTGTCCTATCCGTCCTGTCTGTGTAAGTGTCCTATCTGTCCTGTCTGTGTAAGTGTCCTATCCAATTGTTACAGTATCCGCCATTTCTCAGCCATTTTGTGATTATTCCTGTCTTACCTCACTTTGAAAGAGGCACAGACTCTTTCAAAGTGACACATGTATTTATAGGCCGCTATACGTCACTAGCCAATCCGATCACACTATTTCACCGTATTGTCACGTGTCACTTGACCAATGTTAGCTTGTTTCACGGAAAGTGAAAACAATGTCTCCTGGCGGAGAGAAAAAGTAATTGAAAAAAACGTATTAGAAGGACAATGTCAGTCACCAGAACCAAGGACGGGTGTTTCCGATTCATCGTTAAAATGGAGTTTGAAGTTACAATAGGTTTGTAAAGGAAGGGGGCGTGTCTGATAAAAAGAATATCAAAATACTGAATCAAGCAACTTGAACTGTCTTGGGTGCTCCCAAAAGCCTAATTAGACAATACAATGACCCATTTAAAAAAAAAGAAGTGAAATATCCCTTTTAATTAGTTGCTGCAAACTCATGATACTGTATTAGCTAGTCTTTGGTAGTCTTACAAATGCTGTGGGTATTCTATTGTTAAACTTTCAGATTGATAGTTATGTCAAATATAGCAGATTTTAACATACTCCTGAATATTGATTTAGCATGTCTTTTTCATTTCCTTTCCAGAAACACATAACAATTCTGAAATCTGGCGAACAGCCAGTGCTGGAGAAGTGTGGCCAGAAGTATCACTGCCCATTCTGCCCCACCGATCTTTTTAAGCCTACAAAGCAAAGTGCTTGCAAGTTGCATCTCTTGGGGCACATCAAAAGAGCTGTGCTTCATAAAGGTTTGTAGAAGTGTGTGTGTGTCCTCTCATTTGCTATTCATCCTATATGCATGTGAACAATAAAACTGAAAGTTGTATGACAAGCTTTTACGGAATCATGATTTAGTTGCACCATTTTGTTTTTTCAGATTTGGTCATCTGCAAGTGTAGTTTGAAGTGTCGCTCCAGTACACACTTCCACTGTGCATACTGCACTTCAACTTATATCCGTCGAGATGACTTCATCAAACATGTCATAAAATGTGAAGCCCCAGAGATGTCCTCTCTGAAGGGACCCCTGGAGCCGTCCTCTCTGGAGTCGACCTCTGTGGAACCTCCACTGAAGCGTCCCCTGCTGCCCTCGTCTCTACAGTCCTCTCTGGAGCTGTCTCCCCTGCATCCGTCCTCTCTGAAGCGTCCCCCACAGCTGTCCTCTCTGGAGTCGACCTCTGTGGAACCTCCACTGAAGCGTCCCCTGCTGCCCTCGTCTCTACAGTCCTCTCTGGAGCTGTCTCCCCTGCATCCGTCCTCTCTGAAGCGTCCCCCACAGCTGTCCTCTCTGGAGTCGACCTCTGTGGAACCTCCACTGAAGCGTCCCCTGCTGCCCTCGTCTCTACAGTCCTCTCTGGAGCTGTCTCCCCTGCATCCGTCCTCTCTGAAGCGTCCCCCACAGCTGTCCTCTCTGGAGTCGACCTCTGTGGAACCTCCACTGAAGCGTCCCCTGCTGCCCTCGTCTCTACAGTCCTCTCTGGAGCTGTCTCCCCTGCATCCGTCCTCTCTGAAGCGTCCCCCACAGCTGTCCTCTCTGGAGTCGACCTCTGTGGAACCTCCACTGAAGCGTCCCCTGCTGCCCTCGTCTCTACAGTCCTCTCTGGAGCTGTCTCCCCTGCATCCGTCCTCTCTGAAGCGTCCCCCACAGCTGTCCTCTCTGGAGTCGACCTCTGTGGAACCTCCACTGAAGCGTCCCCTGCTGCCCTCGTCTCTACAGTCCTCTCTGGAGCTGTCTCCCCTGCATCCGTCCTCTCTGAAGCGTCCCCCACAGCTGTCCTCTCTGGAGTCGACCTCTGTGGAACCTCCACTGAAGCGTCCCCTGCTGCCCTCGTCTCTACAGTCCTCTCTGGAGCTGTCTCCCCTGCATCCGTCCTCTCTGAAGCGTCCCCCACAGCTGTCCTCTTTGGAGTCGACCTCTGTGGAACCTCCACTGAAGCGTCCCCTGCTGCCCTCGTCTCTACAGTCCTCTCTGGAGCCGTCCTCTCCACAGCCGTCCTCTCTACAGCTGTCCTCTCTGGAGCCATCCTCTCTGCAACAGTCTTCGTCCTTGCATGTGCCATCCTCACACCAGCCATCTTTGCCAGCCTCAGTGGAAAAGGTGTCGCAAGTAAGAAGATCGAAGGTTAAGTTTGTTCGCTGTGTCCAGTGTAGCCTGGTCTTGAATGCAAAAAATCTGAAAAAACATCTGGAACGAAAACATTCAGTAGACAAGGACGTCACCGCAACATCCTGCTTAAGAAGCGAGTGCATAGACAGCAAAAATGGCATTTTTGCTGTTCTCAAGACACTGCATGGCTGCACTGTTCCTCTGCATGTGCAACAGAGGGTCTGGGGTGGAGACCACAAGATTCGTTGCGAGTCCCTCAGATGTCAGCAGAATCAAGAGTTGGCATTAAGAAGTGGTCTTACCAGTTTCAGATGTGTTCACCTCCGTTCAATTGACTACTGTAAGGTGACTGTTGCAGCCCCAGAGTTGCATCAAGACACCTTACAGGCAATGGTGACACAGAGATGGTTTGGGGTTGACAAGTTGAGAGACTGCATGCAACGAAAACAGGCTGCCAGTGCACAGCAAACTCCTTTGTCTGTGTGTACCACCCTCATGTCTCCGAAGTATTGCGTCTCTATCCATGAGCCTTCAGTGTCTTATTACAGTCGTCTTGGACGGGTGATGGTGGTCTATAATGAGAAGGAGAACACCTGGCATTGCCCTTGCATCAATTCTCGCAGGTCATGCTCTCACAAATACTTAGCAAAGTGGCACCTGTTTCAGGAATATCCAGACATCTTCAGGCGGGTGAGATCAACTGAGGATTCAACTGAGGATTTGTTGCAAACTGAGGAAGAAGTAACTACAGCTGTGGACAGCAGGAGTGATGAAGAAATTTACCCTCCCAAAGGTGAGATGATGAAAAGGATGGTGGAATATATATTCAACCAAAAGAAGCTGCCAGCAGTGTTGCCTGAGGAACTTCGGAAGAGTATGACCAAAGACGATTACCCGAAGCACTTGATTCCTCCTGAGTCCCAGTGCTCCATCTGTCCAGGAATAGTACCCCTGAGTGACCCCATTAGAATCACCTCAAAAGCCAAAATTGTCATGACTGATGGCATTATTGAAGGTAAGTTTTCATCATTTCACAGCAGACTGCATTTGAACCATTTCACAGCAGACTGATGTAAATCTGATTTGAAGAAGTAATCTATAAAATGTATCTTTCAGATGTAGCTACATACTGCAAAACGTGTCCCATGTGTGGTATGTACTACCGCTACCAAGAGTTTGAGGATGGACTACATAATTTCAATGATAGTATACTTCTTGGTCTACACTTCTGTCTCTATTTGAGGTCAAATCTGCAGGTTAGCGTTTTTCCTTATGTTCTGCTGCAATTATCTAGACTCTAATTTTAGTTCTTGTTCGACTTGGTCAACAAAATGGTTATTTTTTGTTTCTTCATGAAATTACAGGTAGGCTATACAGGTTATACAGCAGAGGGAATGCCCTACATGCTTTGATGTTGCCTTTCTCTTTCAGACCAACCAGTCTATTGGCAGTGCTATTTCTGCTCTGGAGTACCTCACAGAATCAAAGTTCCCCTTGGCCGACTCAATCCACCATGGTTACCTGCATTTTGAGGCACTTTCCGGGCATGACTACAGTTACAACTGTGTGCGTTGCGGGGACCATCCACCAGTCGTTGTAATGGATCTCCACAAAAAAGCTGTGTTCAACATGTCAGGTAATAAACATTTTGGCTGTCCCATAATCATAGATGGGGGGGCGGGTGGGGGGGGCGTTGTGGTATAAGGTCACTGCACATAACTTGCCTTCCTAAATGCTATGTTTTTTTCACATGCAGAAAGTTTTCCTTGCATTTCTGTGATTGTAATGTTCTGTGTGGTGGTGGTCATAATATTGATAAAAGTCTGTTATTTGTAGCAAGTGACCTGAAAATGCCACCTGATAGCTACACGGGAGACGTGAACGTCGAAGAGTTCTGGGATTCTCTTACCAAGCATACAATTGCTAGAGGGTTTCTTTCTAGTAAGTACAAAACAGATTTGCTGACTTACTCTCAACAACTGTTATTAGGGAAGGAAGATCAATTAACTGCTCTGGTAAATGGAGATGTGAGAAACTGAACTGTAAGAAACCTTTTTTGTAAAGATCAATATTGACCAAAGTTTATAATACACTCGTACATTTTTTTGTTTTCTGTTCCAAGGTAATAAAGAGAATCCTTTCTCTGTGCCACCGTCTTTCGAATCCTGGGCTCCTTGGATTGGTCCAAAGACCAGGAAGTCCTCAGTTGTGTTGAACACAGAATTTAAAAAGGTTCCAACAGCTAGAGTTCCTGTTGAAGAGGCAGAACTAAGTGTGACAGAGTCTCGTCTTGTTGACGAGCTCATGAATCAACGGGTATGGAATATTGTGCATGTTTGTTCAGATTTAGAATCATGAACATTTTAAAGGAAAATGTCATTACATTTAAAATCTATGCATTTATTAACCAGGCTGGGGTCATTAGAAACCTGTGCAAGGAGTGTGGCCTGGACACTGCTGGGTCCAGAAATGATCTTATCCAAAGACTGAAGAATGAGATGTCGTCGAGAGCGGGCTATGATAAAATCTTTCAAAAGATCTGGGGTGCATCAGGTATTTCTTACATTAAATGTTAACTTATACACGTTTTCTTTTTCCATTTCTATTTCATTTATGTGAATATTTTTCCAGGTGGCTGGGCAGCTATACTTTGCCCATGTGGCATTGTATACAGCTTAAAGGTTCTTCTCAGGGGAGAAAGCCCAAGAGACTATGCAGATCTTCTCCTATCATGGCAGCACATGCCTAATGTTTGCGTCTATGACTTTGCAAGAGGCTTGGCGAGGCACACCAACTTGAGGGCACCTGGGCGCATCCCCTTCAGTCCACATGAGGGGCTGCTGTTGGAGCCAACTATTGAAAACATCAGAGATGCCGGAGAGGGTAGACTTCATGTAAATCTTCCTTGGCTGTCGGAAATGAAGAATCCTCCTGATGTTGACTGCCATCCATACACAGGCTCCAAAGACCATTATGCTCTCAGTGACAAATTCCACGAAAGAAATTCGACGGATCCAAAAGATGTTCTGCGACGTGTGGGTATGGTGCCACAGCTGGCTGGGCTTCTCAACACCCAAGTTGTTGAACAGTTTTTTTCTCACATGAGAAAGGCTAATTATTTCCTCAACAACTCAGCACCAGCAACGTACATGTTCATGTTACGAAATATGTTGCATCACAGAAACTCCAGGCTGAACAAGGAGACCACAGCACACATTACGCACACATTTGGAAGAGCGGTCCAATTCAATGAATACAGCCAGGCAGTCATGGGTACTTATTTTTCTCTTTTAATTAGAAATTTGTTGTGTTAAATGTCCTTCCTATCTTTTTAAATTATAAATCGTTCATGTTAAATGTGCAGTTTGCCCTCTGGCAGCATCCTCTGATGGCCAAGACCCTCGGACAGCGTCCTCTGGTGGACAAGACCCCCGGACAGCCTCCTCTGATGGAGAAGACCCTCTGGCAGCGTCCTCTGGACAAGACCAAGGATCGTTGGAGATGGATCAGGCTCTGCCTCCACAGGATTCACTGATGGATCTGTCATGCCATGCAGAACCAGGTTACAGATGCAGTGTATTAGGCATGCTTTCTCATCTAATATGACATGACTCTTTTCCCTTTAGTTGATGCAGTCCTTTTTGACCCCCCCCCCCCCCCCCCCCTGCTTCTAGTTCTGTCAGTATGTGGCGAGGGCTGCCAGGCTCTTACATCACTGGAACGCATCCGGGCAAGAAGACATAGCTGGGACTTTCCAGTTCATGAGGGACAGCAGAAACTGGTACAAAGACTGAAAAAACACAATCTTTCAGACTATGATGTTGTGACATTGCTACCATAATGTATTAAATGTATTTCCTTGATTGTTAAGCTTGACTATGTTCTGGATGGGCAACGCTCTCCTGAAGAACACATAGTGGAAGTTGGTGCCCTTACCCTACAGCGCTCAGATTTCATTACTTTGGGGTTGGAGAGGGAAGTGGAAGCCACGGTGAGTATCATGATGAGTATCATGATCTCATAAGTTAGGGGGCAAAGATATGATTATCCTTCTTTTCTTAAACCAACGTATGCTTCATGCAACCTTACAGATTGTCAACTGCTGTCTCACCATTATATCCGAGATTGCCAAATGTCAAGTAAGTTGTGATTCTGTTTAGAAATCATTTATTTAAATAATCTTTTGGACAGATATTAAAGGGTGGTATTTATTTACAGGGAAAGGATGTGGTCATCATGGACGCCTATGTGGTGGCGACATGGACTGAACCACTTAATGCTGATCCCTTTCTGTCCCTACCGGTAAATGATAAAAAATGCGTATCTGATCTATATAAATGAAAGCTCTGTGACTTCTAAATACCAATGTATACATTAAAACTTCTTTTTTTCCCCTCCTCATAGGATGACGCATCTTCTAAAGACCTCATCCTCTGCCCAACATGGAAACCAGGACACTGGATGCTCAGTGTAAGGCGTTTTGCATGTCACGTACTCTTTATAGCTTTGCAACTAGTTTAATAGAGAAATGTGTACAATTCTGTGATCTGTGTAAATATAGAGAAATATATACTTCTGTGATCAGTGTCAATATTGTTTTTGATCATATCATTGACAAATGTATTCATTTATTCAAAATTACTTTTGGAAAAAAATGGACTGGATGTTACACATGTGCAATAATTACTTTTTGCAACTTCTTTGTACCACTGTTTCTCAGGTCATAAGACCAAAAGAAAAAGTCTTAAACTTCTTAGACTCTAAGGACCCTCATGGCTTTGGCAGTCAGGCAAATCTCACACTGTTCAGGTTATTTGTAATGCATATTTGGCCCAAGTTCAAACGTTGGCCCCAAGTTCAAAAGTTGGCCCCAAGTTCAAAAGTTGGACATTAAAGGGGGTTGTTCCATTGTTAAGAAGGCTCAACTGCATTCTATGAGTCCTATGGGTGCATGGGTGCTGCATGCATGAATTGTATTGCTTCATTGCATGAGTACTGTTGCCTGAATTCTACCTTCATCAGGATCAGCTTTGCAAAATTTCAGATAAAGAATTGGTGAAATGCCTGTGCATTCTCTCTTGCATGAGTTGTATTGCTTTCCAGGTTTACAGGTGTAAAGAATTGGTGAAATGCCTGTGCATGCTCTCTTGCAGAAGTTGTATTGGTTTACAGGTGTAAAGCAGATGAAATGCCTGTGCATGCTTTCTCCCAGGAGTTGTATTGCTTTACAGGTGTAAAGAAGTGGGTGCAATGCCTGTGCATTCTCTCTTGCATGAGTTGTATTGCTTTCCAGGTTTACAGGTGTAAAGAATTGGTGAAATGCCTGTGCATGCTCTCTTGCAGAAGTTGTATTGGTTTACAGGTGTAAAGCAGATGAAATGCCTGTGCATGCTTTCTCCCAGGAGTTGTATTGCTTTACAGGTGTAAAGAAGTGGGTGAAATTCCTGTGCATGCTCTTTGCAGGAGTTTCAGGAGTACTGCTTTGTGTTCTGCATGCTTTACAGCAGAGTGTCATCTGGACTGGGTCAAATGTATGAAATGTGAAATTGTATTTCTAACTTACTCTTAAGCACTGAACTATCAAATGACTTTAAAGGCTTACAGTTATGCAGCCGAAGATGTCATACATTTGACTCAATCCAGCTTAAGTCATGTAATTAAAGTACTTGCAAATGGTAATTACATTGTTTATTTTGCAGTAAAATGGCTATGAAAATGGTGCCTGGGCGTTGGACTGTCATAAAGAATAAGGTAATAATAAAGAAACTGTGTATATGTACACTGTATTCATCTACTGTAGGTGTATTATGCATTAAACATTCTGGTTCTTGCAGAACATCCCCCAACAAATGGATGGATCATGTTGTGGCGTCTTCATGCTGATGGTAAATCAAATTGAAATGTAAAGCTGTTTTATGTACTGGGTATTAAATGTAAATGACATGGTTGAAATGTGTTGCAGTATGCTCTCCACCTGGTGATGGGCGATCCATTTGACTTCACTGTTGTGAGTTGAAAATGTACACATGCAAATTGAAAATGTACTGTACACATTCATATTGAAGACTTGCATGTCCATAATGAATGTTTGCATGTCTGTTGACTCTTAATTTCTTAGGTAGACATTCCGAAGATAAGGCTGTGGTGGTGTCTGCTACTGTTGGAGAATTTCTCTCTCGGAGGGTAAAGGAGTTAAAAAATGAAATGCAATGTATTTTGATTTTGTCAAGTCTCTTAATGTAACAGTCTTTCTAATGTAGCCGTGGAAGGAAATTTGCCCATTGGTCAGAGGACGCACTGGACGTTGGAGAACTGGACGTAGGAGAGGACCCCCTGGACATGGGAGAAGACGTTCTGGAAGTGGGAGCACTGGACGTAGGAGAGGACAACATGGACCAGGCATGTGAAGGGCAAAATGCATTTATGAATATTTGGCCATTTTGAACTTGGACAAGTTTGAAACATGGAACATTATTCTGAAAATATTATTGTATATTATTTTTGCCTGGGCACACTTATTTGAGAAGATTAATATTTTATGTATAATGACCTGTTCCCTTATGTTTCATGTTAACTTTTAGGTTCCTCAGATTCTTCACTGTATGGCAGCCTCCATTCATGTCTGCATCTTCCAAAACGGGTTAGTGACGGGACAAATTGTGAAATTTGCAAATGTCACTTGAGTAAAAAATGAATAAATAATGTGCATATGTTTGACTTGTTAGATCCTTCTATCCTGAAGTCAAGAACCCCCTAATGGTCCAGTGCCATAGGTGCCAAGGGTGGCTCCATACTGACTGTGCTGGAATCGAACCAAACAGCCCAGTGGACAGTTTTTGTTGTGGCTGTGATCATCCACTCGTAAGGTTAGCAATACGTTTTCTATAGGCTTTTTCTGGACAGTGTGCTTTAAATATATGTTGGTAATTATGTGATTATTCAATTTCACTACAGCACCGTTGCATTAAGCAGACATGGGCTTGCTGGGGTGACCGTTGCATTAAGCAGACATGGGCTTGCTGGGGTGGTTACAGGACCAGAAATAAAGGTAAAATATTCTCATTTTTAAAAGTAAAGTTATTCATGTTACTTTGCATATTGTGTTATTTTGGTTTCATTTGCGTCTGCTTTCTCAGGCTCTTCACACAATGCTGATGTCAGGACAGCAACGCTCCAGCAGAGTTCATCTCCACTACAATAAGCAGGGATACCTCAAACTCCGGCAGACTTTGAAACACAAGAGGTTTACACTTTTCAAAGACGATGAGGTATTTCTAATGTTCAGAAGATACAATCTTACTGTATACATACATTGTTGGTGGTCAGTTAATTATGTATATTCCCCCCATTAGACCTCTGAGTTGATCAGGCTCATAAGGGACACACTACAGCTGTCCAGACAGCTAGAAGACATGGACTTTGTACTGGATGTAATGCTTCCTGAGGTATGCATCATGGAAGCATGAAGAAATGTATAGTTTTTAACCTCGTGTAATTCTGAAGTACTGTCAGTCAGGAAGGTTCTGCATCACCAATTGATCATTGCATTTCTCGTCTTCACAGATTATGCTATACATATTAAAGAAGCTGGAGGGGTTTACCCGATTCCGGGCAGAACAGGCTCTTCACCTATTATAATGTGTCAAAGCAATCTACGAACCCACAGACGAGGAGTGTGAATGGAAGGCAGATGAGGAGGAAGAGTTGACAGAAGAGATGAAAGAGAAGGCGAAGGGAGAAGAAGGACGAGGAGAAGGAGGACCCCAAGGGCATCCCAGAGTTCTGGTTAACGGTCTTCAAGAATGTGGACCTGCTCAGTGACATGCTGCAGGAACATGACGAAGGGTTAGGGTTAAGCAGAAGAGATCTCTAAAGAAAGGTCATGAATAGCTGAGTACATGGTACCACATTAATTATGCTTCCACACAGCCAATGAAGTCAGCGAAACAAAACCCTTTTTCAGTTTTGTGTTATTAGACAAGAGGACACCACTGGATTACATTGCTTGATAACTTTCACTTCACTTCACAATTTTTATTTTGGTCATCAGTTCAACCATGTAAACAATACACTCCATGTGCATAAAAACAACAATAATAACCACGCGCCCGTAGCTTCTTCAATGATATATTTACTCACGGTCTTTCCAGTGAGAAGAGTATTACAAAGAACACCTCAAATGTATACCATTGCAGTTGTTTTGACATTGTTGTTTTCACCTAATGCTCTTATGGTCTGAGTCACACTGCCCCTAAAGCTCCTGGGCAGCCTCAAGTGCTCAGCTTACCTGTACAGCACTCAACTCTCCATCATCATGGTCAACAGAGGCTGTTATCTCTGGTGGTGGTCACTCACTACATGGTTTTAGTTCACAGTGACCCCTCGCAGTAAAATCCTCAGTGTTGATTTACTCTTTCTTGAGAGTGTTCAAATGGACCCATAATAAGGGTCTATTTGGTTCCATTTGTACATTCTCTTGAGTTACAGACCCATAAGGGGTCCATTCGGTTCCTAACTATCAATCATTTAGCCGGTTACCCACTACTTCTGAAGATCTCTTGTTTTAGTAAAATAGGATGGGATGGCAGTTATTCACATTATGTGTTGTTTGCTTAAATCTAATTAGGAGGATAAACTGCAATATGGCCTAGCTAGAACATTCCGTTTTACGACTTCTAGCTTTGAACATTACATTAAGACATTTCTCTAAATGTCCTACATTTTATACCTCCTGAACACACAACATAATTGCATTGCTTTTGTTTGGATTAAGGCAGCTACACACTGCAAGATATTTGCAATTGGCTTTGCTTTGCCATGCCATAGATGGTTTTATTGTGATAAAATCTACCCATCTTAAAACAGATGGGTTCATATCAAAGTCAAGTTCTCAGACCCAGGCCAGCCTATGAGTTTCACATTAGAATTTCAGAATTCAATAGTATTAATAGTATTTCTAAATGAGGACCGCAACCTTTAACCTCCTTCTTGTTCCAGAGATCTCTGCAGAGACTCGTCGGTCAAGGGGAAAAAAAGCTTAAAGTTTCTAAATTAAAGAAAACAAAGCTTCAAGTTTCTAAATTGACATTGATCCTACCTCGGTCTTCACATGTAATAAAGTGGCTTGGCTTGTATAACTTTGATCCTGCCTCTGTGCCTGCTTCAGTGTGATGTTTGTATTGACTTTTTAATTGCAGCATCAAACGTGCTTCAAGCGTATTGGCAAATTATTTGTATTACTGTTATACGGTTACAAGGTTTGAGTGTATGTCTGCATGTACAGTGGGTTTTATTAGACTACATCTACAATTACAACAAATCTCTGACTATAAAGTATCACAACTACATGGAAGGAAGGTTTTGTTGTGGTAGGATTTTTACCAGGTGTTAGATGTCTTGACATTGGTAACTGAACAAGCTGGGGATGAATGCTAATTGTAGCTGGAGTAACTTGGACAATCTGAAGGTGATTGCAGAGGGGAAGAAGAATGAAGCTATCCTGATGAACCCTCCCACCCCCTCTACAATAAGCTGTTGGGTCAAGGTGCATCTAGGACAACAGACCCATTGACTACTGGGATGTACAATGGTAGTAACATAATCACAGGCTTGCTTGGTAAATCTTTAACTGTCTACAGACTATTGCTCATTACATTCATTATATCCACTGTTAGTCAGTAATTAACGATGGATACGATATGATAATACTTTGTCAGTTGACACTTAAATTTGTCTTGCGACCCAGCAGTCATGTATGCAACACATAAACAGTATACATTTGACATGACAAAACAAAAAAAAAACATACATAAGGACAAAGACAGGAGCAATGTTCACCACTCAGCCTACCCTGGCCTAAAACTCCTGATTAAGCCTCAATGTCAACTGTTGGACAAAGGACCTCTTTAGTTTGACCTTGTTGTATGTTGGAACACCGTATCCTTCCTGAAGGCAGCAGCCTATATTCTACATACAAAACATGGCTAGTGTATGCAGTGATATTCCTTGCCAACCTTAGCATACTGTTATTATACATAGATGTATAGAGCCTCTGAAGTGGTTGTCCAACAATCTTTGAACAAATGTTCAGTTGCTGCAGCAGTTGTGACTTTAAGGCTACAGACAGACATCCATACCAGGTGGTACTACAGTACTGAAGAACACTCATAACAGAAGTGAGAAAAAAAAAAGAAGAATCTGTCTACTAGCACCAAAGGATCTCAGACGGCGAAGGAAATAGATTATTTGCTTTGTCTTCTTACCCACTGACTCAATGTGGTCTTTCCATGACAAAAGATGGTCTATTACTACTCCTAGGTACTGTATGTATACAAACATACCTGGTTGATCTGTTCACTATGAATAGTGATGAGGGATCTGTGTATCTCCAGTGGTGCACCAAAAACAATCTCTTCTGTCTTTTTTGTGTTCATGATAAGAGCATTGTTATCACCCCACTCCAACAGTATTCTTTCCAGTTATTTCATGATCACTGAAGTGAGAACTATGGGTCTATAATCCTTATGTTCTTTTGGAAATTTGATTTTGGGTAATGGTTTTATGTATATCTGTACAGTCCAGGCATGCTTTTAGTTGTTCTGTGCTTTCATTTGTCCTTGTCCTAACTACTTTCTTCTCCAGGTTTCCTCTCTTTAGTTTTGACTTATAAACTGGAGTCAAGCACACAACATTATGATCAGAGGTCAATATAGGCGGCCCAACCTTAGCAACATATGCATTTGAATGCATTGGATGCATGTCTATAGTACTGGCAATATATTAACAGTAGGCCTATATCTAAAGCAGGGGTCTTCAACAGGGGGTCCGGGACCCCTAGGGGGTCCTCAGAGTTGCTACAGGGGGTCCGCCAAATCTCTGTGTGATAGGATCATTGTTTTTTACATTAACCACTTGAACCCTCGCATCCCTATTCTAAGGACAACTTTAGCCAAAAATAGCAGATCTACAAGCTCACAACACCTCTCGCTGCGAGGAGTTGTGACCTTGCAGATCTGCTATTTTCGGCAAAGAGGGGGAAAAAGAGCAGACCAAGTACAGAGTGAAAGTATTGGTGGTTTAAGTGGTTAAATGTCTGAAAATACACATTAACATGAATCCAACATCTATGAAAAGCTTTAATCAGCAACACAACTGTATGTAATATATAGTGGGGGTCCCTGCTTCATCTCTCTCAGTTAGGGGGTCCCTGCTTCATAGCTCTCTCAGTTAGGGGGTCCCTGCTTCATCTCTCTCAGTTAGGGGGTCCCTGCTTCATAGCTCTCTCAGCTAGGGGGTCCCTGCTTCATAGCTCTCTCAGCTAGGGAGTCCCTGCTTCATAGCTCTCTCAGTTAGGGTTTCCCTGCTTCATAGCTCTCTCAGTTAGGGGGTCCCTGCTTCATAGCTCTCTCAGTTATGGGGTCCCTGCTTCATAGCTCTCTCAGCTAGGGGGTCCCTGCTTCATAGCTCTCTCAGCTAGGGAGTCCCTGCTTCATAGCTCTCTCAGTTAGGGTTTCCCTGCTTCATAGCTCTCTCAGTTAGGGGGTCCCTGCTTCATAGCTCTCTCAGTTATGGGGTCCCTGCTTCATAGCTCTCTCAGCTAGGGGGTCCTTGCTTCATCTCTCACTCAGTTAGGGGGTCCCTGCTTCATAGCTCTCTCAGTTAGGGGGTCCCTGCTTCATAGCTCTCTCAGTTAGGGGGTCCCTGCTTCATAGCTCACTCAGTTAGGGGGTCCCTGCTTCATCTCTCTCAGTTAGGGGGTCCCTGCTTCATAGCTCTCTCAGCTAGGGGGTCCCTGCTTCATAGCTCTCTCAGCTAGGGGGTCCCTGCTTCATAGCTCTCTCAGCTAGGGGGTCCCTGCTTCATCTCTCTCTCAGTTAGGGGGTCCCTGCTTCATCTCTCTCAGTTAGGGGGTCCCTGCTTCATAGCTCTCTCAGTTAGGGTTTCCCTGCTTCATCTCTCTCTCAGTTAGGGGGTCCCTGCTTCATAGCTCTCTCAGCTAGGGGGTCCCTGCTTCATAGCTCTCTCAGTTATGGGGTCCCTGCTTCATAGCTCTCTCAGCTAGGGGGTCCCTGCTTCATAGCTCTCTCAGTTAGGGTTTCCCTGCTTCATAGCTCTCTCAGTTAGGGGGTCCCTGCTTCATAGCTCTCTCAGTTAGGGGGTCCCTGCTTCATAGCTCTCTCAGTTAGGGTTTCCCTGCTTCATAGCTCTCTCAGTTAGGGTTTCCCTGCTTCAGAGCTCTCTCAGCTAGGGGGTCCCTGCTTCATAGCTCTCTCAGCTAGGGGGTCCTTGCTTCATCTCTCTCTCAGTTAGGGGGTCCCTGCTTCATAGCTCTCTCAGTTAGGGGGTCCCTGCTTCATCTCTCTCTCAGTTAGGGGGTCCCTGCTTCATAGCTCTCTCAGTTAGGGGGTCCCTGCTTCATAGCTCTCTCAGTTATGGGGTCCCTGCTTCATAGCTCTCTCAGCTAGGGGGTCCCTGCTTCATAGCTCTCTCAGTTAGGGTTTCCCTGCTTCATAGCTCTCTCAGTTAGGGGGTCCTTGCTTCATCTCTCTCTCAGTTAGGGGGTCCCTGCTTCATAGCTCTCTCAGTTAGGGGGTCCCTGCTTCATCTCTCTCTCAGTTAGGGGGTCCCTGCTTCATAGCTCTCTCAGCTAGGGGGTCCCTGCTTCATAGCTCTCTCAGTTATGGGGTCCCTGCTTCATAGCTCTCTCAGCTAGGGGGTCCCTGCTTCATAGCTCTCTCAGTTAGGGTTTCCCTGCTTCAGAGCTCTCTCAGCTAGGGGGTCCCTGCTTCATAGCTCTCTCAGCTAGGGGGTCCCTGCTTCATCTCTCTCTCAGTTAGGGGGTCCCTGCTTCATAGCTCTCTCAGTTAGGGGGTCCCTGCTTCATCTCTCTCTCTCAGTTAGGGGGTCCCTGCTTCATAGCTCTCTCAGCTAGGGGGTCCCTGCTTCATAGCTCTCTCAGTTATGGGGTCCCTGCTTCATAGCTCTCTCAGCTAGGGGGTCCCTGCTTCATAGCTCTCTCAGTTAGGGTTTCCCTGCTTCATAGCTCTCTCAGTTAGGGTTTCCCTGCTTCATAGCTCTCTCAGTTAGGGTTTCCCTGCTTCAGAGCTCTCTCAGCTAGGGGGTCCCTGCTTCATAGCTCTCTCAGCTAGGGGGTCCCTGCTTCATAGCTCTCTCAGCTAGGGGGTCCCTGCTTCATAGCTCTCTCAGCTAGGGGGTCCCTGCTTCATAGCTCTCTCAGTTAGGGGGTCCCTGCTTCATAGCTCTCTCAGTTAGGCCCTAACTGAGAGAGCTTCATAGCTCCCTCAGTTAGGGGGTCCCTGCTTCATAGCTCTCTCAGTTAGGGGGTCCCTGCTTCATCTCTCTAGGGTTCCCTGCTTCAGAGCTCTCTCAGCTAGGGGGTCCCTGCTTCATAGCTCTCTCAGCTAGGGGGTCCCTGCTTCATAGCTCTCTCAGCTAGGGGGTCCCTGCTTCATAGCTCTCTCAGCTAGGGGGTCCCTGCTTCATAGCTCTCTCAGCTAGGGGGTCCCTGCTTCATAGCTCTCTCAGTTAGGGGGTCCCTGCTTCATAGCTCTCTCAGTTAGGCCCTAACTGAGAGAGCTTCATAGCTCCCTCAGTTAGGGGGTCCCTGCTTCATAGCTCTCTCAGTTAGGGGGTCCCTGCTTCATCTCTCTCTCAGTTAGGGGGTCCCTGCTTCATAGCTCTCTCAACCAAGGGGTCCCTGCTTCATAGCTCTCTCAGCTAGGGGGTCCCTGCTTCATAGCTCTCTCAGCTAGGGGGTCCCTGCTTCATAGCTCTCTCAGTTAGGGGGTCCCTGCTTCATAGCTCTCTCAGTTAGGCCCTAACTGAGAGAGCTTCATAGCTCCCTCAATTAGGGGGTCCCTGCTTCATAGCTCTCTCAGTTAGGGGGTCCCTGCTTCATCTCTCTCTCAGTTAGGGGGTCCCTGCTTCATAGCTCTCTCAGCTAGGGGGTCCCTGCTTCATAGCTCTCTCAGTTAGGGGGTCCCTGCTTCATAGCTCTCTCAGTTAGGGGGTCCCTGCTTCATAGCTCTGTCAGTTAGGGGGTCCCTTCACTATATACAGTGTGTGTGTGTGTGTGTGTGTGTGTGTGTGTGTGTGTGTGTGTGTGTGTGTGTGTGTGTGTGTGTGTGTGTGTGTGTGTGTGTGTGTGTGTGTGTGTGTGTGTAATACATACATACATACATACATACATACATACATACATACATACATACATACATATATATATATATATATATATATATATATATATATATATATATATATATATATATATACGTTTTAACATAAATATTGCGAGTGAAATGGTTTAATTACCAATAATAAACCATTTTAATAATGAACACGATCAGAAATAACAGTTCCAGGCTCAGACAATAATTATATATATATATATATATATATATATATATATATATATATATATATATATATATATATATATATATATATATATATATATATGTGTGTGGTTGTAAACATAGTTCGTTTGCAGTTATATCCACCGTAATCACGAATACAATAGATGTAAAATACGTTTTAATATAAATATTGGGAGTGAAATGGTTTAATAACCAACTAAAACACGCACTTCCGGTATTGTAATGTTATAAATTTATATATCCACCGTAATCATACAAACGATCGTTGATACAATCAGTTTCAGCATTAATATTGAGAGAAATGTGTTTAATATATAGAAAAAACACGCACTTCCGGTCCCTCACACAGCAGCACTCACGTATCAACGCTCACGCACCAAGTCTCGTCTGCGTGGACGCAGCTGGGTGCTATTGGGAAACGCTGCCCGTGACAACAAGAAGTCTCGTATCATCCCCCGTCATCTCCAGCTGGCCGTCCGCAACGACGAGGAGCTCAACAGACTGCTGGGTGGAGTGACCATCGCTCAGGGCGGTGTGCTGCCCAACATCCAGGCTGTTCTGCTCCCCAAGAAGACCGAGAAAGCCGCCAAGAAATAAATCCCCTTCAGTCGACTGAATAATCCCACAAAGGCTCTTTTAAGAGCCACCCACTGTTTCTATATTAAGAGTTCCTCCTTATTAGCCATTTTTCTCCTGTTCACGCTCTTAATGCAATAGCAGTCAATTATTGAATTGTATTCTTTGTCATATCAGTCTTTCAGTATAATGACTACACAATGTACCTTTAGCTCCTGTTCAGACTTATTTTCTGCAACAGCAGTCAATCATTTAATTGCATCAACACTATACGTGAGTATATATACTGCTTATATTGTATGTTCTGTGTATACAACGCATCATGCTTATGAGGTAAGCTATATACCTGTGTAAACTACATGTATATTTGAGAGTAATACATAAGTATGTATTATAATATATAGGCCCACTCATTTGTAAATAGTTAATTGCCCACAATCACACCCGATGCTTTTATTTAAATGTTTTAACAGTTTATTGTTGTATCCATTTTGGGTGCTTATTTTGCACTGAGCAAATTAAATTCAAATTTGTCTTATCCATGTCACTTGAACCATGGGCTTGAAATTGTTTTTATATACCTTGCTGATGGGATCTGCACGAGGAGCATTACTGCCTTCTATCGTTCTTAGGACAACGCCACTAATAGCTCATTTATATGCGCTTCATACATGGGGATTGTGGTGTGCAGATTCACATGGCTCAGTTTCCGATCATAACTATTGCCAGGTTTCTCCTGATAATGTATACATTAAGGGACTCAAACCATTCATTCACATTGTTCTCACTGCAGATAAACTAAGGAACTTTCTTTAAATGAAGTTGTGGGTGGCTCTTAAAAGAGCCTTTGTGGGGTAAACAGGCTGTTATGTGGATGTTTACTTCTTCTTAGCGGCTGCCTTCTTGGGTTTCGCCGCCTTGGGCTTTGTTGCCTTCTTTGCTGGCGCTTTCTTTACGGCAGCGGGCTTCTTCACTTTCTTGGGGCTTTTGGTCGCCTTCTTGGGGCTCTTGGCTGCTGGTTTCTTTGCAGCTGCAGGCTTCTTTGCCTTCTTGGGAGATTTCTTAGCGACTGCGGGCTTCTTGGCTGCTGCCTTCTTGGGAGATTTCTTTGCAGCGGCGGGTTTCTTGGCTGCCGCCTTCTTGGGTTTGACTGCCTTCTTGGCGGGTTTCTTCGCCTTCTCCTCAGCCTTCTTGTTGAGCTTGAAGGATCCAGCAGCACCGGTACCCTTGGTCTGAAGCAGGGTGCCCTTTGCTACCAGCTTCTTCACAGCGGTCTTGACACGGATGTTATTCTTCACCACGTCGTAGCCGCCGGCAGTTAGAGCCTTCTTGAGCGCGGCCAGAGACACACCGCTCCTCTCCTTGGAAGAGCTCACAGCCTTGACGATGAGGTCCTGGACGCTTGGGCCGACCTTTGTGGGTTTGGCGGCGGCCTTCTTCTTTGCTGCTTTGGCCGGGGAGGCTACAGCTGGAGCTGGGGCGACTTCTGCCATTCTTTTCTGCCTCGTATTTCAGATGCACTGAACTAGGTCTGAGCAGACTGGTGGTGAAAGAGAAGGAGGGGGTGGAACTTAAAGGACATTTGAGAACCATGTAGACTCAACCCACTAGGTCAGTGCTCTGTGCGCTGCAGAATACTGAGACACTTGTGTTTTCTCTCCAACTAAAACCAAATAAAATACAGACTGAGAAATGTATTGAATTCAAATAACAAATGGAGCAGATAGCAGACAAGTTTCACTTCATAATTAAATCATGTGGAGCTTTTAATACTCCTGCGTTTTGTTTGGAGATGTTTAAAACCTCACTTATACTGCATTACATGAGGGGTAGTTTGCCAGCTTTCCGCTGTAATCTGTCTTTTAAAATAGTTTTAACATAGAACACACAGTTCCCTATTTGCTGCAGAGCAAGCTGAGATGTCTGGCTTTGGAATAAAAGTAAAACAGGTCGTCTGTAGCAAAGCGTTTTGTTTTAAATGTAAAACTTTTCAGTGTCTGCTAACACAGTGCTGCTGTTGGCCTGCACTGTGGCGAGGACACTTGTCATCTATCTGGCTCTGCTACGCTCTTGTTTTGTGAATAAACCTGACATGTTTCAGTTAATTTCACACTTATATTTATTATTTATATTAATTCAAGGATATCCACTTTTCCAATTTACAAAACATATGGCATACTGCTCTACACAATTTAAAATATACAAACAACACACCATTTACAAGTAACTTACTTAAAGGGATATTTCACTTTCAGAAAAACTTTTGGTGATTTTATCATCTACTCAAGCCTTTGTGAGCCCCCCAGACAAGTTTTTAAGTTGCTCCATTCAGTATTTAGACATTTGATTTTCATTTTATCAGACACGCCCCCTTCCTATACAAACCCATTGTAACTTCAAACTCCATTTTAACCATGTTAGATTCTTCAAAAACACCCGTCCTTGGTTCTGGTGACTCACCCTGCTCCCCTAATGCGTGAGGGGCCGTGTTTTCATTTATTTTATTTTTGTATTGTATTTTATTTTTTTCATTTAAAAAAAAAAATATTAAAAATAAATGAAAAAAAGTTATTGAAAAAACACGGCCCCCTTGCATATTAGGGGGGCGGTAGGAGACGGGTGAACCAAGGACGGGTGTTTTTGATGAAGCTAACATGTTAAAAATGGAGTTTGAAGTTACAATGAGTTTGTATAGGAAGGGGGCGTGTCCGATAAAATGAATATCTAATGTCTAAATATTGAATCAAGCAACTTAAAAACTGACTGCGGGGCTCACAAAAGCCTGAGTAGACGATACAATCACCAAAAGTGTTTTTTTAAGTGAAATATCCCTTTAAGCATGAAGTTAAATGTGTTCATGAACATTAGCTGGCCACACAGATATTAAATGAACTATATGGAAATTAATGCCATTTACCTTCAGTTGTGTTCAGCTGTCTGACTGCTAGCTCTCTGACATATACTAAATAGTAAGTTTGAAAGCTAGGTAATTTAGAATTAAAATGTATTTAGTAAAATTACGCAATTATCCCCATGCATCTTCCTTTTGACTCTGTATTGTTTATCTGTATGCCTACGACTGCTGAGTAAATTAACATCCAGCCGACATTGATAACCTGAAGTATTACTCTGGCATCAAAATAAACTTTAGTCAGGGTACCAAAAAAAGAAACCCAGTTAGTTAAATAGCTTTAGGAACACGAATTGAAATAAAATGCTACAGAAGTGGTCTATAGACAGTTATGAAGCAAGCATGTTATGAAGCACGATATTCAAAGTGCTTTTAATCCAAATAATTGGCTCATAATGAGTCAGAATCAACTCTTTTTCAAAAAGATGGGTGGCCCTTAAAAGGACCGTTATGTTTATTGTAGACTAGGCAGTTACTTAGAACTGGTGTACTTGGTCACAGCCTTGGTGCCCTCAGACACGGCGTGCTTGGCCAGCTCACCGGGGAGCAGCAGGCGGACGGCGGTCTGAATCTCCCTAGACGTGATTGTGCGGCGCTTATTGTAGTTGGCCAGTTTGGAGGCTTCACCGGCGATGCGCTCGAAGATGTCGTTAACAAAGGAGTTCATGATGCCCATGGCCTTGGAAGAGATACCGGTGTCAGGATGGACCTGCTTCAAGACCTTGTATACGTAGATGGCATAGCTCTCCTTCCTGGACTTTCTGCGCTTCTTGCCGCCCTTTGTAGCGGTCTTGGTAACGGCTTTCTTGGAGCCCTTCTTGGGCGCTGGCTTCGCAACTTCAGGCATTTTTTCACTCTCTTTTACAAGGGATCAAAGACGATGTGGTTGTAGACGGTGTTGCACCAGTATTTATACCAACCCCATGCAAATGTGGTGTGCTACTCCCACCACATGATTGGCTGATTCTGCCACAAGGAGGTGTCTTTGTTCAGTGATGGAAGAAGTACTCAAATGTTTTAATGTTTTAAGTAAAAGTATCAATACTGCAATGTAGAAAATAAATACTCTGTTACACAAGTACAAATCTGTTAGTACAAGTCCAGTATTAAAATGTTGATGAAAAGTACAACAGTTTTGGAATCAACATGTGCCTACTTAAAGTACCAAAAGTAAAAGTACCAATTCGTTTTCAAATGTGTAAAATGTATAAAAATCCCTTGAAATTAGCAAATCTACAAGCCCATAACTTCAGGTGTGTGTAAATGTAGACATTTAATCAGTATGAATCATAGATGTTTAAAAGCGTAGTATCAAATAAAGGCTATACCAGACTGAGATTGTTAACGCAAGACCTTTAGTACCCTGACCCCAATGGACATTGATTTCATTATTTGATTTAGCGCATTTGTATAGAACAATAACAAAGTTAAAATATATAAAGGAATAATAAAGACAAAAAGTCATTTTGGGGATGAACTATCCCTATTCCCTTTAAAACCAAGTAGATTTCATATGTATATATATATATTATAAGTGGTGAATTGTAGTAGACAGACGTTTGTGTTTGATCCACTTAGTGCTTGTGTTTGCAAAGTAATAAACTCTGTAGAGAAAGTGTGGGCGGCTCTTAAAAGAGCCTTTGGGTTGTTGGTCGAAGTCAGTCAGTCATTTATCCGCCGAAGCCGTACAGAGTGCGCCCCTGTCTCTTCAGAGCATAGACAACATCCATGGCGGTCACGGTCTTTCTCTTGGCGTGCTCGGTGTAGGTGACGGCGTCACGGATCACGTTCTCCAGGAATACCTTGAGGACACCACGGGTCTCCTCGTAGATCAGACCGGAGATACGCTTCACACCGCCACGGCGAGCCAGACGGCGGATAGCGGGCTTAGTGATACCCTGGATGTTATCTCGAAGCACCTTGCGATGACGCTTGGCGCCTCCTTTTCCAAGACCTTTTCCTCCCTTACCTCGTCCTGACATTTTGCTACTATCGGGATGTTGATGAATGAGAAGAGGCTGCTGAAGCTGAAGCCATGTTTATTTACTTGTGTTCTGAGGACGTATAGGAAGACAGGCAAGCTGAGCTGTGTGGGCGTGTCCAAAATATGCGTGCACAATCATGCGAGCGCGCGCGCGCGCGCAAACACACACACACACACACACACACACACACACACACACACACACACACGCTAGTCAACTCCTGTGCTTCATATCACGTTAATGCTGTTCATGTTTCCCCCTAATATCCTTGTCAATTCAAGACACTGTCTCCTTGTCCTTCTTATTGCTCCGTCTATTATTTCACAAGTATTGTGGTAAACATGCAGATCGCTGTAGTGTAACTCTGCCAACAGGTTATGGGCACAGAGTTGCCACATTTATTTTTGAGGTTAACAATAACACTAACAATAATAATAACACTAACATTAGCAATAATGTAAGCGACGTGGGTGTGGGTGCAGAATAGACTGAGTTCAACACGGTAATAGGTTCTTCTCAATAACTTTTACCAAAGTCTCTCAGCCAAACAGTACAGTCAAGACGTAAACATTGAATGAATGGCATTCCCCGGTCGCGCTCTCTCTCTCTCTTCTTCTCTCCTTCCCTCTCTAGTTTTTCCCCACAGCGCCCCCAGCGGAAAACTCTCATCACTGAACAGTGGTTATTTCTTATAACCTAACAATACTCCATGGCTGCATTTCACTCTTACAATAATAAACACAAATACAATACCTATTCCTTTCATTTTAAATGTAGCTACAGCAGTAAGAGAAGTATGCTGGTAATTGCGTTCCACGTTGCCAAGGCATTGAAGGCAACGCGCAACGATCATATGACTAGTGTTTCGTGACTCCTATAGAGACACACGGGCGGAAACGGAAGGCCTACAAATTCACGCCCACTTTTGAGACAGCGCTGCTACTCGGGGTCCGTTACAACGATGAACTGCAGCTCTCAATGCAATCTTTATGAGAGGCATTGTAAAATACCGTCATTTCATTGGTTAACTACTGAGGCTGTAGCGACTTTTTTGGTGTTCTAATAAAGTGTCCCATTTGTTTGATTTGTCCTTTTTAATGTCCCATATCTGTCATCTCGATATACTACCCACAATATACTATAATATACTCCATCAGTATGTCAAAACCGCTAGCATCGGAGATCTAGACTTTAAGTGGTCGCATGGTATATACGTCACGGACGCATCCCTTGAGGTTTTCAATACCCAGAAAACTGGCGAAAGTGGACGTTTTCAATATGTTTTGGTCATTATCTCTGGAACAGAAGGTCCAATCTGCTCAGTTCAAAGCTTGTTGGGTGCGTGACGTTGAGGACATTAAGCACGCAATGACACATTTTCGGGTTATTTGTTTTTTTTTAGGGGAGGCGAGATCTTAGTTGGGCAGGCGACCGCCTGTCCTGCCTCTACAGTGTACACCACTGGTCGGCACTCGGCGCTCGTAAAGACAGTGATGTCACTGAAATGCGACAACTTGTCTGTCTGCCGTCTACCCTCTGCTGTGTTAACATTATGGGTAACTCGTTAAAGTGGCAAATTAAATGTGAAACACATCAACTATTAAGAAAACAAGAAGATACGTTGACAAAGACACTCCATACATTTGGAAACATATTTTTATTTAAATCAATATCGTCTCCAGTTAATGCAGGATAATTTTAAAAGTAGGCTAATTCTCATATCCTCTCATAGGGAATGCATTGAGAGCTGCAGTTCGTCGTTCTAACGGACCTCGAGTAGCGGCGCTATCTCAAAAGTGGGCGTGAATTTGTAGGCCTTCCGTTTCCGCCCGTGTGTCTCTATAATTATTGGGAGTCAGTCACAGTGGTTATGTTGTTTGGGTGTAACCTGGAACCTGTCCTCCTCATGACGCAGTCTCTGTTATTATATAAGGCAAGGCTATAGCATAGCTACTCCTCTGCTGTTCTCTGACAAGTTAGAATGAATGTCAACATTTAGACAAATAGGCAGTGGTGTGTAAAGTAACTAAGTATGTACTCAAGTACTGTACTTAAGTACATGTTTTGGGGTATGTTTACTTTACTGGCGCATTTCCAATTTTCAATACTTTTACTTCTACTCCAATACATATCAGCAAAGATACTTTGTTTTACACCTCTACATTAGGCTACATGAAAACTTTGTTACTGTGTAGATTGTAAATATTATTACAAAACATCATGCATTAACCACTTCAGCCCTAGTCTTAAACCAGCAGGCCTATTTGAAAATAGCCGATCGACAAGCTTGTAGATCTGCTATTTTCAAACGATTTATACATTTTGAAAACATGCAATGGAAGATTTCTGCATAATGAGTACTTTTACTCTTGGTGCTTTACGTACATTTTGATGACAATACTGTTGTACTTTAACTCAAGTAAATTCTAAATAACTTGTACTTGTAACATTGTAGTATATGATACTTTTAAAACATATGAGTAGCCTACTTCTTCCACCGCTGCAAGACAAGTAGTAGCCCTGATCCAGAGCGTTAGCGAGTTCTCTCTGACACTCTGCCAGGCGCGCTGTTCTGCACATATAACAACAATTCCACTGCTGTGCGGGGTCTCCGACTCTCCGTCTTTAGTAATAATACAAAATAAACAAAACTATTTCGCTACTCACCAAAACAAAGACGGTTTTGTGTTGTTGAAAGTCTATTCTCCAGGGTGGGGAGCCTCTCAGGATCCCACCTTCTCTGTATAATACACTTTTTGGGCATAAAATAAAATATGTCTGGCAGACGAAAACATTGTTTTTATTCCACTGCGCCCTCTACAGATCTAGTCAATGGTAATTTATATGGACCAGCTCTGTAGAGGGCGCAGTGGAGTAAATACAATAATTTTCGTCTGTGAGAATAGCCAACCGCAGCGCGCCTGGCAGCGCGTTAGAGAGAACTCACTAACGCTCTGGACCCTTATTGTTAACTCTGTCTGGACCAGGGTTATGTGAACGTGGCATGAGCACAGATCTATTGTCAATCACATCCTGTATAACGAGGCGAGGCGTAAGAGCGGATGGAGAAATCTGGACAGAGAGTTATGGTTGTCGTCTCTTTGGGTTGAATAGCTACTTTTTTTTCTAGCATTCTAACTGGATATGTAAAAGATTTGTTACACTGTTATGTTTTACCTGGTATCTGGAAACAGCGCAATCAATCACATCACCATAAGATATGTATGTTATCAACAGCACTGTCAGGTGAGCCTTTTTGTCTCACCTATGTAAGAACCACATTGGATTGGACCACATCGGAAATAAGTGTTTCATTACACTTTATGTGTAGCCTATGTCCTGCATTGAAGTTATATTGTGTTGGAACCTGTAGGCTATTTGTTCTACCAAAATCAAATGAAATCAAATGAAATCAAATCAAATCAAATGCAATCAAATCAATAAAGGACTGCCTAAATTAGCATATAGAGTAGAGTGAGAGTATACTTACTTTGTTTTACTGTTACATGTAATACATTCATTCCACTTGTTCTTTTTTATTTATTTATTTTTTTACTTCAATCAACCAATGCACGTTCTATCTATTATTCTCTCAGACTTAAGCCAGAGCAGGATGACAGACTGATATTTGCTTGGGCTCTGTCATCTGACTCCGTTTTTCCACAAATCAAAAGCATCCAGTCCTATGTACCCAGGGGGGAGGTTGTGTATGGAAAAGCCTGGCGGTGATGCAACCATCCCATCCTCTAATTTTATGAGGAGCCAAGGCAGGGCGTTCCCGAAATACCCTTCTCAATGGATCACTTCTCAACTTCACCTCTCTTTACCCCCCCGCCACCCCTTAGTGGCCCATCTGCTATTGCAATGTGCTGTTATAAAGCTTACTGACATACAGCCAATCATAAATAGGTTTACTGGTGGTGGGTTACATATGCCTGCATTTAAAGTAAATATAGACACATTTATAAATGAAAATGAATGAATTATATCTGAGAGAGGGTTGCCCATGGTGTCCTTAATGTTCAACACACATGCAGACTCCATCTGACTCTAGAAAGGCATTATACAAATTTAACTATACCATATTATTGCATAATACGCAGAGAGAGAGAGAGAGGGGGGGGGGGGTAAAGTACCCGGTGCTGTACCATTCATCAATTTTATTGCGTTACAGTTACAATTATTTTCCTGCCCCATTATTTTCCATTTTGACTTGATCAAATTGGTATCCTGACCTGAAACCGCAGAGGTTGTGGGTTCAAATTCACCGTGGTGCATCCAGCTTTGTCGAGCGTCGATACGAACACAATTGGCCCGTTTTCGGCGGAGGGAACCCGGGCGGGAGAGGGTGTCTCTGCATGTATTCCTACGGGCTGGGGGCGGAAACTGTCAGCAGGGGCGTTGGGCGGGAGGAGGCTCTACGTCCGACTAAATTTGGGTAAAAAGCAAAACAAAAACAAAAGTATTCAATCAATCAATGCTCGGTGCATTGTTAACCTGGTATAGTATAGTGTCATATCTACACAATATTATTTAGATAGCATGTTGTTTAGACAGATGCTAGGTTCATTGTTTACCTGGTATCCTACAGTTTCTTTGAGGCACTACATTGTTCTCTCTCTGCTATCTGTCATCAGGTGTGATGAAGGAGGAGATGTTGGGCCTGAACATGAAGGAAAGCCTCAGCAAACTGACTGAACACCCGAGCCCCAAGCTGTCATCACAGGCCTCCTCTGTGCTGGCCATGCTCCAATGACACCAGCTAGATCTAGAAGTGACGCACCTCACTGACACACTTCACTGCAAAAAGAACAACTAAACGTACCAAGTGATTTTCATCTTTTATTCGCATTCACCGTTTTGAGGCATCTTAGATCAAGTTATCTTCCTGCCACTAGGTAGACCGTTTTGCTTGTTTCAAGACCTCTTACTTTACTTTATTTGTTTATCTGGGAGGGACAGCACGGCATACAGAAACAATACGTACAGTTGAGTTGAGGATGCGGTGTCAATATGTGGAAAGAATGCTTTCCATCCGTAGTCCCTTTTGCTTCTTTTGTGATCAATTTGCGGTCATATTTTCTTAAAAAAGGAAAAAACACTGCATAATAAATGTTCTGCTTTTTTCACTATTTTTTGCAGAGCACCGTTTGCGTGCTGAAGTATAAAATAACACTGGTTATCAGAACGAGATTATTGAACGTGATTATTCGAAAAAGTAATTGATAGAATAATTGCTACAGAAATAATTGTTAGTTGGAGCCCTAGTTGGAGCGTGTGTGGAGGGTGGACGGACGATGGGTGTCACAAACATAACATGCCCATATATGGAGACTGTTCTAGCGGCACAGACAGTTATACAAATCTCACTGGAGTCACTGATGATGTCACACTCTGTGATATCACAAGCTCACAGTTACCATATGGAGACTGTAATGACGAGTGATGCGCGGAGTGGAATGTCAGTCGGATCAGCGGTTCTCCAAATAATATTGATAAACATGCAAATCCCCATGTATGGAGTACGCTTATGTCAAAGACTGGCCTGGACTCCATATTTGGGCATGCCTCACACATAACTCCTTATATGAGCATAAAAGGGATACAGACAGATAGATACAGAATCGCCATAAAAGGGACACAGTCAAACAGACGGGTATAGCGGGTACTCTGACAACAGATACAAAGGGTCCACATAACCGGGTGGAACATGCATTGATTGCCAACTTTGCATCTTTCCCGACTAGGGTGAGCCTCGAGTACGTATGGTAAATTATAAAATCACTTGCTACGCTTGGTTAGTTTTTGCAGTGCTCTGCCCGTGGGCTCGCTGTCACACAAACACATTTTAACTCTAGAATCATCCCATCTACTTGTATGTATTTTAGCCTGGAGATACTTTTTTGGGGGAACTGGAATCAGATCCAGTTCATCCATAGACTCTGGACTGCGTCCACTGACTCATCTACAGTACCAGCATCAAACCAGTTTTTAGACTGAACTGTTCAGCATTACCATCATGGCAGAATGGAGCCCATGAAGAGAGGGCTGTTCGTAACATTCTGCTCCACACAAAACGTATTGCAACGATACTGTATGCCACTGGTTCTCAAAGTAGGGTCCCGAGGACACACCTGTACAAATGGAATGGTAGTCGTGTAAATTGGGGGTCCCAGAAATTAAAACATTGTATCCAATGGGCATCCTAATGCATAACTATTCTGGAATCCTAATCTATACTGTACAATTCTCTGTGCTTATTTAACTCAGAGAGTGTACACTCTCAGAGTTACCGACCTGTAAGGGATCTATTTGGTCCACGGGCCGGACCTTGAGAACCACTGCTGTATGCCAATAAACAATTTCAAGTTCTGCATCTGACAATTGTGTTAACCTAGAGAAGCACAAGGCGAATAAGCCACATGCTGTACATGCACATTATGTTAAACTGCTGGGCTATCATCAAACATTTCTATATGTGTACAACAATATATACAAACTATGTGTATAATAGCAGCTCTATACAAAGCAATTCTGTGTCAATTTCAGTGTTTCCCAAACGTTTTAGCTCGGGACCCAAAAGAGACATTTTTTGTGTGTGTCTCCCCGTGACCCGAACGTACCAAAATACATTATGAATTAATCACTTATAGGCCCCATTTGAAAACAAAAACAATACAAAACAAACAGTTGAAACTAGACAATCTAGACAACTAGCTCACAACGCTTCGCGATGAGAGCTTGTACAGTAGATTGGCTATTTTCACTATTTTATAATAAAGATAAAATAAAATGTCTGTAAAATTTGAAATTTATTTCTTTATTTTTTTCTTAAAATATTTACATCTTCCCCAGATTGTATTGTCTTTTTTGTCATTTGTGATAATCTGTTATGGAAAATATTTGGGGTTTTATTTCTTTTTGGAAGACAAACAAATAAAACCCAAACAGGATATTTACTTGGGACCAATTAAAACAATAGGTCCACGACCCCAAAATGGGTCCCGACCCAATGTTTGGGAAACACTGCGCTAAGCCACAAGGACAAGTGTGTGTTGTAAAGAGAGGTGTTGGCGTGTGCATCTTAGAGAGAGTATTATTTGGTCTAATAAATCAGCAATATCTCTGTTATGGTTCAGTGTTATGTCTGTCTTGACTCATGTATGAAGTCTAGATTTTGTGAATAAATCTTAAGTATTTGTTAATTATTCATGAGGGTGAATTTAAACGATGTCCAGAGCATTGTTCTTGAATGAGCATAACATTAATTAAACAATGTCTTCCCCCCAAAACAACTCTCTGACTGAATGCATATTTCTCATTCTTATTTATTATTATTAATGTTCATTGTTTAAGATGGATTAACCATTTCTGTCTGCTCTGTGTCTCAGAGGACTGTGAACAGTCATTATAGACCACTGTGTGTCGTCTGATGCTGCCTTGTCTGTAGCGACACCAAAGGTGGGCAGTATACAGTGGTGTACAAAAGGATCTAAAGAGAGAGGTCTTCACAAGTACCGAGCACATGCTAAATTTGTAACACCGCATGTTCACTTGGGCATACAGCTTCCGCCGCTGCCTATAGATGTCCTTGTCATCTGAAAGGTCATTGGAGATAATATGGCCCAAATAAGTAATCTTACTGCACACACTAAGGGCAGTGCCAGCCAGATAGAAGTCAGGAAACAAACAAAGGGGGCTTTGAGGAGTACAAGATGATGCTGTAAGTCATCCTATAAGTACTAAGTCAGTTGGGGTCATTAACTGGACAGTATCTCCGATCAAGTATAGTGCATAGGGTGACAAGCATTGATTTGATCAGTATAGTTCACAGAAACTGGTGTACAGGTAAAATGGGCCAATTTTGTCTGCAAGACACTTGCTTTGGAATTTCCAGATCACGTTCTTTTCAATGGAAGTTCAAATGTACGAAAAACATAACATTTTCCAAAATAATGAATGCAATGCTTTAAAAGTATTAGCATCATTTTAATATTGAAACATGCCAAAGATGACCTTAAGAGAAAATTGTTAACATTTCCTTCCCCATTTCTCCCCTGCCATTTCCTCTTAGCCTGGCGTAGCTAGACTATATAAATCCCAGGGTGCAATTTTTTTTTGCACTCGCAGATTCGTCTGGTCCCAGGCTAATTTCCTCTCACTGTCGCAAGTAACCCCCTCCTAATAAATATTGACCTACGTTACATTTTTCAGCCATAAATGACTGTCAAGACAATGTATGTTTTGGTTCTTCAAATTCAAAATAACATTGAGTAGTGCCATTGAACATGGGGATCTGTCTTTATAGATATTAGATATCATCCCTTTGGTCCACTTCTACATCATCAAAATAATCTCTGTGTAGTAAATGGGAAAGGTCAAATTACAAGAGTATTAATGCTTCATAGATTAAATACATACATTTATTTATTTATGTTTATGTCTAAAAGTCTGAAAGAAATATAAGGCCCAGAGCATTGTAAATGGATAATAACTAATGTTGGAAATACATAATTGCATCAGTGTCTTGAATTGACATATTGGGGGGAAACATGAACAGCATTAACGTGATATGAAGTAGAGGAGTTGACTAGCAATATTGGGCGCGCGCGTGTGTGTGAGCGCGCGCGCAAGTGCATGTTTGTGGACGCGCGCCCACTTTTTGGGCACGCCCACACAGCGCTGTCTGCCTGTCTTCCTATACGTCCTCAGAACACAAATAAATAGGCATGGCTTCAGCACATCACAGCTACTTCATTTGATACTTCAACTGCAAGAAAATGTCAGGTCGAGGCAAGGGAGGAAAAGGTCTTGGAAAAGGAGGCGCTAAGCGCCACCGTAAGGTTCTTCGTGATAACATCCAGGGTATCACAAAGCCCGCTATCCGCCGTCTGGCTCGCCGTGGTGGTGTGAAGCGTATCTCCGGTCTGATCTACGAGGAGACCCGTGGGGTCCTCAAGGTTTTCCTGGAGAACGTGATCCGTGACGCCGTCACCTACACCGAGCACGCCAAGAGAAAGACCGTGACCGCCATGGATGTTGTCTATGCTCTGAAGAGACAGGGACGCACTCTGTACGGCTTCGGCGGATAAATTACTGACTGACTTATACCAACAACCCAAAGGCTCTTTTAAGAGCCGCCCACACTTTCCATACAGAGTTTATTTCTTTCCATTCATGAGCAGTAGATCAAACAAACTTCTGCCTACTTCAATTCCCTGCTTAAATATAGTCTCTATATTATCATACGATAAAGGAATTATTTTTGAAAGGATGGTTCTTTGGCTTAATGCCTCATCCTGGCACTTTTACCTTCTATACTTTGTTAAGGATTTTTATACAAGTACTGCTCAAATCAAACCAAACGATGAAGTTAATCATGTATTTAATCAAGATAAAAGCAGACTGGCTTATTTAATAGATGATGTGTTCTGCATTGGTAGACATTGTGTTAAAATTGGAATTTTAAATGGGAGCGTTATATATCATAATTATTCCATTAAATCATACATGTATACCCTGAATGTGGACCCATGTCACTCTGTCCCTCTCATTTTTAGAGGGACAATAGAGCATGTAGGCGGGAAAACATTTAGCAGAAACAAAGACAGTGGTGTAAAGTAACTAGGTACATATATGTACTCAAGTACATTTTTTAGGTATTACTATTTTTACTGGAGTATTTCCAATTTAAATACAAGCTCACAAAACATACTCAAAACATTTGAGTACTTCTTCCATCACTGAACACTGTGAATCTGCACATCACAATCCCTATGTATGAAGCGCATATAAATGAGCCATTCGTGGCGTTGTCCTAACAACGACAGAAGGCTCCTCGTGCAAATCACATCAGTAAGTTATATAAAAACATTTTCAATCGCGTGGAATTTAATTTACTTTTAAAGTACACAGTGCAAAAAAGCACCCAAAATGGATAAAATGTAATGTGTAAACATTAAACACCTAAAAGGACTAGACAAACACAAAAATAAACTGTTAAAACCTTTAAAAGCATCGGGTATGTTCTGATGTTTAGATCTGTCCATGCAATAGGTGATGGTGGGCAAATTAGCTATTTATTAATGAGTAAGGCTATATATTATGATATATTTATTACATGCAAATGTATGAAGTTATGCACATATATTATATATATATATATATATATAGTAAACTTATATTGTGTTAATGCAATTCAATTATTGACTGCTGTGACAGACAAGTCTGAACGGTACCTACTTTATGTACATACGCATAAGTGCATTGTAAATGCTGCAATTGATAGACTGATATGACAAAGAACACAATTAACTGCTATTGCAGAAAATGTGTGAACAGGAGAAATATGGCTAATAAGAAGGAACTCTTAATATAGAAACAGTGGGTGGCTCTTAAAAGAGCCTTTGTGGGGTTTGTTCAGTCGTATGAAGGGGATTTATTTCTTGGCGGCTTTCTCAGTCTTCTTAGGGAGCAGAACAGCCTGGATGTTGGGCAGCACACCGCCCTGAGCGATGGTCACTCCACCCAGCAGTCTGTTGAGCTCCTCGTCGTTGCGGACGGCCAGCTGGAGATGACGGGGGATGATACGAGACTTCTTGTTGTCACGGGCAGCGTTTCCAGCCAGCTCCAGGATCTCAGCTGTCAGATACTCGAGAACAGCTGCCAAATAGACCGGGGCGCCGGCACCGACACGCTGGGCATAGTTGCCTTTACGCAGCAGCCTGTGGACACGACCCACGGGGAACTGGAGCCCGGCACGAGATGAGCGGGTCTTAGCCTTCGCTCTGGACTTTCCTCCGGTCTTACCTCTTCCACTCATAATTATTCTTTATTTCTAGCGTCAAGTTACTAAGAAATGTGCTGGAGTGCAGAGACACGAAGCTTTTTATATCTTCAACTTACTACTGTCTGTGAGCGCCCCACCAATCATAAATATGAATGAGAGCGCGGGGTGAGTGTGTATGAGTTCCCCTCCAATCACTACTAGTGGCGTGAACGGTTCCTCCCAGAGAAGGAGGTTCCTGACCAGAGACCAATCAGAGGATGACGGCGTCTCAGAGCCGCTGAAATAAAAGCTGCAGTTTGCGCTCTTTCTAGTACAACTCTCTTCTACAATTTGCAGAAAGGGACAATGGCAAGAACCAAGCAGACCGCTCGTAAGTCCACCGGTGGCAAAGCCCCCAGGAAGCAGCTCGCCACCAAGGCAGCTCGTAAGAGCGCGCCAGCAACCGGTGGAGTGAAGAAGCCTCACCGTTACCGTCCTGGTACAGTGGCTCTGAGGGAAATCCGTCGTTACCAGAAGTCTACCGAGCTGCTGATCCGTAAGCTGCCCTTCCAGCGCCTGGTGAGGGAGATCGCCCAGGACTTCAAAACCGATCTGCGCTTCCAGAGCTCCGCTGTCATGGCTCTGCAGGAGTCTGCCGAGGCTTATCTGGTCGGTCTGTTTGAAGACACCAACCTGTGCGCCATCCACGCAAAGAGGGTGACCATCATGCCCAAAGACATCCAGCTGGCCCGTCGTATCCGTGGAGAACGTGCTTAAACTCATAGATAACAGAAAAACTCACAAAACGGCTCTTTTAAGAGCCACCCACCTTTTAACTTTAAAGATTTCCTTTATGAAAACCTTAAGTCATACCATAACGTTATAACTGAAATTATAGCAGTGAAAATATAGGCATTAGTATATAAATTCGTATATACCAGGGTCATTTATACCAGGGTGCTGGTATACAAAAAAAAATGAATATAAATATGTAATGACCACAATGGTCTGGGCTATTTAAACAGTGACAGGGGTGTGCCCTCCATCTCTAGCCCGTGGTAAAAAAAATAAAACTATTGATTGATAAAGGAATATAGAGCCCTCTAAATACCTTGTTTCCCCTGGTTCTGCTGACTAGTCTATATATTTATTGTATATGCTAACGGTTATTGCATAACCAGGGTGGAGCATGATGCATTCCCAACTTGCATTGTTCCCGAGTAGTGAATGGCTTTTTCCTAGTCGGCATCTAAAGTTAAATAAAAAGAACAATTTCTAACTGGTCCTAGAAAAGTCATCTAAGCCCAACACCAGAAATGACCCCTTCCCAACTGTTTGCTGTGCATGTACGTTTATTGTTGATGATGTATTGTAAAACAAGCCCCTATGGCTTTTTGTGTTTTCCTTTTAGCATCATTGTAAAATTGTACCACTGTACTATGTTCAAACTGTTAATAAAGTAAGTATTCAATCAATCAAAATCAGACGATGTGTCAAATTAAATATACGAGTAATACATATTTGCTCCCAGGTAGCTTTATACCAAAGAAAGTAACTTGATATATTTACTGAACAGTTCTGTCCCCTGCTGCTATAAAGGTATAGGCCCAATTGATATGGGGATGGACATATTTGCTATGGCAGTCCCACTGTTTTCATAAAGCACGCAATGATGAATTAATCATAAAACGGGATGTAGCAGAATACATTGCATCATGACGTTTTACAATGTGAAGGGTACGTGCTGGCTTGTGTTGATTGAATAGATGAGCTTTATTTTGTTTACTTTAGTTTTTTCAGATGTTAATAATTACTCACAGTAAGTTATTTGTCCACAAATGAACTTGCATTCCACCATTCAATAGCTGTCAATGGGAGTCGCTGCCATCAACTGGAGTGTGTTTACTAAGGTCAGAAAACCTTCTATTTATAACTAAACAGATAATAAAACAATAGTATAGTTTGTGTTATCCTGTCGTTGGGTATGTCTGCTAAGAGGATTAAGAGGATTGGTGTTAATGTAACAAAGTTTAACATCGTTTTAGAAGAAAAACTATGAAGGAATTGTGTTTTGCCCTTTGAAGAGTGAGATGTTGAGCCTATCAATACAAAGCTAGAGCGTTCTTCACGGCTCAGATAATGTTCATGGCAAAAAGGCACAAGTGTGCTAGAATGTGTGCCCTTTGTTACATTTCATAATATACACAGTCGTTTATAATATGTTGTTTTTGTCGAGGAGAAAACACAAGTGGCACATTAAGCCACCTAGAGAAGAGGGGCTCTGTGTGCGATGACTCTACATGGTTCTCATGTTGTGTTTAAGTCCAGCCCCTTCACTGTGTTCTCCACCAGTCTAGTCTACCGTACCGAGACAAGCTACTACCCGAATCTGAATCATGGCAGAAGTCGCACCAGCTCCAGCTCCGGCCAAGGCCCCCAAGAAGAAGGCAGCTCCTCGACCCAAGAAGACCGGCCCCAGTGTCGCTGAGCTTGTCGTCAAGGCCGTGTCCGCCTCCAAGGAACGGAGCGGCGTGTCCCTGGCTGCGGTCAAGAAAGCTCTTGTTGCCGGCGGCTACGATGTGGAGAAGAACAAGGCCCGCGTCAAGATCGCCATCAAGAGCCTGGTAGCAAAAGGCACTCTAGTTCAGACCAAAGGTACCGGCGCATCTGGATCTTTCAAGATTAACAAGAAAGCAGAAGCAGTGAAGGCGAAGAAGCCTGCTGTTAAGAAAGCTGTCAAAGCAAAGAAGCCCGCTGTTGCCAAGAAACCCGCCGCGGCTAAAAAGCCAAAGAAGAAGGTGGCAGCAAAGAAACCTGTAGCCGCCAAGAAATCGCCCAAGAAAGCCAAGAAACCTGCCGCCAAGAAGGTAGCGGCTAAAAGCCCGAAGAAAGCAGCCAAGAGCCCCAAGAAAGTAGCCAAGAAGCCCGCAGCAGCCAAGAAAGCTCCAGCCAAGAAGGTTGCCAAACCCAAGGCAGCAAAGAAGGCAGCTCCCAAAAAGAAGTAAACTGTTATAAACCCATCCCACCGTTATCCACAAAAGGCTCTTTTAAGAGCCAACCACTACTTTTTTATAAAGGTTTTATTTCCTCTTCTCCCATGTTTAATGACCGTTTACCTATAACCCTTACCTAGAAGCCATTACAAAAGACAAGGGAGTCGAATGAAAACCAAAAATATTTAGTTTATTAGTTGAACAAACCAACTACATCAGGGCCCAGTCTTCAAATAAAATGTAGGGTGATTTTTCCCCTCATTAGTAATAATGTATTTATTATTTACAGAGTCCACTGTTTTAAATTGGTCTTTCTAAATGTCTTATCGATTCGGTCTCATTAGGTAGCCTATTTTATAGCCCTAGAATGTCTGTGATCTTGCATACATTTCATGTATTTCAAATATATAAGATCACAGACATTCTAGGGCTACCTATTTTAGCCACTTCAGCTCCAGGTGATGCATTTGAAATATTCTAGAGCTCAGTGAAAATTAACATCTAGAATAGATTATTCATGTTTGTCCCATTTTAATATATGTTCTATTTTGTAAGGGGGACAAGAATAGCAGCATCACAAAGTTTAAACATATGATATTATATAAACATCTAATGATCAGATATAACTTTCAAGTGGATAGATAGAATAGATCTACTGTTTTTGTGTTGTTGTCTGAGAAGTCTGTTTTTACTACATCATATCAGCTACTAATTACTGTACTTGTAACATTTATTTATCATGAGCAAATAGTATAAATGATAAGACTGTATATTATGTATATCTTTCAATATTCATGTTGAAGCCTGGAGATTAGTTTATTTTTTACTGTGAACCTACTTATGACCATGATGATAATTTATTTCAAAATAAATGTAAACAATAAACAAAAACATGTATTGTATACAAAATACATGGTATACAGTTAACAATACATCTACTGATGCGCTAAACTTGGACACATCATCAGTGTTGTTTCCTGGATTCACTGGGTGTTTCGGGTCTTTCAACAGACACCCTCCTCCAGGCGACCCAACCGAGGCTGATCAGACCCCGGCCTGTGTCCAAGTGGCTTGCTACTACCCCACGGCTCTCCCCTCTTCAACCAGAGCCATCTGGAGGCTTTTTCTGCTGCCTCCACGTTGTTGCCTATGGCTCTTCTTCGGTTGGCACCGGTTATGCCCAATGTGCCGTAGGCCTTGCTCAGCGAATGACTGGCAAAGCCCCTACTGCCCACCTCCACTGGCATACACCTGGTCCTCCACCCGTTCCTCCGACAATCCTCCACCAGCTCCTGGTACTTCTCCCTCTTTCTTTCTTGAGCCTCCTCCATCCTCTCCTCCCAGGGAACCGTCAGCTCCAGCAAGAAGAGTTGTTTTGTGGCCTCTGAGACCAAGATGATGTCAGGTCTCAATCTAGACTGGGTGATGTGTGGTGGAATTTTCAGCTGCCTCTCCAGGTCAACTGTCATCACCCAGTCTCGGGCCGTGGAGAGCAAACCAGCAGAGCAGTTCTTTGGTGTTTTTTCCGGCCTTTGTCCTTCCTTGACAAAATGAATGGCCTTAGCTGTGGCTTGGGTGTATCGGCTGCCTGTGATCCCCTTGCTGATTGCTTCAGCGATGGTTTTGAGGACCTGGTCATGCCTCCATCGATACCGGCCCTCCCCCAGCGCCTTGGAGCAGCTGCTCAGGATGTGTTCCAGTGTCCCTATTTTGGAACACAGGGGGCATGCAGGTGTTTCTATTTTGCCCCATATGCACAGGTTGGACGGGCTTGGGAGAACATCATAGACCCCCTGAATCAAAAACTTGATCCTCTGGGGGTTCCACACCCAGATCTCCTTCCAGGTGATTCTCCGCTCCATCGCCTGCTCCCACTTCATCCATGCGCCTTGCTGCCTCATGGCCACTGCTCTGCTGGTTCGCTCTTCCTCGACTGAAGCTCGCACCTCCTCCTGCACCAACCTCTGCCTCTCCCTCCCGCTGACAGAGTCGTATCGGGTCGCTGTTAGGCTCCCAAGTCCGGCTCGGCCTTGCGCCACTGTTCCAAGGATGGCCTTGTGCTTCAGTCGAGTTTCTGCTTGCTGGACGGCATCGGCTGCCCTCCACTTCCTCCCTGTCCTCACAACAATCCCTGCCCCGGACACTTTGGCATCTCTGGATCCAGAGTACTGCAGATGTTCCCGTGCCCGTGCCACGATGAACTCCTCCTTGACTGAGCTGAAAGGGAGTCTGAGCTTATTGGTGTTCCCGTACAGCCCGATGTTGCTTAGGCTGCGTGGTAATCCCAGCCATCTGCGTAGATAGCTGCTCACCCTTTGCTCAAAGCCTTCCACCACAGTCATCGGGACCTCATAGATGAGCAGAGGCCAGAGGATTCTTGGGAGGATTCCATGCTGGTAGATCCAGGCCTTGAATCTTCCAGGGAGCCCAGACTTGTCCACTGTTCTCAACCAGCCCTCCAGGTCAGCACTGGTTGCCTTGATGGACTCTCTGTCATTCAGACTACAGTTGAAGACCTTTCCAAGGCTCTTCACCGGCTTCTCAGTGACAGATGGGATCTGGTGTTCTCCCAACCTGAAGCGGAATTTGTCTGTGACCTTCCCCTTCTTTAGAACCAAGGACCTGGACTTTGCAGGTTTGAAGCTCATGCGTGCCCACGCCATGATGCTCTCCAACCCCTGGAGGATCCACCTGGCTCCTGGTACAGCTGTTGTTGTTACTGTGAGGTCGTCCATGAAGGCTCTGATGGGAGGTTGCCTTACTCCAGACTTGCTGAGTGGACCTCTGCATTCTGGTTCAGCTGCCTTGACCAGCATGTTCATTGCTAGTGCGAAGAGAATCACTGAGATGGTACAACCAGTGATTATGCCCACTTCCAGCTGGTGCCAGTCCGATGTCATCTGGCCAGAGGAGACTCTCAAGCTGAACTTGTTGTAATAGTCCAGGATGAGGTCTTTCACCTTCTGGGGTACATGGTGTTTCTCCAGTGCGACCTCCACCAGCTTGTGGGGTATCGAGCCATAGGCGTTGGTGAGATCCAGCCATAATACAGCTAGGTCCCCTCTGCCTTCTCTCGCCTCCCTGATGAGCTGGGTTACCACGCCTGTGTGTTCCAGGCAACCAGGAACTCCTGGTATTCCTCCCTTCTGCACTGACGTGTCGATGTAATTATTGCTCAACAGGAAGTTGGAGAGTCTCTTGGCTAGGATACTGAAAAAGATTTTGCTCTCCACACTGAGCAAGGAGATGACGCGAAACTGGTCGATGTTCTCAGACTTCTCGTCTTTCGGGATGTACACTCCCTCGGCATACCTCCATGACTGGGCGATCTTCCCTGTCCTCCAGATCACCTTCAGGGCCCTCCAAAGCCGATCTAGTAACTTTGGGCAGTTTTTATACACCTTATAAGGCACTCCGCTTGGGCCTGGTGCTGAGCTTGATCTTGCTCTCCGCACCACTTCCTCCACTTCACTTAGGCAGGGCTCCTTCAGGTTGAAGGCTGATGTAGGCTCTGGTGGTATTGTCAGTGCATCGCATGGGCCTAGCGGTTGTTCCCTGATGGGGTCACTGTACGTGGCCTTGAGATGGTCGTTAATGACATCCTTGGAGCAGGTAAGGCGGCCAGTCCTCTTTTGACCAAGAAGCTGCTTGGTCAACTTGAAGGGATTGGCCAGGAATGCTGTTCTCTTCCTGGCTCTTTCTTTCCGCCTCCTCCTGTGAAACTCTGTCCTCCGCAGGGTCAAGAGTTGTTTCCTTAGGATGGCTCTCAGGTCCGCTAGGCCAGCTCTCTCAACTTCCCCTGCTGTCTTATACTGCTTCTTTAGCAGCCTTAGCTCTTTCCTGAGGCTCTGGATTGTCCTTGCTCTGTGGTTTGGAGCATAGGCCGATGGTGTGGCCTTGGGTGCCTCGGTTCCAAATCGCTCAGCTGCGATGTTTACTATGAGGGTGGTCATCGTTTTCAGCCGACGGTCCACATCCCCCTTGGCTGTCACTTCCAGGATCTGGTCTACGTCCGCATCGAACTGATTCCATTCAGTTCTCTTCGAGGACTGGGGCCACTTGATCCTTGGTTGGACAGAAGGCGCACAGCCTGTTGTTATGGCTGGAGCTTGCTGGCTTTGGAGGCTCTGTGGGTTGTTGGGAGATGATGCTGTCTCTTGGGGGCTTAGGGTGGCATGTGAGCTGATGGCAGCGGGTGTTGGCGACACTAGGAGGCTCTGGGCACTGTGGGTTGCCTCCGGGCCTGGCTCCTCCTGCGTCTTACCAGAAGTGACTTCTGTGCGTTGTGTCGTCGCTGCCGCTGTCAAACATTTCATTCTGCCTTGATGGATTTTTAAACCCTTCTGATTCTTGCAGGTTTTACCGCAGATGCACTGTACTGTCGTCGTCGTTTTTCCGTTGTCCTGGGTCGTCGTTCTTAAATCCGTCCTGTTGGGGTGCTCATCCTCCCCCCCTCTCGGGCACCCCTGGGGGTATTTTTCCTTTGTCGTGTCTGTAGCTTGATTTGGGTTCTTCCTCTCGGAAGAAGTGGTTTGGGCTGCCGACCCTCCCCACCCCGGGTTGCCGTCTCTCCGGCTGTCCTCTGTCTCTCCAGATGTCACAGCGCTCTTCGCGGTCGTCAACCAGTCTGTTCCTGGTTGTCACTGGTGCTCCCAGAGTATTTCAGTTAACAATACATCTACTGATGCGCTAAACTTGGACACATCATCAGTGTTGTTTCCTGGATTCACTGGGTGTTTCGGGTCTTTCAACAGACACCCTCCTCCAGGCGACCCAACCGAGGCTGATCAGACCCCGGCCTGTGTCCAAGTGGCTTGCTACTACCCCACGGCTCTCCCCTCTTCAACCAGAGCCATCTGGAGGCTTTTTCTGCTGCCTCCACGTTGTTGCCTATGGCTCTAATAAATGAGAAACTGGGAATAGTTAATTGCTTCCACCAAGTCTAGTCTCAGCTTTATAACCATTATAACCATGCCCAATGTAACCGTTGAAGAGGTTATTGTCATGCAGAACACAGAATAAAGTGGGTGGAGCTGCAGCTTTTTAGGCAACGCCCATCAACCTTCCCTTAATAGCACATGTCTGTTCTTTTTCAATAAGTTCTTCTAAATCTTTATTTAATCGATTAACTATTATTTTTGCTAGTATTTTATAATCTACGTTCATTAATGTAATATGTCTCCAATTATCTAAGTTATAAGATGACCCTTTTTTTTATATATATAAGTGATATGATGCCATGATAAAAGGATGAGTGCATTTTGCCCTCCTTGATTCCATCATTGTACACTGAGGTTAGCAGATCAACTAAATCGTTTGTGCAGGAGAGATACAACTCATTAGGCAGGCCATCAGGACTTGGGGATTTGCCCTTAATCAATTGGACCACTGCGTCCATCACCTCTTGTCTGGTGATTTCCCCACCCGTAGAATTACGGCCAACCTCCCCAATATGAGTCGAATCAAGGAAGGCATGCAGCTTGACTTCATTAATGTTGACTTTCTGGTACATTTTTTCACACAGGTTTCTAACAGTTTCCCTTTTTGTTTTCTCATCCTCTATCATGACACCATTTTCATTTAAAATTGCACTGACATGTTTGCTTTGGAGTTTCTTCTTATGTAAATGTATAAGACACTGTGCATTGCTAGAGGCATCTGTGTCACCCATGCCTGCCTGTAGGCGGAGGCCCTGGGAGACATCATTTAATTTGGCCAATTCAGATTCCAAGAACTACTACTGCTAGATGATCTGAATTGACCAAAACACGTGTCTTATAGTATATAGAGATAATATCATTATTTACATATATGCGATCTATCCTCGTCTTGACATTTTTGTCAAAGCGAGTATAGCCGACCTCAGTTGGATGCAACATCCTAAAAACATCACTCACACCACAAAATTCGTTCATTGTTTTAAGTGCGATACCTTCTCTATTGCGAGCACAGGCATTCAAGTGTTGAGCAGAAATCCTATCATTATCATCAGTATATGCATTAAAGTCTCCACATAGTATGGTATAATAACCAACTGTTAACAACTCATATAATTTCTTAAAGATTCGTACTTTCGTAGCTGCATCCGGAGGAGTATACACATTTATAATTCTCATTTTGAAGTTTTGATAAAAACAGTCTACTAATAAAATTCTCCCTGGAATAATTTCTCTTACTCTTATAATTTCAGCTTTACTCTTAAAAATATGCCTATGCCATCAGCCTTATCTGTGGCAATAGACATAATCAAAGTGCCTTTTTCCCATTTTAACGTTACATCTGCAATGTCCTCCCGAGCAGTTTGTCGCAGTTCTTGTGTGCATATAATATCATACATAGTGTTGTGCAATATGTCCATTTTATTCTATTTTCCATCGACTTGATACCTCTCACGTTACAAGTGATGATAGAGAGTGTAGACATGAAGATATTAAGTTAGTGGCATTCATTTTCTTTTATACCTTTTGTCAACTTCATTCGCCAGAGGCGAAGTAAGTCGCTTCTGTTTGACACTAATATGTTGTGTAGCTCTCGTCGTCTCTTCCTCAGCTGTAGCGGGTACGGAGATCTCCTCCCCATCGCTGGAGTCTAACTCGCTGCTGCCCGAGCTGCTGTTGCTTGGCTCCTCGCTGGCCGAGTCATACTCGGACTCCTCGTCGTGCTCCTCCTGCCGTTGCTCGCCGATCATCCTCTCATCACCCACCCCAGAGGAATCCGACCAGGGCGGCAGGATGTCTTTGACAGCCTTTTCCAGTTGTTTGACAGCCTCCTCCGTCTCCGCAGCGGCTGCAGCCTCTGGGTGGTGATGATGACGGGGTTGCTGCTGGTTCCCCCCATGAACAGGGGCCCCTCTGGTGGAGCTGGATGCGGCTTCCATCATGCAGGCTGCGGCGAATCTGCCTCTCCCACGGCCTCTCCCAGGCCCTTTGCCAGGTACCTGCTGCCATTTCACCCCCGCTGCAGGCTCGCCTCTGCCAGGCACCTCAGATGTTACTGCGCCTCCTCCTGGCTCCTCCTCTGCGCTCGGAGTAGCACGGTCAGGCTCCGGCTGCAGGGTGCTGCTCTCCTCCTCGCAGTCTGCTGGCTGTGGAGTGCTGGCTCCGTCTGGTAGAGTCACCTGCCTGCTGCTCCGCAGCAAATCAATGACTCGTCTCTGCTGCTCCTGGGCTTGAGACTTTCTCTGCTCTCTCGCCTTGTTGCTGTAGGATTGTGGGCACTGGAAAAAAGAGTGCCCTCGCTCTCCACAGAGGGTGCACTCAGCATCATTCTGACAGTCTTTTGACTTGTGGCCCAGATTCCCACATCTCCAGCATTTAGCCTTCTGACAGGCTCTGACTTGATGCTCTGTGCTGTTGCAGATGAAACATCTCGCCTCCTGCCCCGGGTAGGTCACCCGGCCGTTGTGTGGGCCCAGGGAAACAGAGTTGGGCAGGGACACCCGTTGGTTGTTGGCGTCTCGCCTGATCTCTACCTTGTACTTCCGGACTCCATACCATATTCCAAATTGATCCACTGGTTTATATGCCTGCCCAAGGATATTACAGTACCTTTTCAGATACAGCTCCACATCGTGGTCTGAGACCCGGCCGGTCCAGAACTTAACCACTACATTGACTGTGTCAATACTGACGGAGGACTCGATGGACCAGTCCTTCCATTTATCCTCTTGTATGTCAAAGGCATATTGCTCCAGGAAACGACGCAGTGTCGCTTCAAGGAAAAAGCATAGCTCAAACTCACGCCTGTTTGGCAAGTCAATGAAAGAGTATACAGTATGTCCTTTGCACTCACAATATTAGATGTTCCTTTCCAAGGAGCAGTTCCTTGCCCACGTACTCCCGTGTGGGGGGTTCTCCTCCCCGGTATATGTCAACCGTGCCCAGTTATGGACAAACCGGGAGGCGAAAGTTGCTGTCATGTTTGGACATTAGCCTTGCTTTTTAAATATACTTTATTGTATTTTCACAAGTTTACAATGTATGCATGGCCACACAACATGGCAATAAATGGCAATATACATCAATACATATTTGCAATATACATCAATACGTCTGGACTTGTTTGAAGACCACCTCTCCCGAGATGGCCTCCTGGTGAATTACCATGGCACACCTGGTTTTCCACAACTTGTCTACAACAGTGCATATAATATTCCAATAAAAGTCCTGTTCTACTGCAGACACTCTTTCCTCAAAGACCCCATACATGGCAGACATGTAACCAATCTTAATTTTAAAACCAATTTGTGGCATCTTCCCCCACACAACCCTAGATCTCGGACAGTCTACAAGCAGGTGCTCTATAGTCTCATCTGCGCCACAATTTAGTATTGGGCATTTAACGGTTTTAACGAAGCAGCTCCATTTGACCACTGCTCGTACTGCTAGTCTCCTCACAGAGACCAGCCACATGACATCTCTCTTTGTTTCAGTGATGTTTTTATTCCACATATTTTTAATGCAAATCTGTTTTTGAGACTCGTTTAATCCTTTGTATGGGAAAATGCCCCCATAGAGGTCATCACTGATTTTAACATATATATTCTTACTGGTCATTTCGGGCCAATCAATATTTAAATGCTCTACTTTGTCCATGAGATCTCCGTACATAATTTTAAAATAGGGCACAGAGGTCCTTGCCCGGCCTTTCTTTTTATTCCAGCTAAGTGCCTCTCCTATCCACACGGCTCCTCTTTTCATACTGCCAGCTACATTTTTGCAAAAGGCTATTCTTAATTTAAGTCCGAGGTCCACATTCCCGAGCCCTCCGTCTTTTTTACTTTTGTACATCAGGCTTCTTTGGGTAACCTCCCTGGTGGTTCCCCATATAAAATTAACTAAGATTTTATTGATTGTTTTTAATGTCTGGTCCTTAGGAGGAAACAATGTTGCCAAAAATAAAAGCTTTGCCACAATACATGTTTTTATGATTAAAATCTTTGTTCGATAGCAACATTTTTTGTTTGCCCATTTCTCCAAATCTTCTTTTATTTCTTTGTCCTTATTCTCCCAGTTTTTTTCATAAGAACTTTTATAACTAAACTGTAAACCTAGAACTTTCATTGTGGTTGTGTCCTTTAGGTTAATTATAGGCCGAGCTTGCCTCCTTCCGAACCAGACCCCTTCCGTTTTGTCATGGTTAAGTTTTGACCCTGAAACTTCCTCGTAAAGTGACAGGTGCTCATTGACTATATCTAATTCTTTTTGTTTTTTTATTATAATAGTTATATCATCGGCATAAGCCAGGACAACCACTCGTTCTCCACCACTAGTTCGCGTTCCTGTTAATCTCTTGTCATCTTTAATTATTCTTAATAATGGGTTTATTGCTAAAATGTATAGGGCTGCCGACAATGGACACCCTTGTTTTACCCCCCTCTTAATTTCGAAAGCCTCCGTTAAAACCCTGTTTACGTTAACCTGCACAGTGGACTCTGCATACAACACTTTAATTATGTTAATACAATCCTGTCTAAAACCATATGCTTTTAAAACTTCCCACAGATACTCCCTAGAGATAAAATCAAAGGCTTTTTTTTGGTCCAAACCTACAATGAAGAATTCATCCTTTGAAAAACCAGTAATGTCTCTTAAAATTCCCAAATTATCCCACATCATCCTTCCCTTAATGGCGCAAGTCTGTTCTTTTTCAATAATGCCCTCCAAGTCACAATTTATCCGGTTAACCACTATTTTTGCGAGTATTTTATAATCAACATTCATAAGTGTAACGTGTCTCCAATTATCTAGATTATGTAATGGCCCTTTTTTATATATTAGCGATATTATTCCATGATAAAAGGATTCATTCATTTTGCCTGCCTTGATTCCATCGTTAAGAGCTTGGGTTAACAAGTCCACCAACTCTTCAGTACACGAGAGGTATAGCTCACTAGGTAGACCATCTGGGCCCGGAGACTTACCCTTACCTAATTGTGATATGGCTTCCCGTACCTCGTTTTTAGTTATTTCCCCACCCACAGAATTAAGGCCAGCCCCGCTCAAAGAAATTGAATCTAAAAAGGCGTGCAGTTTTGATTCATTGATAGAGATTTTCTGATACATTTGTTCACACAATTCTCTAATAGTTTCTCTTTTCTCCTTCTCCTCCTCTATCATTTGTCCCTTATCATTTTGGATTGCACTAATATGTTTATTCTGGAGCTTCTTTTTATATATACTAAATAGTTTAATTATATCACACGGGCCTTCTGAATCACCCATCCCTGCCTGTAGTCGAAGGCAATATGATACGTCATTTAGTTTGGTCAATTCCGATTCAATTATATATAAGTTCTCTTTCTCCACCTCCGTTTTATTTTCTTTTGTTTTTAGATTTACAAAATCAACCATAAGCTTATTATACTTCACATTTTGCTCTTGATTTAATAGTTTGGATTTATATTTAAAGAAAAAACTCAACCGCTCTTTCATTACTTCCCATAATTCTATATATGATTTAGTTAAGACATTTAAACTTCTAGTTATTACAATTTCCTTTTTCAGTTCCACTACTACATCATTATTCTTTAAACACCTTATATTTAATTTCCAAAACCCCTTTTTTTCCGTTTTGCCGCTACTCAGGGATACCTCCACTGCCAGGTGATCGGAATTGACCAAAGCCCTTGTTTTATACAATATAGGGGTAAAGCCCTCAGAGATATATATACGGTCTATCCTCGTTTTGACCTTCTTGTCAAAACGAGTATAGCCCACTGCTGTCGGGTGCAACATCCTAAAGACATCATTCACCCCACAGAAATCACTCATTTTGCTTAAAGCCAAACCTTCTCTGGTTTGCCGGTGACCAACCGGCAAAACAGGAATTCTATCCTTGACATCTGTATATGCGTTAAAATCCCCGCAAAGAATACTTTGAAACCCAACAGTTAATAATTCGTATAGCTTTTTAAACATTTTTACTTTGATTGCTTTGCACGGAGGTGTATATATATTTATAATATTTATTTTTATAAATACAATCCAAAAATAAAATGCGCCCTGGGATAATTTCTCGTTTTTTTATAATTTCGGCTTTTCCTTTAAAAAATATACCGACACCATCAGCCATGTCATTACCTATAGATATTACCGCAGTTCCCCTTTCCCACATGCCAGATACGTCAATAATGTCCTCCTGAGTAGTGAGTCGCATCTCCTGCGTACACAATACGTCACACTCAGTGTTATTAAGAATGTTCATCTTCGTTTTTCTATTCAAAGCAGATTTTAGACCTCTCACGTTACAGGTCATTATTGATAGCTTGGACATGTTGAAATGTTGGTACTATGTAGAAAATCATTTTCTCCTATGTTTTTTGTCCACATTTGCCAGAGGCGACGGCCGTCGCTTCTGGTAATAGTTAACACTCACTTGCCCCTCGCATTGTGGCTCAGGTTCCAGCATTTGCCTCCCTGACAGCTCTTCTGCAGCCGCGGCAAGGGAGATCACCTCCCCATCGCTGGAGTCTAGCTCGCTGCGCTCGAGCTGCTGTTGCTTTGCTCCTCGCTGGCCGAGTCATACTCTGACTCCTCGTCGTGTTCCTCATGCTGTTGCTCGTCGATTATCCTCTCATCCCCCACCCCAGAGGAATCCGACCAGGGCGGCAGGATGTCTTTGACAGCCTTTTCCAGTTGTTTGACAGCCTCCTCCGTCTCCGCAGCGGCTGCAGCCTCTGGGTGGTGACGATGACGTGGTCGCTGTTGGTTCCCCCCATGAGCAGGAGCTCCTCTGGAGCTGGATGCGACTTCCATTACGCGGGCTACGGCGAATCTGCCTCTCCCACGGCCTCTCCCAGGCCCTTTGCCAGGTACCTGCTGCCGTTTCACCCCCGCAGCAGGCTCGGCTCTGCTAGGCACCTCAGGTGTTACTGCATCTCCTCCTGGCTCCTCCTCTGCGCTCAGAGTGGCGCGGGCTGGCTCCGGCTGCAGGGTGCTGCTCTCCTCTCTGTGCGCCGGCTGTGGAGTGCTGGCTCCGCCTGTTCTCGGTGTAGCCAGGTCAGGCTCCGCCTGCAGGGTGCTGCTCTCCTCATCGCCGTCTGCTGGCTGTGGAGTGCTGGCTCCGTCTGGTAGAATAGCCTGCCTGCTGCTCCGCAGCAAATCAATGACTTGCCTCTGCTGCTCCTGGGCTTGAGACTTTCTCTGCTCTCTCGTCTTGTTGCTGTAGGATTTGGGGCACTGGAAAAAGGAGTGCCCTCGCTCTCCGCAGAGGGTGCACACCGCATCGTTCTGACAGTCCTTTGACTTGTGGCCCAGATTCCCACATCTCCAGCATTTAACCTTCTGACAGGCTCTGACTTGATTGAACTTATTGAAAAAGAACAGACATGTGCTATTAAGGGAAGGTTGATGTGGGATAATGTTGGTATATTAAGGGATATAACAAGTGGGTGTATAAAGAAGGAGTTTTTTATCATAAGTTTAGACCAAAAAAAGGCTTTCGATTTTATATCCAGAGAGTACTTGTGGGAGGTGTTGAAGGTATATGGTTTTAACCAGGATTTTATTAACCTGATAAAATTGTTGTATGCCCAGTCCACAGTTCAAGTAAATGTAAACGGTGTTTTAACAGAGAGCTTTGGAATTAAGAGGGGGGTGAAACAAGGGTGCCCCTTGTCCGCTGCACTTTACATTGTAGCTATAACCCCTTTATTACATAAGATCAAGAATGATAATAGGCTTACAGGTGTAAAAACTAGTGGTGGTGAGCGGGTTGTTGTCCTGGCTTATGCCGACAACATCACCATCATAATTAAAAATAATAAAGAGTTGGATATTATAAATGAGCACTTAGCACTTTATGAAGAGGTTTCAGGTTCCAAATTAAACCATGACAAAACAGAAGGTGTCTGGTTTGGGAGGAGTGAGACAAAGCCAAATTTAAATATAAAGGACACAGAAACTATGACAGTTCTGGGGGTACAGTTTTGCAATAATTCCAGCTATGAAAAGAACTGGGATTGTAAAGATAAAGAAATAAAGGATGAATTAGAAAAATGGGAAAATAAGTCATGTTGTTATGGAACAAAGATAATAATTATAAAAACATATGTTTTGGCAAAACTGCTTTTTTTGGCAACTATTTTTCCTCCTAAGGACCAGACACTGAAAAAGTAATTGCTGCCATGTATGGGGTTTTCGAGGAAAAGGTGTCTGCCGTAGAACATGATTTTTACTGGTTTACTGGTGCTGAATATTAAACAACATTATGGGAATTGGATGATAATAGTCTTTACACACTGATTTGAATGCATACAGATGCAAGCAGATGTTTTCCATGAGCAGGTTGCGACCTCTAGTGGAAGTGGTAGAGTAGTGAAGAATGTTGTTGTCAGTCTGAAAATAAATAGCAGCATTATATTAAATACGTATGTCATCATGCAGGAATGATAGTTGACAGGGCGTAACATAAATGTCCACACAATCAAATCAGGTGTTAGATTATTATTAGTGAGTTCTCTCTACGGTATGCCACACACTTTAACATGTTAAATTCTGATAGACATAAACTGTATATATGCTAATACTAAATAAAGCTGCCAGCACACTTGTAATGCAGTGTTGTATGACATGTTCTACTTGTGAGAACATAATAGCGCACTGACAATTATGGTGAAGTGGAAGAATATATAGCTATTTGTTACATCTGATAATTAACACTTAAACTCACAATATATTGTTCCCATCAATATTCATTTTAACAAGCTTCTCTGTCTGAAGTCCCAGCCAAAATGTGTTCATGCAAACATTAATGGACCCTGCCTATCCATAAGAGCCGTTAATGCATGTTAAATCCTCATTTCTAGTTTCACGTGCATCTATATCTATTCTGCTGTCACTTGTGGTCACAGATACTAGAAATATTTAAGTAAGCGTTACAGATGCCATGTTTCATATACTCATTTTGCCATCATCCCAATTAGTCATGGCCCCTTACCATGTCGTCTCTAATACAATGTGTAGGTCATGTCATCACTTATGTCTAAATGACAGTAGTCAACAGGAGAAATAGTTTTAACATTTTGCTCAGTATTCGGATCAACTCTCACTTGAAAATGTGGGTGGTCCTTAAAAGGACCGTTGAGTTTTCGTAGTGGACTATGCAGTTTACTTGGCGCTGGTATACTTGGTGACAGCCTTGGTGCCCTCAGACACGGCGTGCTTGGCCAGCTCACCGGGGAGCAGCAGGCGGACGGCGGTCTGAATCTCCCTGGATGAGATGGTGCGGCGCTTGTTGTAGTTAGCCAGTTTGGAGGCTTCACCGGCGATGCGCTCAAAGATGTCGTTGACAAAAGAGTTCATGATGCCCATGGCCTTAGAAGAGATACCGGTGTCAGGGTGGACCTGCTTCATGACCTTGTAGATGTAGATGGCATAGCTCTCCTTCCTGGACTTTCTGCGTTTCTTACCACCCTTGGCAGCGGTCTTGGTGACGGCTTTCTTAGAGCCCTTCTTGGGCGCTGGCTTGGCAGGTTCAGGCATGATTCTCTCTTATAGGATTGAGGATAGAAGTAATGACAACACGTCGTCGCACCAGTATTTATACCAGGCCAATGCAAATGAAGTGTGCTACTCCCAGCACACGATTGGTGCCACTGCTTATGTGACCCACAGAGGGAGGTGTCTTACACTGTCTTTGTTTCTGCACAATGTGTTCCCGCCTGCATCATCCATTCCATTTGTCCCGCTAAAATGTAGACTAGGGATGAAGTATAATAAACATTTAGGGTAAATCTATATTTGAATTGGAATCAATAGTTCTATTCCACGCTCCAATTTCAATCCAGTTGTAACACACTTTCTATCGATGCATAATTTATACAGTATAATCTAGTCCGTCAACTAACTACTAATCCGAGATGATACTTCTATGATCCATATCCCTGACCAGTTGTACCACACAAAGGTCATGATTTGATGATTTCATTATAGCTGGGATGAGTGAGGTCTCTGACTTCAAACACATACTTGGAGACCGAGACATGTGTAATGTTGTGACATTAATGAAGTGGTTCCCTTTGTCCCCCCCCCCCCCCAAAAAAAAAATAGTTTATAATTATAAGCATAGTAGCACGGTAAAATAAAGTCACTCTCTAGACTAGACAATATAGACCAGGTTGGGCCAATGGACATTGGTTTTGTTACAGGCCTCAGGAATGAGTTACCTGTTAGCAGAGGATATGTCCTGTTTTGTACAGGGAATATAGAGACGTTAGATTGTTCTTCAAAGCAGGCTGTAGTCTGTCTCATTTATTCACAGAATCTTAGTTTCATTTATTTTCTCTTTTTCTCTTAATTTCAACTAAGTAACTACTATTACTATCAGTTGGAACACAAAACACATATGGATTTGGTCTCTTACAAAACAGATAGACAAAAATGAAATACATAACATCACAATTGTGCACATACACTTGTGGGTGTCACAGTTTCCCTATCTTAACTCCAGTCCTTATCTTAATCTTGACTATAAAAAGCGTCTTGTAACAACTACATTCGAGTTATATTACTCATCCTCCTGGAATGTATTGTGTAGCTTGCTGGAAGATTTTCACAAGTTTTATGTGCAGAGTTGTCTTGATAAGTGGCATGTGCATGTTGACTTGAATCATGGTCACAAGTCTACTTTCCTTGATCCAACCCTGCCCCCCACTGGCAACTCTGAACGGCATACATACGGACGTAAAGTCATGCTAGCATGGCTGTTTATAGGTGATCATAAATGATCCCCTTAATGTTTGTATGACAGTTTATTCAAATAACAAAATAAACTATGTACGCTCCCAATTTCATTATGGAAGTCAACTCTGTATCGAAAGTGTGGGTGGCTCTTAAAAGAGCCTTTGGGTTATTGGCAGTAGTCAATCAGTCATTTATCCACCGAAGCCGTACAGAGTGCGTCCCTGTCTCTTCAGAGCATAGACAACATCCATGGCGGTCACGGTCTTTCTCTTGGCGTGCTCGGTGTAGGTGACGGCGTCACGGATCACGTTCTCCAGGAAAACCTTGAGGACACCACGGGTCTCCTCGTAGATCAGACCGGAGATACGCTTCACACCGCCACGGCGAGCCAGACGGCGGATAGCGGGCTTTGTGATACCCTGGATGTTATCACGAAGCACCTTGCGATGGCGCTTGGCGCCTCCTTTTCCAAGACCTTTACCACCTTTCCCTCGACCAGACATTTTTCTATATTCGTTTTTATTAGAACAAAAGTAACTCACAATGCCGAAGCCATGCTTATTTATTTGTGTTCTGAGGACGTATAGGAAGACAGGCAGCCTGCTTTGCACTGGGCGTTGCCTAAAAAGCTGCAGCTCCACCCACTTTATTCTGTGTTCTGCATGACAATAACCTCTTCAACGGTTACATTGGGCATGGTTATAATGGTTATAAAGCTGAGACTAGACTTGGTGGAAGCAATTAACTATTCCCAGTTTCTCATTTATTATAGTATGTATACCATGTATTTTGTATACAATACATGTTTTTGTTTATTGTTTACATTTATTTTGAAATAAATTATCATCATGGTCATAAGTAGGTTCACAGTAAAAAATAAATAAAAAATAAACTAATCTCCAGGCTTCAACATGAATATTGAAAGATATACATAATATACAGTCTTATCATTTATACTATTTGCTCATGATAAATAAATGTTACAAGTACAGTAATTAGTAGCTGATATGATGTAGTAAAAACAGACTTCTCAGACAACAACACAAAAACAGTAGATCTATTCTATCTATCCACTTGAAAGTTATATCTGATCATTAGATGTTTATATAATATCATATGTTTAAACTTTGTGATGCTGCTATTCTTGTCCCCCTTACAAAATAGAACATATATTAAAATGGGACAAACATGGATAATCTATTCTAGATGTTAATTTTCACTGAGCTCTAGAATATGTCAAATGCATCACCTGGAGCTGAAGTGGCTAAAATAGGTAGCCCTAGAATGTCTGTGATCTTATATATTTGAAATACATGAAATGTATGCAAGATCACAGACATTCTAGGGCTATAAAATAGGCTACCTAATGAGACCGAATCGATAAGACATTTAGAAAGACCAATTTAAAACAGTGGACTCTGTAAATAATAAATACATTATTACTAATGAGGGGAAAAATCACCCTACATTTTATTTGAAGACTGGGCCCTGATGTAGTTGGTTTGTTCAACTAATAAACTAAATATTTTTGGTTTTCATTCGACTCCCTTGTCTTTTGTAATGGCTTCTAGGTAAGGGTTATAGGTAAACGGTCATTAAACATGGGAGAAGAGGAAATAAAACCTTTATAAAAAAAGTAGTGGTTGGCTCTTAAAAGAGCCTTTTGTGGATAACGGTGGGATGGGTTTATAACAGTTTACTTCTTTTTGGGAGCTGCCTTCTTTGCTGCCTTGGGTTTGGCAACCTTCTTGGCTGGAGCTTTCTTGGCTGCTGCGGGCTTCTTGGCTACTTTCTTGGGGCTCTTGGCTGCTTTCTTCGGGCTTTTAGCCGCTACCTTCTTGGCGGCAGGCTTCTTGGCTTTCTTGGGCGATTTCTTGGCGGCTACAGGTTTCTTTGCTGCTGCCACCTTCTTCTTTGGCTTTTTAGCCGCGGCGGGTTTCTTGGCAACAGCGGGCTTCTTTGCTTTGACAGCTTTCTTAACAGCAGGCTTCTTCGCCTTCACTGCTTCTGCTTTCTTGTTAATCTTGAAAGATCCAGATGCGCCGGTACCTTTGGTCTGAACTAGAGTGCCTTTTGCTACCAGGCTCTTGATGGCGATCTTGACGCGGGCCTTGTTCTTCTCCACATCGTAGCCGCCGGCAACAAGAGCTTTCTTGACCGCAGCCAGGGACACGCCGCTCCGTTCCTTGGAGGCGGACACGGCCTTGACGACAAGCTCAGCGACACTGGGGCCGGTCTTCTTGGGTCGAGGAGCTGCCTTCTTCTTGGGGGCCTTGGCCGGAGCTGGAGCTGGAGCTGGTGCGACTTCTGCCATGATTCAGATTCGGGTAGTAGCTTGTCTCGGTAAGGTAGACTAGACTGGTGGAGAACACAGTGAAGGGGCTGGACTTAAACACAACATGAGAACCATGTAGAGTCATCGCACACAGAGCCCCTCTTCTCTAGGTGGCTTAATGTGCCACTTGTGTTTTCTCCTCGACAAAAACAACATATTATAAACGACTGTGTATTATGAAATGTAACAAAGGGCACACATTCTAGCACACTTGTGCCTTTTTGCCATGAACATTATCTGAGCCGTGAAGAACGCTCTAGCTTTGTATTGATAGGCTCAACATCTCACTCTTCAAAGGGCAAAACACAATTCCTTCATAGTTTTTCTTCTAAAACGATGTTAAACTTTGTTACATTAACACCAATCCTCTTAATCCTCAAAGCAGACATACCCAACGACAGGATAACACAAACTATACTATTGTTTTATTATCTGTTTAGTTATAAATAGAAGGTTTTCTGACCTTAGTAAACACACTCCAGTTGATGGCAGCGACTCCCATTGACCGCTATTGAATGGTGGAATGCAAGTTCATTTGTGGACAAATAACTTACTGTGAGTAATTATTAACATCTGAAAAAACTAAAGTAAACAAAATAAAGCTCATCTATTCAATCAACACAAGCCAGCACGTACCCTACACATTGTAAAACGTCATGATGCAATGTATTCTGCTACATCCCGTTTTATGATTAATTCATCATTGCGTGCTTTATGAAAACAGTGGGACTGCCATAGCAAATATGTCCATCCCCATATCAATTGGGCCTATACCTTTATAGCAGCAGGGGACAGAACTGTTCAGTAAATATATCAAGTTACTTTCTTTGGTATAAAGCTACCTGGGAGCAAATATGTATTACTCGTATATTTAATTTGACACATCGTCTGATTTTGATTGATTGAATACTTACTTTATTAACAGTTTGAACATAGTACAGTGGTACACTTTTACAATGATGCTAAAAGGAAAACACAAAAAGCCATAGGGGCTTGTTTTACAATACATCATCAACAATAAACGTACATGCACAGCAAACAGTTGGGAAGGGGTCATTTCTGGTGTTGGGCTTAGATGACTTTTCTAGGACCAGTTAGAAATTGTTCTTTTTATTTAACTTTAGATGCCGACTAGGAAAAAGCCATTCACTACTCGGGAACAATGCAAGTTGGGAATGCATCATGCTCCACCCTGGTTATGCAATAACCGTTAGCATATACAATAAATATATACACTAGTCAGCAGAACCAGGGGAAACAAGGTATTTAGAGGGCTCTATATTCCTTTATCAATCAATAGTTTTATTTTTTTTTTACCACGGGCTAGAGATGGAGGGCACACCCCTGTCACTGTTTAAATAGCCCAGACCATTGTGGTCATTACATATTTATATTCATTTTTTTTTTGTATACCAGCACCCTGGTATAAATGACCCTGGTATATATGAATTTATATACTAATGCCTATATTTTCACTGCTATAATTTCAGTTATAACGTTATGGTATGACTTAAGGTTTTCATAAAGGAAATCTTTAAAGTTAAAAGGTGGGTGGCTCTTAAAAGAGCCGTTTTGTGAGTTTTTCTGTTATCTATGAGTTTAAGCACGTTCTCCACGGATACGACGGGCCAGCTGGATGTCTTTGGGCATGATGGTCACCCTCTTTGCGTGGATGGCGCACAGGTTGGTGTCTTCAAACAGACCGACCAGATAAGCCTCGGCAGACTCCTGCAGAGCCATGACAGCGGAGCTCTGGAAGCGCAGATCGGTTTTGAAGTCCTGGGCGATCTCCCTCACCAGGCGCTGGAAGGGCAGCTTACGGATCAGCAGCTCGGTAGACTTCTGGTAACGACGGATTTCCCTCAGAGCCACTGTACCGGGACGGTAACGGTGAGGCTTCTTCACTCCACCGGTTGCTGGCGCGCTCTTACGAGCTGCCTTGGTGGCGAGCTGCTTCCTGGGGGCTTTGCCACCGGTGGACTTACGAGCGGTCTGCTTGGTTCTTGCCATTGTCCCTTTCTGCAAATTGTAGAAGAGAGTTGTACTAGAAAGAGCGCAAACTGCAGCTTTTATCTCAGCGGCTCTGAGACGCCGTCATCCTCTGATTGGTCTCTGGTCAGGAACCTCCTTCTCTGGGAGGAACCGTTCACGCCACTAGTAGTGATTGGAGGGGAACTCATACACACTCACCCCGCGCTCTCATTCATATTTATGATTGGTGGGGCGCTCACAGACAGTACTAAGTTGAAGATATAAAAAGCTTCGTGTCTCTGCACTCCAGCACATTTCTTAGTAACTTGACGCTAGAAATAAAGAATAATTATGAGTGGAAGAGGCAAGACCGGAGGAAAGTCCAGAGCGAAGGCTAAGACCCGTTCATCTCGTGCCGGGCTCCAGTTCCCCGTGGGTCGTGTCCACAGGCTGCTGCGTAAAGGCAACTATGCCCAGCGTGTCGGTGCCGGCGCCCCGGTCTATCTGGCAGCTGTTCTCGAGTATCTGACAGCTGAGATCCTGGAGCTGGCTGGAAACGCTGCCCGTGACAACAAGAAGTCTCGTATCATCCCCCGTCATCTCCAGCTGGCCGTCCGCAACGACGAGGAGCTCAACAGACTGCTGGGTGGAGTGACCATCGCTCAGGGCGGTGTGCTGCCCAACATCCAGGCTGTTCTGCTCCCTAAGAAGACTGAGAAAGCCGCCAAGAAATAAATCCCCTTCATACGACTGAACAAACCCCACAAAGGCTCTTTTAAGAGCCACCCACTGTTTCTATATTAAGAGTTCCTCCTTATTAGCCATATTTCTCCTGTTCACACATTTTCTGCAATAGCAGTTCATTGTGTTCTTTGTCATATCAGTCTATCAATTGCAGCATTTACAATGCACTTATGCGTATGTACATAAAGTAGGTACCGTTCAGACTTGTCTGTCACAGCAGTCGATAATTGAATTGCATTAACACAATATAAGTTTACTATATATATATATATATATATATATATATATATATATAATATGTGCATACAATGCACTTATGCATGTGTATAACTACATACATTTGAATGTAATAAATATATCATAATATATAGGCTTACTCATTAATAAATAGCTAATTTGCCCACCATCACCTATTGCATGGACAGATCTAAACATCAGAACATACCCGATGCTTTTAAAGGTTTTATTTTATATAAAGGTTTATTTTTGTGTTTGTCTAGTCCTTTTAGGTGTTTAATGTTTACACATTACATTTTATCCATTTTGGGTGCTTTTTTGCACTGTGTACTTTAAAAGTAAATTAAATTCCACGCGATTGAAAATGTTTTTATATAACTTACTGATGTGATTTGCACGAGGAGCCTTCTGTCGTTGTTAGGACAACGCCACGAATGGCTCATTTATATGCGCTTCATACATAGGGATTGTGATGTGCAGATTCACAGTGTTCAGTGATGGAAGAAGTACTCAAATGTTTTGAGAGCTTGTATTTAAATTGGAAATACTCCAGTAAAAATAGTAATACCTAAAAAATGTACTTGAGTACATATATGTACTTAGTTACTTTACACCACTGTCTTTGTTTCTGCTAAATGTTTTCCCGCCTACATGCTCTATTGTCCCTCTAAAAATGAGAGGGACAGAGTGACATGGGTCCACATTCAGGGTATACATGTATGATTTAATGGAATAATTATATGTAACGCTCCCATTTAAAACTCCAATTTTAACACAATGTCTACCAATGCAGAACACATCATCTATTAAATAAGCCAGTCTGCTTTTATCTTGATTAAATACATGATTAACTTCATCGTTTGGTTTGATTTGAGCAGTACTTGTAATAAAAATCCTTAACAAAGTATAGAAAGTGCCAGGGTGAGGCATTAAGCCAAAGAACCATCCTTTCAAAAATAATTCCTTTATCGTATGATAATATAGAGACTATATTTAAGCAGGGAATTGAAGTAGGCAGAAGTTTGTTTGATCTACTGCTCATGAATGGAAAGAAATAAACTCTGTATGGAAAGTGTGGGCGGCTCTTAAAAGAGCCTTTGGGTTGTTGGTATAAGTCAGTCAGTAATTTATCCGCCGAAGCCGTACAGAGTGCGTCCCTGTCTCTTCAGAGCATAGACAACATCCATGGCGGTCACGGTCTTTCTCTTGGCGTGCTCGGTGTAGGTGACGGCGTCACGGATCACGTTCTCCAGGAAAACCTTGAGGACCCCACGGGTCTCCTCGTAGATCAGACCGGAGATACGCTTCACACCACCACGGCGAGCCAGACGGCGGATAGCGGGCTTTGTGATACCCTGGATGTTATCACGAAGAACCTTACGGTGGCGCTTGGCGCCTCCTTTTCCAAGACCTTTTCCTCCCTTGCCTCGACCTGACATTTTCTTGCAGTTGAAGTATCAAATGAAGTAGCTGTGATGTGCTGAAGCCATGCCTATTTATTTGTGTTCTGAGGACGTATAGGAAGACAGGCAGACAGCGCTGTGTGGGCGTGCCCAAAAAGTGGGCGCGCGTCCACAAACATGCACTTGCGCGCGCGCTCACACACACGCGCGCGCCCAATATTGCTAGTCAACTCCTCTACTTCATATCACGTTAATGCTGTTCATGTTTCCCCCCAATATGTCAATTCAAGACACTGATGCAATTATGTATTTCCAACATTAGTTATTATCCATTTACAATGCTCTGGGCCTTATATTTCTTTCAGACTTTTAGACATAAACATAAATAAATAAATGTATGTATTTAATCTATGAAGCATTAATACTCTTGTAATTTGACCTTTCCCATTTACTACACAGAGATTATTTTGATGATGTAGAAGTGGACCAAAGGGATGATATCTAATATCTATAAAGACAGATCCCCATGTTCAATGGCACTACTCAATGTTATTTTGAATTTGAAGAACCAAAACATACATTGTCTTGACAGTCATTTATGGCTGAAAAATGTAACGTAGGTCAATATTTATTAGGAGGGGGTTACTTGCGACAGTGAGAGGAAATTAGCCTGGGACCAGACGAATCTGCGAGTGCAAAAAAAAATTGCACCCTGGGATTTATATAGTCTAGCTACGCCAGGCTAAGAGGAAATGGCAGGGGAGAAATGGGGAAGGAAATGTTAACAATTTTCTCTTAAGGTCATCTTTGGCATGTTTCAATATTAAAATGATGCTAATACTTTTAAAGCATTGCATTCATTATTTTGGAAAATGTTATGTTTTTCGTACATTTGAACTTCCATTGAAAAGAACGTGATCTGGAAATTCCAAAGCAAGTGTCTTGCAGACAAAATTGGCCCATTTTACCTGTACACCAGTTTCTGTGAACTATACTGATCAAATCAATGCTTGTCACCCTATGCACTATACTTGATCGGAGATACTGTCCAGTTAATGACCCCAACTGACTTAGTACTTATAGGATGACTTACAGCATCATCTTGTACTCCTCAAAGCCCCCTTTGTTTGTTTCCTGACTTCTATCTGGCTGGCACTGCCCTTAGTGTGTGCAGTAAGATTACTTATTTGGGCCATATTATCTCCAATGACCTTTCAGATGACAAGGACATCTATAGGCAGCGGCGGAAGCTGTATGCCCAAGTGAACATGCGGTGTTACAAATTTAGCATGTGCTCGGTACTTGTGAAGACCTCTCTCTTTAGATCCTTTTGTACACCATTGTATACTGCCCACCTTTGGTGTCGCTACAGACAAGGCAGCATCAGACGACACACAGTGGTCTATAATGACTGTTCACAGTCCTCTGAGACACAGAGCAGACAGAAATGGTTAATCCATCTTAAACAATGAACATTAATAATAATAAATAAGAATGAGAAATATGCATTCAGTCAGAGAGTTGTTTTGGGGGGAAGACATTGTTTAATTAATGTTATGCTCATTCAAGAACAATGCTCTGGACATCGTTTAAATTCACCCTCATGAATAATTAACAAATACTTAAGATTTATTCACAAAATCTAGACTTTATACATGAGTCAAGACAGACATAACACTGAACCATAACAGAGATATTGCTGATTTATTAGACCAAATAATACTCTCTCTAAGATGCACACGCCAACACCTCTCTTTACAACACACACTTGTCCTTGTGGCTTAGCGCAGTGTTTCCCAAACATTGGGTCGGGACCCATTTTGGGGTCGTGGACCTATTGTTTTAATTGGTCCCAAGTAAATATCCTGTTTGGGTTTTATTTGTTTGTCTTCCAAAAAGAAATAAAACCCCAAATATTTTCCATAACAGATTATCACAAATGACAAAAAAAGACAATACAATCTGGGGAAGATGTAAATATTTTAAGAAAAAAATAAAGAAATACATTTCAAATTTTACAGACATTTTATTTTATCTTTATTATAAAATAGTGAAAATAGCCAATCTACTGTACAAGCTCTCATCGCGAAGCGTTGTGAGCTAGTTGTCTAGATTGTCTAGTTTCAACTGTTTGTTTTGTATTGTTTTTGTTTTCAAATGGGGCCTATAAGTGATTAATTCATAATGTATTTTGGTACGTTCGGGTCACGGGGAGACACACACAAAAAATGTCTCTTTTGGGTCCCGAGCTAAAACGTTTGGGAAACACTGAAATTGACACAGAATTGCTTTGTATAGAGCTGCTATTATACACATAGTTTGTATATATTGTTGTACACATATAGAAATGTTTGATGATAGCCCAGCAGTTTAACATAATGTGCATGTACAGCATGTGGCTTATTCGCCTTGTGCTTCTCTAGGTTAACACAATTGTCAGATGCAGAACTTGAAATTGTTTATTGGCATACAGCAGTGGTTCTCAAGGTCCGGCCCGTGGACCAAATAGATCCCTTACAGGTCGGTAACTCTGAGAGTGTACACTCTCTGAGTTAAATAAGCACAGAGAATTGTACAGTATAGATTAGGATTCCAGAATAGTTATGCATTAGGATGCCCATTGGATACAATGTTTTAATTTCTGGGACCCCCAATTTACACGACTACCATTCCATTTGTACAGATGTGTCCTCGGGACCCTACTTTGAGAACCAGTGGCATACAGTATCGTTGCAATACGTTTTGTGTGGAGCAGAATGTTACGAACAGCCCTCTCTTCATGGGCTCCATTCTGCCATGATGGTAATGCTGAACAGTTCAGTCTAAAAACTGGTTTGATGCTGGTACTGTAGATGAGTCAGTGGACGCAGTCCAGAGTCTATGGATGAACTGGATCTGATTCCAGTTCCCCCAAAAAAGTATCTCCAGGCTAAAATACATACAAGTAGATGGGATGATTCTAGAGTTAAAATGTGTTTGTGTGACAGCGAGCCCACGGGCAGAGCACTGCAAAAACTAACCAAGCGTAGCAAGTGATTTTATAATTTACCATACGTACTCGAGGCTCACCCTAGTCGGGAAAGATGCAAAGTTGGCAATGCATGTTCCACCCGGTTATGTGGACCCTTTGTATCTGTTGTCAGAGTACCCGCTATACCCGTCTGTTTGACTGTGTCCCTTTTATGGTGATTCTGTATCTATCTGTCTGTGTCCCTTTTATGCTCATAAAAGGAGTTATGTGTGAGGCATGCCCAAATATGGAGTCCAGGCCAGTCTTTGACATAAGCGTACTCCATACATGGGGATTTGCATGTTTATCAATATTATTTGGAGAACCGCTGATCCGACTGACATTCCACTCCGTGCATCACTCGTCATTATAGTCTCCATATGGTAACTGTGAGCTTGTGATATCACAGAGTGTGACATCATCAGTGACTCCAGTGAGATTTGTATAACTGTCTGTGCCGCTAGAACAGTCTCCATATATGGGCATGTTATGTTTGTGACACCCATCGTCTGTCCACCATGCACACACGCTCCAACTAGGGCTCCAACTAACAATTATTTCTGTAGCAATTATTCTATCAATTACTTTTTCGAATAATCACGTTCAATAATCTCGTTCTGATAACTAGTGTTATTTTATACTTCAGCACGCAAATGGTGCTCTGCAAAAAATAGTGAAAATAGCAGTGTTTTTTCCTTTTTTAAGAAAATATGACCGCAAATTGATCACAAAAGAAGCAAAAGGGACTACGGATGGAAAGCATTCTTTCCACATATTGACACCGCATCCTCAACTCAACTGTACGTATTGTTTCTGTATGCCGTGATCATCCATACGTGCTGTCCCTCCCAGATAAACAAATAAAGTAAAGTAAGAGGTCTTGAAACAAGCAAAACGGTCTACCTAGTGGCAGGAAGATAACTTGATCTAAGATGCCTCAAAACGGTGAATGCGAATAAAAGATGAAAATCACTTGGTACGTTTAGTTGTTCTTTTTGCAGTGAAGTGTGTCAGTGAGGTGCGTCACTTCTAGATCTAGCTGGTGTCACTGAAGCATGGCCAGCACAGAGGAGGCCTGTGATGACAGCTTGGGGCTCGGGTGTTCAGTCAGTTTGCTGAGGCTTTCCTTCATGTTCAGGCCCAACATCTCCTCCTTCATCACAGCTGATGACAGATAGCAGAGAGAGAACAATGTAGTGCCTCAAAGAAACTGTAGGATACCAGGTAAACAATGAACCTAGCATCTGTCTAAACAACATGCTATCTAAATAACATTGTGTAGATATGACACTATACTATGCCAGGTTAACAATGCACCGAGCATTGATTGATTGAATACTTTTGTTTTTGTTTTGCTTTTTACCCAAATTTAGTCGGACGTAGAGCCTCCTCCCGCCCAACGCCCCCTGCTGACAGTTTCCGCCCCCAGCCCGTAGGAATACATGCAGAGACACCCTCTCCCGCCCGGGTTCCCTCCGCCGAAAACGGGCCAATTGTGTTCGTATTGACGCTCGACAAAGCCGGATGCACCACGGTGAATTTGAACCCAAAACCTCTGCGGTGGTGGGCGGATACTTTACCACTGCACCACCCGAGCGCGATTGAATACTGTATTAACACGATTATAACAGTACAGGTAGTACAGTCAAAGGTTATGCTAAAAGGATAACACAAAAAAGCCCCAAGAGCTTGTTTCCATTGTACTCAATTAATCAGTAATACATCTAATTTACATACAATACAATAGAGGATATGCGTGTGACATCATCATCAAATCCGGAAGTTATGCTGGAATGCCTACTGAGTGTCAAAAAAATACTTCCTGGCCTTGACAGCCCATGCATCCAAACAGAAAAGTCATATCTGATTGCATTAAACAACATTAAACAATGTTAAACTCACTTTGCATGTTGCTTTGCCACTCGATTTGCCACTCGATGTGCCATTCACTTTAAGCATGCGCATATCCTCTATAACAACATACTATCTAAATAACACTCTGGGTTTGAGTTCTTTGTCCACCACACTGTGTGTACATGTTTGGTCCGAAGTGTAGAACATACCAGAGTTTGCCATGCTGCAGATGACCCCTAACGCGCTGAACTTGACCTCCACCGAGCCTGCGGGGTCCTCCAACATCTGCTGTATCGTGGGCAACAGTTTGGCTTCTCGGAATGAATCACGCAGGGACTCTGCACCATATCATTACACACACACGCGCGCACACACACACACACACACACACACACACACACACACACACACACACACACACACACACACACACACACACACACACACAGTGAGAGAGAAGTAAAGAGGAAGAATCAAGAGCATTTCTTTTTCACATTTGTATTATTGAGGCTTATAACACATTCTTCAGTTGTACTAGAGTTTACGACACCACATCTTGATTGGTTCATCTCTCTTAAAAGCACATTCAACCTGGCTTCAATATTTTAAAAGTTGTGAACTCTTCACTTTTTGCTATTTTGTATGTATTTATTTGGCTTATAGTTAATCCTTATTTCTTCACCCATTTTCAACCTATCTTTATTTAATTGGTCCTCACTAATGCTCATTATAAGATGGCACCATTTCCTCCAACTCAATCGCTTCTGTGTCTCAGAGGAGGCCCGTGGACAGTTCAGAGCAGGATTAAATCACTCAAGAGGTTATTAAAGTCGGTTTTGATATGTTTTCGGCTATTTGCCCAGCCCTTGTTCTCTACCATACATATTGGTTATATTCATTCAAATAAGTTTAGATCACAGCTTTAATACATTACATCCTACAGCCCATGAAACAAAGGTAGATGCTAGGTCAGTGATTATCAATATGTGGGACAATTATTAACAAATATACTAGAAAATGGATGTGGCCCACTCAACAGCCCACTTAACACGGCAGCCGAATATTAAGTGGTCTGAATTTTCAACTAGGCCCTGAAAAGGTTGGGAACCACTGGGGTTAGCATCGATACATTACGGCGGAGTCTCTCACCGATGTCAATGGCGGACGCTATCGCCAGGGCGACCAGGGCCTCGTTCTGCATGATGACGTGTTCGCTGGTTGCCATGGAGATGAGGTGTCGCACCCCGTCCGCTTTGGTCACGGCATGGATCACTTCCTGTCCGGAGAGGAAGTCAGTCTCAATAAGGTGTCATAATGAACTGGGGTGCGTGCGTGTGTGCGTTATTTTACTTGTGAGGACCAAATGTCCCCACAAATATATGAGAAATAGACGTTGTGAGGACAAGCACAAGATAAATGGTTAAAACAGATTTATTTTTTGATACATTTACAATTAGAAAAAGATTCAGGTTGGGCTTAGGTCTAAGATCAGACATTAGAAGTTTGGTTTAGGAATTATAGATAGAGATATGCCTGACTTGTACTTAATTTCGAGCTTTTGTCGTGCACCTGAAAATAGCCGATCTACAAGCTGACAACGCGTCGCAGTGCATGTGTATGTGTGTGTGTGTGTGTGTGTGTGTGCGTGTGCATCTTTCTGTGCGCGCGTGCGGGTAAACATAATAAATAAACTGTTAATATATGTGTGTCTGTACATATCCATTCATCATCATATATTAATTGGTGATAGGTGTATATTCATGCATACATTCATTCATTCACTGGTGATATATTGTACATTCATATCTATATTTATTGAGAGGTATTGTGTATGTGAACTCAGTCAGACCAAGTGCAGATGGCTATTGTCAGACTATAATTCTATTTTATTTGTAATCTTATTCCAATCTCTCTACTGTGACCTTTACATATCCTGTGTGGTATGCCTTTTTTATGAATGCCTTTACTGTAGGTATAAAGATAACAGTGAAATGAGGATCCAAAGAGTATAACAATAGCCATTAGTATAATGTTCTCTTATATTATTTACATGCATATGTAATAATGAATGAAGATCAACTATCAATCATTTAGTGGGTGGCCCCTGGAACACCCTTGTAGCGTCTCCTGAGGGTTCCCAAACCCCATGTTGAGAACCTCTGTATAGTGTACATCATGAGCATTCTGAGCTTCAAATGTATTGTCATTGGCAGCCCAACATATTATCTGGCACCATCTCCTGGCAAAACTGAGAACAACACGGGAAGGGGTAGTTTAAAAAAAATATAGAAAAAACAAACCAAATACAGAAACATCTTTTTGTATTGTTGCAATCATGTGGTGCATAACAGAACATATCTGGTGTCGACATTGTCCTTGAAGTTGTGATCTCAGGCTGTATGTAACCTTGTCGGCAATGGTGTCAGAAGAACTTCAGAAGTACACATATGTACTTGAGTAGCATTACCACAATGTATTTCATTTCATTTTTTTTAATAGTTTTCAAAATGTGTGAAAATCTTTCAAAAATAGAAGATCTACAGGCTCACAATGTGTCACAACGCGACACTGCCCTCCCAAGAGAGACAGATCAGTTTTGTAGCAACTAAAAAACTGTATCACGTTTGTGTTTCAAGCAATTCTAATATACGGATAATACAATGTATTGTTTTTAGTGTCAGTGCTGGGCCAAAGTTATTAGTGGTTGGTTTGTGAGTCTTACCTGTTGAAATGTATGTGTTCATCTTGAAAACACAGTTGGAACAACTAGTGGGGCGCTTGGGCAGTGTAGTGCAGCAATTCCCAACCTGTATTGTATATCGTTGCTGTCGGGCAGAAACCTCTTATCTCCTCTTTCTTATGTAATATTTGACAATTTCCAATTTGGTATATTAAAGGGGCTACACCATGAATTAAAAAAAAATATATTATATATAAATATTGCCCCCTAATACGTTTTAAACAGGTTGTAAGCCTAAAAAACATCCAGATATTTTTTCTCACAATCTGACTGTCTGTCATTCCAAGCTTTTTCAGCTGCAATACCAAAACGTCCTATTGGGCAGGGGGGAGCTACTGAGCAATTCTGTCTGGCCATCGTCAATGCAAAATCAGTGCAAGTGACATCACTTGCACAGCCATTCTGAAATGGCCTGTTCAGACACGCCCATTCAGGAAATCCATGAAATGAGCATGAATGACTGAATGTTAAAAAAAAATATTTTTTGGGGTACAAGAGACACTGGGGAGCCCAAAAAATACTAAAAACCTAAAAAAAAAATGAAATTCATGGTGTAGCCCCTTTAAATTGTAACTTCAGAAATGTGCAGATATCCTGTATACAAATACTGTATGTAGTTTGAGTGAGAAAACAATGTTGCACATTAAGCTAATCATCTAGTGACCGGTGCCCGCTTATAATTGTGGTAACGGGTACCGCACTGGGTACTCTAACAGTGGGTACAGCGGGTATTGCGTAACCGGGAGGGCATGCATTCCCAACTTGCATCGTCCCCAATCATTCCGAGTATTCTAGACGGGTGCCTGAAGGACACCCGTCTAGTATAGTAATAAATAATAAGAATACTACTACTAATAATAATAATAATAATAACAATAACAACTAGAAATGGATCCCTGTCAGGCCACATGTACAGTCATACAAACACGTGCGTGTGTGTGTGTGCGTGCGTGTGTGTGTGTGCATGTGTGTGACTCACAGGGTTGCGGCTGTGTCTGATGAGGGCAGCTAGCAGGCGGTTAGCTTCTCCTCTGACTCCGGCGTGGTCCTTAGCCTCACACCACTCCATAACACGAGTCAACAACACCTCATCCTTACCCAGCACTGTGGCTGCCTCCTCTGAGAGACAGACAGAGTGGAACAGGGAGAGAGACAGATATTGTCCAGTAAATGTAAAGCTACACTGGACATTTTTCCACCTTTCACAATTTAGACATTTAGCAGACTTTTTTATCCAGTAAGCAAGGTTAAACACATACACATAGAATGCAGAGACAGTGTAGTGCCTCAGTAAACTAGGATCACAGGTAAACCCACAAACAACCTAGCATCAGTCTAAACAATATTATCAAAATAATAATCTGTACATATACCAGGTAAACAATGAACCTAGAATCTGTCTAAATAACGTGCTATCTAAATTACATTATAACCGTTGCATAAGTCTGCATGGTCGTCAAAACTAGGTCAAGACACAGTATCAAGAGGTCATTGTTCTACCACTGTGTACCATGGCACTGAAGCTCATTGCAGTAAACGAACAGCAGAGGGCGATGTTTTACCAATGAGTGTCCCACAGCGCTGAAGCTCATTGCAGTAAACAAACAGCAGAGGGCCTTTTTTTTTATCTCTTATGTGATTAAGATATGGGGAGCTGAATGGTGAGAGAGCCTGGCCAGCAATGTATTGGATATGTCTGGTATACTGTCAGATGTTCTGTCTGAACCAGTCCAAACAGTGGCTGATGGATTCATGAACTAATTAAATTACAGAGGTGCTCCTTTCTTGGATATTTTGTGGTCATGTGGATTGACATGCTTTTTTTTTTATGTCAGCCAACTACATTTGCAGACTTCAGCCGAGTGAGGCAGCACATTATATAAGCAAAAATGTACACTTTGTGGATGTAAAGAATGTCCATAAAGACCGCCTGCCGATGTCTGGGCTAATAACCTTCAAACATGGCCATCAGTTTAGAACGTTTTTGTTTACCTGATAAAGAGTCCTGGTAGTAATTACTTTTACCTAATTCATTCAAATCTTGAAATATTTCATTGTTTGCTGATGCGCTGATGTTGATTACCAACAGCCGTTATTGACTTTTTTTTCCCTTAAAATGTCCAAATAGCAGATGACAACTTATGTCAATATGGACCCTTATGGGGTCCATTTGGTTCCATCTGTACACTCTCAGAGTTACGGGGGTCCTTGCAAATACAACGTTTGAGAACAACTAGTGGACTCATAAGTGCCATAGTTAGACCCTCCAGAAAAACGTGGGCAAAGATCCTTGATTATTCGGGCTAAAACTCTTGATTAATTGGGCTAAAATCCTTGATTTTGCTTGTTCCTTGATCTGCAATTTTAGTAAAAAAGTGTCATACATATTCTGAAGAGAACCTGGAGACTGACAAATTAAGAACATTATAATGGTGTGTAAAACTGAAAATCTAAAATTTGCCAACGGAGAAGGCCAAGTCTTTGCCACGGACACATATGTCCGTGTAGGGACATATTGATGACCAGTGGTGCAAAGTAACTAAGTACATTTACTCAAGTACACTTTTTAGGGATTTTTACTTTACTGGAGTATTTCCAATTTTCAGTACTTTCACTTCTACTCCACTACATCTCAGACCCAAATATTGTACTTTTACTCCACTACAAACAAATATTTTAACACTTTAGTTACTAGTTACTTTTCAGACTTTGACTATTATCGCAAAACAATCTTAACCACTTCAGCCCTATATATATTTTGGCCATTTGAAAATAGCAGATCTAAAAGCTCACAACGATGCGACGCATTGTGAGCTTGTAGATCGGCTATTTTCAAAAGATTCTTTACACATTTCGAACTTGTGAAATGGGACATTATGCACAATGAGTACTTTTACTTTTGTACTTTTGAGTACATTTTGATGCCAATACCTTTGTACTTTGTCAACTCCATTTTGAATTCCGGACTTTTACTTGTAGCAGAGTATTTCTATATTGCAGTATAGATACTTTTACTTAACCCATTAAGACCTGGAACGCATCTGTGTCACTTAGCTTTCTTTGGCTATTCAAAAATAGCAGATATACAAGCTCATAGCGCGGCACCGAGTGCCGCGCTACGAGCTTGTAGATCTGCTATTTTTTGAAAAATCGTGAAAAGATATTTTTTAGAAAACATTTTTAGAATCGGCCTCAGGTCTTAATGGGTTAAGTAAAACATTTGAGTACTTTTTACACCACTGCTGATGACCCCTGGATGGGAGCTCACCTTGTCCGTCCACCATCATGCGCAGAGTGCCCAGCAGCTTGAACTGCACCGGGGGCATGTCAGTACGCAGCAGCGTTTTGATCCTGCCCGTCACGCCGTCTTCCAACATGCGCACCTTGTTGCTGCCTGCGACACACAGCGAAGAAGAGAGAGATTGTTGACCGCTTAAGCCGTGTTATTTCCAACATTTTCGTGTCCTTGTCCTTGTCTTTGCGTCTGTGTCTTTGTTAGTGGGCGTGTGTGTGGGCCAAGGTTATAAACCCATTGTAACTTCAAACTCCATTTTAACCATGTTAGATTCATCAAAAACACCCGTCCTTGGTTCTGGTGACTCACCCTGCCCTCCTAATGCGTGAGGGGGCTGTGTTTTTACGATTAATGTTTTCATTTTTTTTAATTCATTTTCTTTATTTTATTATTTTATTATTATATTTTATTTTTTTAATTTTCCCAAAAAAATGAAAAAAGTCATTGAAAAAGCACGGCCCCCTCGCGTATTAGGGGGGCGGAATGAGTCACCAGAATCAAGGACGGGCATTTTTGATGAATCTATCATGGTTAAAATGGAGTTTGAAGTTATAATGGGTTTGTATAGGAAGGGGGCGTGTCTGATAAAATGAATATCGTCGGTGTCCAGGACGAACCAGCTAACTCCACTTTCTTTTTTTTTTTTTTTCATAAATCAACGCTATTGAACACCCTTTAGGTCTGTGTAAAAAATCAAAACATTTGAACCAATGAAAAGTATTAAAAAGCGCCTCTGACGAAAACTCCCAACTCCATTGGATCCTCAAACTGTCCGTCAAAAACAAACAACTCCCCCCTCTCCTCTACAGCGCTGGCTTTTAACAGCATGAGTAGAGCGCGTTGCGCAGTGAACGAGGAGGAGGAACACGTAAACAAGCTCCCCGTAGTCTGTTAAAACTACTGTTAAAAATGCAGTGTACCGGTTTATCAAACTTAGCACTGACGCTAATGTTATGAAAACAAGTAATTATATTTCTAAAATCTATGAAGTGTTTAATGAGGAGAGCAATGTGACAAGAAGATAGGCGTTCATAGCATTTCTGTCGCGCTAGTTCTGGCCTATATAATAAGTGTCATGAAGCATCAGGGCATTAATTCACACGTTGTTGTGATGCATTGTGAGCTTGGAGATCCATTGTTAGCTTTTAAGAATTTGTACCTTTTGAAACCTCTCCCTCAGCAGCGAGTGGAGCTATTGTTGTTTGGACAGACACCTAACTCCACTTCAGCTTGATTTCTGCTCGTCTGAAACTACTAACTCCACTTGCGCTGGGTAAAGTGTTGATTTACCCGCGATTTGGGTACAGTGTTGATAATATAATGACACATGCAAGTATCTCACAATATATAAAGTCACTATACCAACTTTGATGAGGCAGTATTGCTTTGTTATATAGGTATATAAGGTTATAAATAT
>NC_139950.1:6136422-6146422 GCF_963454915.1 Gymnoscopelus microlampas | reverse complement strand
CACCAATTGGTATTGTATTTTATATAATTGTGCCCAAATCAACGGCAATATTCTTCTGTTCGTATTCACTCTCGTTTCGAGCTTCAAGTGCTGGCAGGGTGGGTACCTGCACCTGAGCATGGGTCCTGCAATTCTATTGAGTTTGTGTGTGTGCTCCAATCATCAACATGCCACGTTTGTCCCTTCGGGATAAAGCACGAGCAAAAGGGCAACTGGGCGATTTTTGGCAAATCTTGAATCCAGTTTGGCATCAATAGGGATGTGACGATATGAAATTACATGTCCCGATTATAGCGGAAAAATACATTGCGTTGAACGATGTTATCGCGATAATCAAAATATGCTTAAAACTTAAAATGCCACCTTTGTTAACCACTTGAACCCCCAGCATTCCTATTCTGGGGGGAACGTTCGGCAAAAAAATAGCCGATCCAGAAGCTCACAACGCGTTGCATTAGATCTGCTATTTTTTGGAAGTTGTACTGAATTTCCAGCTCAACAAAAGCTAATTCATCCTAGTGTCTAAATAGAGGACAATTTCACAATAACCTAAAATCTCCTCAAATCTCCTAACTTATCACGATAAACGATAATAAACAGATTATCGTCCCACATCCCGATAGGCATCAATCTCACCGTTCCTGGCAAAGTTGGCGATGGCCAGAGCTCCAGACAGCTGGAGCTGAGTGTTGGAGCACTGGAGCCATGAGAGAACGTCCTGGTACACCATGCCTGTCCCCTCGCCGAAACACTTCTGCATGGACTCATCTGACATACACACATGCACGCACGCACGCACGCATGCACGCACGCACGCACGCACGCACACACACACACACACACACACACACACACACGCACACACACACACACACAGACGTTTGTATTTACCCATCGAGACTGTGCAAAAATCTTTAAATCTATATATTTTTTAAAGCCAACATTTGTAACTCAAATCTTTGCTTCTGGGGGTCCCTGGAACTAATTATTTTGAGATGAGAGTCTGCGGCCAAATACATACATCATGTTGGGGGTCCTTGTCATGAAAAAGGTTTGAGAGCCACTGATCTACACACTCTGTAAGTGTAAATCAGGCATAACTCTATCTCTTATCCCTAAACCTATAACCTCTAAATGTGTAATCCTAATCGTATCCTCGACCTGAATCTTTTTCTAATTGTAAACCTAAACATTATGTGTTTTATATATAAAACAACGATTTATCTCGCACGGACCAGGACAATGGTCCTCACAAAGTCTATTTATCAAAACCTACAATACTTGGGAGGATATTTGGTCCTCACAAGTATAGTAACACACACACACACACGCACACGCACGCACACACACACACACACACACACACACACACACACACACACACACACACACACACACACACACACACACACACACACACACACACACACACACACACACACACACACACACACACACACACACACACACACACACACAATCACGTACTGTATACACACACACACACAATTAGGGATTGTTGCACCAGCCAAAGATTTAACATAATTAGGGTCAATCAGTTAGATTTTGCTTGATTAATCCATTCAAACCGGGAACGCATCTGTGTCATTTTAGATTTCTTTGGCTATTTTTTAAAGATTGTGAACATTTGTGCAAATCTTTTGAATATATACTTTTTTAAAGAATTTTTACATTTGTAACTCAAATCTTTGCTTCTGGGATTTTGTAAATGTCTTTTAAATCCTACAGTGTTTTGAAAAACGTATGTTTCTATCAGTGTTTCTCAAACATTCTCATGTCAATGTCTCCAATATTTCGTTCCAGGGACCCCCATGAAGCAAAGATTTGAGTTACAAATTGTCTCTTTAAAAATATATTTATTTGCACACATTTTCACGTATTAAAACAAATAAATAGCAGATCTACAAGCTCATAGCGCGGCACTCGGCGCTGCGCTATGAGCTTGTATATCTGCTATTTTTGAACAGCCAAAATACATCTTAAAATGACAGATGCGTTTCAGGGTCTTAATGGGTTAAAAGTACCTCAGTCAGCACTGCTGTCATTACATCACTGTGTGATCGCACAGAAAGAGATTCTTCACAGTGTCAAGTGGGGGAGCCTATGATTCGGGGGCGGCAGTAGCTTAGTGGGTAGAGAGGCTGTCTGGTAATGAGAAGGTCACCAGTTCGCCTCCCAGGCCCCGCTGAAGTGTCCATGAGCAATTTTGAAATGCTTACGTCCACTACATTCTGTAACTACCCCTCTTGAAAGCCGCAAACGGAAGCTGTCATCCGTTTGATCAGATGAACTTCCCCTTGTTGAGTACCTGTGAGCATCCCTCACTCTGGACATAATTAAACAAGTAATTGGGAACTGAACCATCTAGGATCCTGAAGACCAAACACAATGAGAGATGAGATACCCTCTGCTTCAGTCTTAGCCATCCCAGGCTACTGAAGTGGGTGCGAAGAAATTCAGTAGCCACACACTGTCACCAAATGTCATTATAGAAACTACTAATAACAAGATAATCGATCAAGGAAAATGGGAATGCTACCTTCTGGAAACCTAGGACTACAGTTTTGCACAGAGCCTATAAGGACCGCTATAGGGTCCAAGTGGATGAAGTACATTATAGCGCAGGCCCTTGGACAACTACAGGGTGTCACGTTAGCACGGCTCACCTCCTAGAAGCAGCGACACTATGAGGTTGGAGGCGATCTTGATGCTGCAGAGGTCGTGGGGGTCCGAGCCCCCCTGCAGTCCCCGGATCATCTCCGACAGAGACTCCGGGACCCCCGACTCTGCAAACTGTAGCTTCAGCACATCTGACAGGCAGACAGGCAGGCAGGCAGGCAGGCAGACAGGCAGACAGACAGACAGACAGACAGACAGACAGACAGACAGACAGACAGACAGACAGACAGACAGACAGACAGGCAGACGGACATGTTTATTTTCATTGCATTAGAAAAACAACAAAAAAAACTGTAGCCGCTCACTCCAAATGTCATTATGAAAATACAAATATTAAACAGTGAGGAAGTCACAAAAATAGGATCATCCATAAACATATAAAATATAAAATATGCAGTTGAACCAGCTTCAGTTTCTGTGTTCTGCAGAAACCTTATACAATGTGTTCCGTTCATCGTTGTCTTTCACATGCAGGTGATGTTGTAACTCAAACTCCACAACAAGCTGCTGACTATAAAGATTGTCAGATTTGTCAAATCATAAGAAGAAAAGCAAACACGTCAATATCGACCTTTCATTAACAATTGTGTGTGTGTGTGTGTGTGTGCGCGCGTGCGTGCGTGCGCGCGCACGTGCTTGTGTGTGTGTGTGTGTGTTCTTACCACTCTCCCCCAGTGATCCCAGTACTTCCAGTATGACATGTCTGCGTTCAGCGTCAGGCGCCCGTTTCAGCTGGAAGGTTAAGACATCTGCAACGTTCTGCTCTGCTAGCGCTTCCCTGGCCGAGTCTAGACGCAACACACACACAACACAATTTAGCTTGTAGATCTGCTCTTTTTTTAACCACTTAAACCCTGCCTATACTCCCACAGGGCTCTTACACTGGTGTCTTTTCTGTTTTTGTGGGGAAAGCTTTAGCTGAAAATAGCCGGTCGAAAAGTTCACGACGCGGCGCAGTGTGAGCTTGTCGATCTGCTATTTTCTGTGAGGGCTTTCCACACAATATGGATGCTGGGGTTTAAGTGGTTAAACATTTTGAAAACTACACATCCGCTGCATAATTTCTGATACTGATGTTAAACATGTTCAATAGTGGCCTTGTGTGGTAAACTTCCTTTATACCTATCCTCGCTTTTAGAACCAAAGGTTACTGGACATTCAACACGTTCACAAACACACATTAGATATACCAGTCCACGTAAGAGCAGTGAACAAGGAAAGACTGCTTTCATGTATTATGCTCCACACAAGTGGAACAGACTTCTCAATAGAGACAGAAATGTCTCTATTGAGACCAATCACACCAGTTTCAAAGAGTCTTTGAAACTGGTGTGATTGGTCTCAATAGAGACATTTAGGGTGATTCTTGAGGACACACTACATAGTGACTGCACCTGTTTGTTTCACGTAACATTATGTTTATTTGCATCTGTGACATTGTAATGTGATTCAAATGTTTGTTATTGTTTCTCATTATGTATGTATTTCATATGTTGTTATCAGGGCGTCCTTGAAAAAAGAGAGCTTGCTCTCAATGGGCTTCCCTGAATAAATAAAGGAAAAAGAAAAGAAAGAAAGATATATCGGCCTCTCTGTCCTTCAGTACATTGGTTCCATATCCGTTGTAGTCGGGCAGAAACCAGCTAACTCCATTTTTGAGCGTTGAACACCCTTTACGTCTGTGTGTTGGTTAAACAAATTGAACCAATGAAAAATATTAAAAAGTGCGAGTGCCGCGCTACGAGCTTGTAGATCTGCTTGTGTATCTGACGACGTCATCAGCTTGAGAGCTTGTGTATCTGCTTTTTTTTTTTACAGGCAAATAAATCTTAAAATGACTCATGATGCGTTCCCGGTCTTAATGGGGTTACAAAGTATACCATTGGTTCAGTATATACTGACCCATGTCGGCCAGGTTGCAGAGGGCCAGCAGACACACGTTGACCAGAGGGTCGTTCTCGGGGTACTGCCTCATGATGGTCACCAGTCTGGGTATAACACCACTCTGCACCAACTGGTCCTGCTGGCCCGCTGCATGGTGGGGGGGTGGGGGGGGGGGGATGTGAGAGGGAAGGAGGGAGGGAGGGATGGAACAGAGGAAGGAAGGAAGGAAAGGACATTGTCATCATCATCATCAACATTGTCATCGTCATCGTCACTGTTGTGATATCAGTACTTTTTCGTGCCAAGGAACCCCAAATTTAAACGTATATGGCCGCGGACCACCGTCGGGAAAAGCGTTTGTGCCAGGGACGCCCAGAAGAGAAGATTTATGTCGAAGAAAAATAATCAAAACAATTATTCCAAATGTTCCTAACATGGCACGGAGTGACGCGTCGTGAGCTTGTACATCTGCTATGTTTGAATAGCCAACATATAAATGTATAAAGTGGTTAAAATGATGACCCTGGGGGTCCCCGGACCCCACTTTGAGAACCAATACAGCGTATTTCAGGCTCGCCATGCTTAAAGGTATAGTGCAACAGATCATTTCAAATGCTGGCTATCCAAATAATGTGAAAGGTACTTATCTGTTCTAATTTGACATTCTCATAATGATGGTAAACATGTCTTGTTGCCTTAGAATATAATCTGAGTTCCCAGAAGTTTTCGCCAGCTCTCGCATACAAACGGGACGGGCGAGGAACTTCTGGGCCAGAGCCCTGGTATTTGTGGGCGGGATGTAACTTACGCTCAGAATCTGAGCGGACACGCCTCTTACCGCTCTGAGAGCTGTGCAACTCGTCTAAACAGTCCGACGAGAGGCAAACAGCAGTACACAACAATGGCGGCCGCAATTTCTCAAGGGGAAATTGCTTCCCGCCACTCCTATTTACATGCAACACCCACTGCATGTGGATCCCGCCCCCTTTTCTTCATTGGCTATTGATTTGAATCAGAACGCACAGACTTTGAGCCGATGTCTCCCAGACTTACCTTGAATATGATGTATCTCCATCATGCTGTACCTACTGTACTTTTGTTTCTCATTGTCCTATGTATGTTAACTATATATATATATATATATATAACTTATTTATTTATTATGTATATATATAACCCCCGTTATGTATATATATGATGAGGGTCCGAGGCCTCAAACTTGGACTGCTGAAATGAAAAAGGTTGACATCACTGATACACACTGTCATCATCCTCATCATCATCACTCACAGTTGTCGAAGCAGATGCGTCCAATGGCTCTTCCGGTGTTCAGCAGCATCTCCTGGTCGTCACTGTTCAGATGGGGCACCAGGGCTGTCACCAAGCCTGCCTCGATGCATGGCTCCCTCACTGCAGCTATAGAGCATGTAAACACACGCAAATACATTTACAATACATTCACAGCACTTCAAGGGAGAACATTTCTCACCGTGATCCTACGGTATAGACACAAACACACACAATAGACTGTAATGTATAGATAGGGCCATTACAATTTGGAATATGTTACCAACTATGATCACTGAAGCAGCCAGTAAGGCAAGTATTAAGAAACGTCTTAGAAAACACATCAATAACCCTAATGTGAAAGCAGCACTATGCCAGTTTTTAGAAACTATATCATTTAGCATATTATGTCCCACAAAATGACAAAGTTACAAAGTTTAAGCAATAACAATCATCCTTCCATAAATGCATAGACTTAAGTATCATTCATAGTCGGACGTAAGGATACGTAACGAGCGCTGGCGCTCCTTACGTTGACGTTTTTGTCTGTGGCCACTGATACCCACAAACTACATAATTAACTGACCTGAATAACCTCGATGGAATGTATTGATGGGTTGTCGTGCCTATGTTTTTGTTTTTACTTGACTTTCATTGTCTTGAAAAGGTTTTTTGGTAAGACTGTTACATGTTTTTATTATCCAGCGCTGTCCAAGTACAGACATAACTCGGGTCCAGTGTACTAAGTCTATAGGGTTTAAATGGTTAACAACCTGTATTATAGCATATGTATATGAGCTGTTTGAACTTGTAAGATGTGTGTCCTTGATTGATTCCCCAAAATAAGGAACAAAAGTGCGTCCCTTCAATAAAGGGACACGTCTTTTAGTTTTAAGGAACCAGCGCAATACTTTTACTTTTGGTACTTTAAGTACATGTTGATACCAATACTATTGTACTTTTACTCAAGTACATTTTGAATTCTGGACTTTTACTTGTAACAGAGTATTTCTGCATTGCAGCATTGATACTTTTACTTAAGCAAACAAATTGAGTACTTTTCCCACCACTGACACACACACACACACACACACACACACACACACACACACGCACACGCACACGCACACGCACACACACACACACACACACACACACACACACACACACACACACACACACACACGCACAGCATGTATTCAAAACATTGTTACAGGTTTTATTAGAGATGCTATAAATGTCAGATCCATGACAGCATAGTTAAACTGACTGATAGTCCTGCTAGGAACTCGTAGGCAGAACAAGGTGATGTAAACAGTGCTGAGGACAGATTCTCAAGGTGATGCTGAAGTTGAACATCTAGCTGTGCTGAATGATCTATCTCTGTGACCAACTTTTCAGAATACCATTCGTTTCTATGATCTCGGACGGTACTTAAGTACAGTTTCGAGGTACTTTTACTTTACTAAAGTATTTCCAATTTTCAGTACTTTAACTTCTACTCCACTACATCTCAGAGGCAAATATTGTACTTTTACGCCACTACAATTATTTAAGACTTTAGTTGCTTTGTAGATTTTGAATATTATTACAAAACAATGAAAACATTACTCACTTCAGCCTTACATACATTTCGGCCTATTGAAAATAGCAGATCTACAAGCTCACAATGCGTCGCGATGCGACGCATTGTGAGCTTGTAGATCTGCTATTTTCAAAAGATTTGTATGCATTTGAAAACTTGTGAAATGGGACATTCTGCAGAATGAGTACTTTATACTTCTGGTACTTTAAGTACATTTTGATAACAATACTTTTGTACTTTTAGTACAAGTACATTTTTAATTCCGGACCTTTACTTGTAACAAGAGTGTTTCTCTTGCAGTACTTTTACTTAAGTAAAACTGTGAGTACTTTTTCCACCACTGCTGTTTGGATGCAGTGGTTCTCTCGATCAGGGCCCACTTCAAAAATCTTGAAGTATAGGAGAGAGGATCCCTCACTGGTTTCAAAGAGATCTCAGTTCAAAGCATGAGTCAGAGGGAGTAGAGGAAGTCCTCTGTGTGTGACACACACACACACACACACACACACACACACACACACACACACACACACACACACACACACACACACACACACACACACACACTCAGCTCTTGGAATGAATACTCCAAAGTGTGTTTGTTTTCCATGATGTTTTTGAATTTTTGTTCCAGTGTGGAGGACTTGTTCACCGGGGGGCCTCATTAGAGAGGCCAACTAAAAACCACCGCAGTGCACCCTGGGAAAGGAAATATCAACCCACATCAAGCCCACAGGGTTCTTCTGAAAGAAAGAGAGAACTTCACTCTCTTCTGGCTGTTTTGAGACAGAGCGGTGGCTCGTTTGTGCTGATGCCATGTTTGCCCTACCATGACCTGGCATATTTATATTTTCAGGAAAAGAACCCGTGTTCAACGTAGTTATTATTTCGTCACAAGCTCTTGTTAATACCTTTAATGAATTCAAAAACCCAGACACACTTTCAACAAGATCACAGATTGTGAGCTTAGCTTGTAGATCGGGTCATTTTGCTATGCATTTGTGCAGCACTAGGCCCTTTAACCCATTAAGACCTGGAACTGTGTCATTTTTAGATTAAAAAAATGCATTATTTTACACTTTGGCTATTCAAAAATAGCAGATCTACAAGCTCATAGCGCGGCACCGAGTGCCCCGCTATGAGCTTGTAGATCTGCTATTTTTGAAAAATCGTGAAAAAGTGTGCAAATCTTTGAATATATATTATTTTAAAGCGAACATTTGTAACTCAAATCTTTGCTTCCGGGGGTCCCTGGAACAAAATATTTTGAGATGGGGGTCCGCGGCCAAATACATATAAGGACCCCAAAATGATTTGGCCGAGGACCCCCATCTAAAAATATTGTGTAATAGGGGACCCCCCCAGAAACAAAGATTTGAGTCAAAAATGTTTCTATATTCAATATATATATATTCAAATATTTGCACAAATGTTCAAGATTTTTTGAAAAATAGCAGATGTGCCACGCTATGAGCTTGTATATCTGCTATTTTTGAATAGCCAAATATAAAATATGGATAAAGTGGTTACACAGATGCTTTCCCGCTTTGAATAAAAACTTAAATTATAAATAACGTAAACAAGTGAAATATGGAGATACAAGGTGCAGTGTCTGCCCGACAACAACACCATCATGCAGTTTGCACGTAAAAAATATAATTGGGAGCTTGAAGCTGTTACACAGAATATTGTTTCTTTCTACAGTAAATGAAAAGTCTTTGAAGCCCACAGGGTTATGAAATAAAGATGAGTCACTCATGAATAGACATTGGCCTCCGGGTGGCGGGGAACTTTCTGTGTCATTGTGCGGGCGGACATGTAGAAATCTGACAGAACACTTTGCAGTGTGTTGTGCAGTGGTGTGAAGTAACTAAGTACATGTACTCAAGTACTGTACTTGAGTGCATTTTTGAGGATGTTCTACTGGACTATTTCTAATTATCAATACATTTACTTCTACTCCACGATATCTCAGAGGCAAATATTGTACTTTTACTCCACTACAATTATTTGAAAACTTAAGTTACTTTGTAGATTTTGATTATTATTACAAAACATACATTAACCACTTCAGGCCTATATACTTAGGCTATTTGAAAATAGCCGATCTACAAGCTCACAACGCATCGCAAAGTGACGTGTTGTGAGCTTGTAGATCTGCTATTTTCAAAGATGTTTTATACGTTTTATACATTTGTAAACTTGCGAAATAGGACATTCTGCATAATGAGTACTTTTACTTTAAGTATAGTATATTTTAGTGTGAATACTTTGAATGTGAATGTGAATGAGTGCTTTTACAAAATGTGAGTGCTTCTTCCACCACTGAGTGAGTGTGTGTGTGTGCGCACGCATGCGTGTGTGTGCGGGTGCGTGTGTGCTTGAAAATCACCACCAGCCTACATAAAAAGACAAAATTCCGAATGCGTAGATTTGCATAGTGACTAGAGGCGATTTTTCCAGCTCAGGCTCTCGACACATAGAACACGGCCGAGTTCTCCATTACCATATCATTTGATGCAAAACCCAGGGAAATGTAATACT
>NC_139950.1:6121422-6126422 GCF_963454915.1 Gymnoscopelus microlampas | reverse complement strand
AGAGAACGCTCGTCTGAAATACAGACTGAACGTCCTGAAGAGGAGCCTACAGGAGGAGGAGAGGAGGAGCGTTACGTTTATGGTGAATATTAACCAGCAGCTGGTGGAGATCTTTGGCAAGGCCATCAGGGCAGCATATCCAGAGCTGAACAACCCTACTGTGTCTGTCACACCAAACCAGCAGGCCAAGTTTGGAGACTACCAGTGTAACAGCGCCATGGCCCTCGCCAAGATGCTGGAGACCAGTGTGAATCCCACAGATATCGCTGAGAGAATCGTGCAGAACCTTCCTGACAACGAGCTCATCCATGATACAGACATAGCAGGCCCAGGGTTCATAAACGTTCATCTGAAGAGGACATTTGTGTCCAAACTGCTCTCCGGCCTGCTGGTCAACGGAGTCCAGCCACCTCCACTGGCCTCCAGGAAGAAGGTAGTGGTAGATTTCTCATCTCCCAACATCGCCAAAGAGATGCACGTGGGTCACCTCCGCTCCACCATCATAGGAGACAGCGTGTGTCGCCTGTTTGAGTTCCTGGGTTATGAGGTCCTCAGGTTGAACCACGTAGGAGACTGGGGGACTCAGTTTGGAATGCTCATTGCTCACCTACAGGACAACTTCCCAAACTACCTGTCCGTCAGTCCTGACATAGGGGACCTGCAAGCATTCTACAAGGAGTCAAAGAAGCGGTTTGATGCAGACGAAGACTTTAAGAAGAGAGCGTATCAGTGTGTCGTCGACCTGCAGAGCAAGAAGGGCGAATTAATCAAAGCCTGGAACCTTATATGTGATGTATCCAGGAAGGAGTTCCAGAAGGTGTATGATTGTCTGGACATTCAGCTCATTGAGAGAGGAGAGTCTTTCTACCAGGACCTGATGACTGATGTGGTCAAAGAGTTTGAAGACAAAGGGCTGGTGACGGTTGATGATGGTCGTAAGGTCGTGTTTCCTCCGGGTCAGTCCATTCCTCTGACTGTGGTGAAGACAGACGGCGGTTATACATATGATACCTCAGACCTGGCCGCGCTCAAACAGCGAATATGTGAGGAAAAGGCGGACATCATCATCTACGTCACAGACAGCGGACAGGCTACCCACTTCCAGGTCGAGTTTGCAGCTGCTCAGATGATCGGCTGGTACGACCCTCAGGTTACCAGGGTGGAACACGCAGGGTTTGGAGTGGTGCTGGGAGAGGACAGGAAGAAGTTCAAGACTCGTTCTGGAGAGACAGTGAGGCTGATGGACCTGCTGGAGGAAGGGCTGAAGAGGTCCATGGACAAACTGAAAGAGAAAGGACAAGATAAGGTGCTGACCGTCGATGAGCTGCACAAGGCTCAGCGCTCCGTGGCGTTCGGTTGCATCAAATACGCAGACCTGTCACAGAGCAGAGTGAACGACTACGTGTTCTCCTTCGAGAAGATGCTGGACGACCGAGGAAACACGGCGGCGTACCTGCTGTATGCGTTCACGCGCATCAGGTCCATAATCCGTCTGGCCGGCCTGAATGAGGCCACCCTGAGGGAGGCGACAGTGAGCACAGAGGTTCGGTTGGACCACGAGAAGGAGTGGAAGCTGGGGAAATGCATCCTGCGCTTTCCCGAGATCCTGCACAAGATCCTGGGCGACCTACTGCTCAACACGCTGTGTGAATATATGTATGAACTGGCAACCACCTTCACTGAGTTCTACGACAAATGCTACTGCGTGGAGAAGCACAGAACGACGGGCGAGGTGGTGAAGGTCAACATGTCGAGGATGCTGCTGTGTGAGGCGACAGCAGCTGTCATGGCCAAAGGCTTCCATATCCTGGGCATCAACCCCGTAGACAAGATGTGATGTCATGGGTACACGTGGCGGTGCCTCAACTAGGCCTGTCGTAATTATTGCCAGACCCAGAGGGTCGGCCTACATGAGGCTCTGTCCCCCTTTCGTCCATACATGGGCATGTCACTTTTCTGTGTCCCTTTCGTCCATACATGGGCATAAAAGGGACCTCTGAATTTCGTCCCCCTTTCGTCCATACATGGACATAAAAGGGAATTTATTCTGGGTCTGGCGGAACCAGGTCTCCTGGTCTTGTTATATAATAATCACCTGATCGCAATTATTTGAGATAATCCAAATAATATTTGCTTAATCGTCGTAATCGATTTCCTAATTTTTCAAAACAATAGCGGAAACATTAGATGTACAAGCTCACAATGTCTCGCGACGCAACAAGTGAGCTATTTCCACTACTTAAAAATAATGTTGAAAGTATAATGCCATAAAAAATGTCATTCACTTCCTTGCAACAACATCTGGCTTTCAGCTGATGTTTAACTGTCAAAGCTGTCTTTGACATCACAGTCTAAAGTGAATTTCTGAACTGCATTCCTTTACTTAGAAGACCAACCAGAGCATCTAGTGTTCTGACCTTTGGAAGTCATTGCTGCCACACCTTTTGATTCAAACACAGAGGGAGGTGCAGGGAAACAGACTCACAGAGCTCAGAAAATAAAATAAGAAAAATAATAATGAAAAAAATAATAATGAAAAAAATCTCAAACTCACCGGAGGAAAAATTATATATGACAAAACTGAAGTAGCAAACGGTTTAAATATTTTTTCCACAAACATAGCCGAACATCTGGTAAAAAAAAGTTACCTAGTCACTCAGGGTGTTATGATGAAAGTCATGTTACCATGGTAACAAATGAAGATGTTCTGCAAAACCTCAAGGCCCTAAATCCATTCAAAGCTACTGGCCATGACAACATCCCCTCCAGATTTCTAAGAGATTCAGCTGAAGTCATCTCTCCCCCAATAACCCATATAATAAATCTATCCATTAAGCAAGGTAAAGTTCCTCAGGTTAGTAACCCCTCTCTACAAAAAGGGAAGCAAGCTAGATCCGAGCAACTATCGCCCTGTTTCCATACTCTGTGCAATATCTAAGACAGGGATGGGAAACTGGCAGCCCGCGGGCCACATGTGGCCCTCACCGTCACTAAATGCGGCCCCAGGCCAATATCCAAAAAGAAAATGTTTTCATGTTTATTTCTCGAAATCACAAAGAAAAACAAAGTCATCTAAACATATCCGAAATGGTGAACTATTAACATGCAACTTTCCATGATCCATTTTAATTACACCAGTAGAGCGCACTCTAGTTTATTTTAATAGAAGCCTTATTCATTATAATTCTGCTATATATTTTTAAGCCAAGGTTACAGCAATACTCTGAAAGGCATACTAAGGATTGTGAAGTTTTGTTTAGCAGTACAGCTGTATTTAAGTTGATAGAAGCATTACTAAATGCTAAATAAAAACAAAGTTACAACAAATAATAATTGTTAATATCCCTTATTTATCATGTGACTATTATGGGCTTTTTGAGTAATGGGGTACTACTGGCGAGAGTGCCGATAAACAATGTGGCCCCCCCAGAGTGAGTGTGGAAAGGTAGTGGCCCTCACCATCTACAGTCCCACCCCTGATCTAAGATAATGGAAAGAGTTATACACGAACAAATAGAGAATTACTCATCATCACAAAATCTACTTCCAATTTCAATCGGGTTTTAGAAAATCACATTCAACACACACTATCTGACCGATTTTATTAGGAAAGAAAAAATATGTTTTTCCACCACTGGAGTGTGGGTGTTGTTACGGGTACAGTAGGTACAGTAAGTCATATGCTGAAGAAACACACTACAGTAAACATTGAGTCTGAAGGCTGCTGGAGAAATACCGAAGGCGTCAGCAAACAAAACTACTGTATACTCGCTGTGCTCAAACAGCCGCCTATTTACACTGACATGTCTGCTACATGCTATGATGTCTCACCTGAACACGAGACTATATATACACAAACATCTAAATATATGTTCTGTCTGTTACTGTTCTATCACCGTACCTTACTGTATATACTGTATACTGTATCTGTTACTATATCTGCTGCTATATTAACCTCAAGTATGCTTACAATTTACGATTTCGGTATTTAGCAGACACTCTTTATCCAGAGCGACTTACAATAAGCAAGGTAAACACATACATAGAATGCAGAGAGACAGTGGAGTGTCTCAATGAACTAGGATCACAGGTAAACCAAGAACCTCGCATCAGTCTAAACCACTGGTTCTCAACCAGTGGTCCTTAGGGGGTTCCAGGTGGTCCCCAGCTAAATGATGGAGAGTTGGTAACCAAATGAACCCTTATACTGTAGATCTTTAACTCTTGAGAGCGTAAAATGAAACCAAATGGACCCTTATGGGTCCATTTGGTTTCAAGAGTTAATTATTTTTAAACATCTGCATTACTTAATTTACAAGAAGTCTACACAATTAGAGAATGTAGAATTATTGTTATTTTGATCAACGTTTGCCTGTTATCTCTCCTATGGTACCAACATCAATACAGCATGGAATTGTGGACAAAATCGTATCTAACGATTATAAAATATTCTAAGTTTTGGGTTCTGAGAAACTCAGTCTCATCAAATGGTGGTCCGTGGCTTAAATGACGAATAAATAATGGACCTTGATATGAAAAGGGTTGTAAACCACTGCTCTAAACCACTGGTTTTCCAACATTTTTGGCTCGTTACCCCTGTAAATAACGTTTTCATCCACGGCACCCCTGAATGACATTGTTACTCTATAGCACCTTACATCGATGTCATATTACGGTATAGTAAATCATTCCTCCTAAGATACAGTGTGTCACGTGGAAAACTTGGGAGAATATCAGTTTCCATTAGGACAGATTGAAAATAACATTATACTTGACGTTTAACCACTTGATTCCTCCGCGCCCCTGGACTTGAGTCACGGCACCCACTTTGAGAGACCCTAGTCTAAAACAATATACTAAAATCTGCAAATTGAAACTATATAGAAACTATAGGATATCAGGTAAATGAACCTAGCATCTAAATAACATGCTATCTAAATTACATTTGTACCTTTTGCATAAGTCTGCATCGTCATCAAGGCGAGGTCAAGTGTATCGCA
>NC_139950.1:6113922-6116422 GCF_963454915.1 Gymnoscopelus microlampas | reverse complement strand
AGCTCGCTCAAAACCCAGTATTCGGGAACCTGTATTCCCTGCCTGTATTTAGATTTACCTCTGCCTAACCCTTCTGTACGTCAGCCTACTAGGACGGATAACCTGTGTTTGGATTTGGATCGGACCCACAGACAACGGCTAAGAGCTTTACCCCTTTTGGACTAGACGCCACGCTGACTGACCTCTCAGGACTCCGACCCACGCTTCCCCTTTTGACTACTCTCTGCCTGGCCTCTTTTGCCCCTGGTTGCCTATCCCCCTCCCCCCAGCTTAATTTGAATAAAACCTGTTTGAACCTGTGCCTGCTTTTGAGTCCTAATCTGTTTGGTGCCTGACACAGCATCCATATTCTGGGGGAACATTAGCCAAAATGATCAGATCTAAGCGTCACAACGTGACGCGTTGTGCGCTTGTAGATTATTAAAGCAGTCCAAGTACAGAGACAACCCAGGTCCAGTGTACTAAGAGGGTTTAAATGGTTAACAACCTGTATTATGGCATAAAGTATATGATCTGTTTGAACATGTAAGATGTGTGTGTCATTGATTGATTCCCCAAAAATAAGGAACAAAGTGTGGCCCTTATCAGTTCAATAAAGGGACACGTCTTTTAGTTTCCAAATAGGGGACGATTCCTTATGTCAAGAGACGGTGGGAAACCCTATTTAGATGTAACTGTCTTCAAAATGCAAGCACACTCTAAAGACAAAAGGTTCTAATGTTCCAAAAAAAAAATATTTTTGGTCATAATAATGAAGTGTGTTTTGGTTCAAATACAAGCCTTTTTTCCCCCACAAAGGTGCATTATAGCAGTGGTGTAAAGTAACTAAGTACTGTTACTCAAGTATTGCACTTAAGTACAATTTTGAGGTATTTTTACTTTACTGGAGTGCTTCCAATTTTCATTACTTTTACTTATACTCCACTACACTTCAGAGGCAAACATTACATTTTTACTATTACAATTATTTGAAAACTTTAGTTACTAGTTACTTTTCAGATATCAATTATTATATTATGAAACACACATTAACCACTTTAGCCCTATTTTATACATAGGCTATATGAAAAAAGCCGATCTACAAGCTCACAACGCGTCGCATCGCGACGTGTTGCGAGCTTGTAGATCTGCTATTTTCAAATATTTTAGTACTTTTACTTTTGGTACTTTAAGTACATTGTGATGCTGTGATGGCCACATGTGATGGCCACACCAGCTGACACACAAAGTTGGTAAAACATGGTGGACACTTGTCTTTTTGGTTTATTAATTTAGTTTATACTTATTTTCAGCAAACTGCATACTACATGCATAAAGGACTACACACAACCGGTTAAAAGACAAACTGTTTATTTCAAGTTTGATGATAAAGTTACTGACTGGAGGGTACATCCATTAAGTTCTTTTGCTTGGGTCAAGTTGTTTTATCAGGAGTTATTTAATTGGTATTTAAGTTTATTTTGTTTTGCTGAGTTATCAGTTCTGAGGAGTGTTGAAGTTTAGATTGCTGGCCATGGAAAGGCCTAGCTGCTTCACAGGTGCTTATAAGGAGCTGATTAGTAATTGGACTGCACCATGTCCCCTGTGCATAAGGGGAGGGGCAGGGATTTATTATAAGTTTGAATGTATTACTACACGTATGAAAATGTATTGGCATTTCAGTTGTATGTCATTTCTTTATTTAATATGAGTTAGTGCTGTAGTGGATCATGTTGTAGCTATTTGTAGTCTGTTTAAATGTTATTCTTTGTCTTCCCCTTTGTGTCAAGAGTGGTCTGATCACCATATGTTCCCCTCATGTCTCATTTGGTTAGTTCAGTCTTGATGTCAAGTTCAGTCCTGTGTATCGTTTTCATTTGTTTTGGGCCAGAATGAATGTCTTGTCTTATATTTATTGGAAAAATAAAAGATAAAAAAATACATTTTAAAGAAACTACACACTTGTCCTGGTGTCTCTCTTGCCGACCAACTCTGGTCCCTTACAGATGCCAATACTTTTGTACTTTTACTCAAGTAAATTTTGAATTCTGGACTTTCACTTGTAGTATTGGTACTTTTACTTAAGTAAAGACTTTTAGTACTTTTTCCACCACAAATTTTTGGTCATAATAATGAAGTGTGTTTGGTTCAAATTCAAGCCTTTTTGTTCCACAAAGGTGCATTCATAGCATCTAGAAGTCAGAGATTAAGGTTTACAGAGTTATATACAGTATAAGGTCATTTACAGCCAAACAACAGTGGACACTTTATGGCCCTAAAATCAGAGCACAGGGGTATGGAAGGTGTGTGTGTGTGTGTGTGTGTGTGTGTGTGTGTGTGTGTGTGTGTGTGTGTGTGTGTGTGTGTGTGTGTGTGTGTGTGTGTGTGTGTGTGTGTGTGTGTGTGTGTGTGTGTGTGTGTGTAAGTGTGTGTGTGTGTGTGTGTGTGTGTGTGTGCGCGCGCATGCGTGTGTGCGTGTACTAGATGTTGTGTTGTGTTGTGTTGTGTTGTCAGGTGTGTA
>NC_139950.1:6101422-6108922 GCF_963454915.1 Gymnoscopelus microlampas | reverse complement strand
GGGTTACGTGGCAAAATAGCCTACATAGGCTATTAACCAGGGGTCATTGCATCGCCATGCTGGCTTGTGGTGGACATTTTTGTCAACATTCTATCTTTATAAATGTGCACTCTCAGAGTTAGGGGGGTCCTTGAAAATAAAAAGTTAGAGAACCACTGTACCAGTGGACTCCTAATGTGTCTCCTAATGTGCTATGCCACACAGATGTGTGGCATAGCACACAACTCTGAGAGTGCATAAATGTGCACTCTCAGAGTTAGGGGGGTCCTTGAAAATAAAAAGTTAGAGAACCACTGTACCAGTGGACTCCTAATGTGTCTCCTAATGTGCTATGCCACACAGATGTGGAACAAATAGTATCACTTCCTTCACAGGTGTTAACAATGATACTAATGAAGGCTCTGTTCCATTTAGTCTAGCACAGTGGTTTCCACGACCCCCATAACTCTGAGAGTGTACAAATGGAACCAAATGGACCCGTAACACCCGTAAGGGGCCATTTGGAAGCCCGGCATGAGGGTCCCTGGACGGCTGGACCCCAACTTTAGACCCACTGGTGTAGCAGAGTGTTTCCATTGAGCCAACATGCACAATATCAGCACCCTGACTCTGTTTGCCCATGAATGGAACAGAGCCTTCATTAGTATCATTGGTAACACCTGTGAATGTCTTCATAATATGCCTGCTGTGAATAGAGCCTATTAGTAAGGACTCGAGCAGCAGTGTTCTGAATCAACTGCATGGTCGGACCCCTGCCTGTGGGACCCCACTTTGAGAGCCACAAGTTGGGTATTGTTAAAAGTTTAAAAAAATATATATATATGCATTTTTAATATATTACAAATTAAAAAGGAAAAAAATGGAACCGTGACACCAAAATATATAACTGAACGGACCTTGAATTTTGTGAACTGTTGCACCGCAACTACTTACTTGTAAACAGCAGGGGGCAGAATTAGCCCATTTCTTTTCACAGGAGTGATGATAGTGACGTCATGGTGAATTGGACGCCCAGCAACAGAGTTTACACTGGCATGCTGCAGATTACATAATCTGAACCCAGGCAGGCACCATACAGTGGGTATATGACATACACATCAATCTGATACGGTCAGCTCCTTTCCTTAGTAATCACTTAGTATTCACTGACTTAGTAATCACTTAGTATTCACTGACTTAGTATTCGCTTAGTATTCACTGACTTAGTATTCACTTAGTATTCACTGACTTAGTAGTCACTTAGTATTCACTGACTTAGTAATAATCACTTAGTATTCCCTGACTTTAGTATTCACTTAGGATTCACTGACTTATTCACTTACAGTAGTGTTCACTTAGTAGTATTCACTTAGAAACTTTGTATTCACTGACTATCTATCTATCTATCTGTCTGTCTGTCTGCCTGTCTGTCTGTCTGTTTGTCTGTCTGTCTGTCTGTCTGTCTGTCTGTCTGTCTGTCTGTCTGTCTGTCTGTCTGTCTGTCTGTCTATCTATCTATATCTATCTGTCAATTGATTGATAGATAGATGTTCTCATATTTGTGTTACTTAGGCTTGTTTTTCTTGACCACAATGTTAACAAAGCTGAAAAATGGGCAGAGGTGGGACAAAGTCCCTATGTTGCAAGTCCAAGTCGAGTCTCAAGTCTTTGCTCTCAAGTCCCGAGTCAAGTCCAAGTCAACACAGCCAAGTCCCAAGTCAAGTCCAAGTCCTCAGCTTTTTGTTTCGAGTCCCACACAAGTCCTTAGCATTTTGGTTCGAGTCCCACACAAGTCCTAACCTTTTGTTTCAAGTCCCAAACAAGTCCTAACCTTTTGTTTCGAGTCCCAAACAAGTCCTAACCTTTTGTTTCGAGTCCCAAACAAGTCAAAATGTTAATTCAAGATATGTAAAGATTTACATAAATCATGAGCATTTTTCACAATTTGCATTTGTTTTAAAACATGGGTTCTTCCAGGCCAACAGAATGCAGATACTGTACTTTTAATTTCCTCCTTGAGGACAGGGTTTAAAAGGCCCCTTTTTAATGAATATAATGTAATTTTGTACAATCTGTATGGTAGAGTATGTTACTACAATATAACTTATACAATCAGGGTGGTTGTATTTTGTCTCCCTGCTTTTCTATTGAGACATTTAGATAATGTCAAAGGCCATGTCTCACCTAGACACAGGATCTGACACAAATTCAGTGTATCCTCTGATCACGATGGTGAAATTTCAGCACTTGCACTGGAAACCGTGTTCAAATCCGGGGTAGAAGAGGAAATGTATATAGCGCTGAAGTGGTCAATGTATGTTTTGTATTAATAACCAAAATCTACAAAGTAATTGGTACCTAAAGTTTTCAAATAATTGTAGTGGAGTAGAAGTAGGCTAATATCTGCCTCTCTTATGTAAATGGTAAAAATGGTAAATGGTGCATTTATATAGCACTTCTATCCGAAGCGCTTTACATTGATTGTGCCATTAACCCATACACACACACATTCATACACCGATGGCGGAGGAAACCATGCAAGGCACCAACCTGCTCATCGGGAGCAATTAGGGGTTCAGCGTCTTGCTCAAGGACACTTCGACACTAACTGTAGGGAGCGCCCCAGCCCGGGATCGAACTGGGAACCTTGCGGTTTTCCAGTTCACTCTACCCAGCCACTCTACCCCTGAGCCACTGCCGCCCCATATGTAGTAGAAGTAGGTACTGTAGCTGATATATTGCACTTTTACCTTAGCGCTAGGTATACTCTTGGTTGCTTGTTTTTGCAGAAAATGCACTTAAAGGACAACTTTGTTTTTTTAAAACCAAGCTATAACTGCTGGAGTTGACATTTTATTCCACCTGGCTTCAGTTCCAGCAGCGACGGCAGGAGTGAAGCCGTGTGTTGTTTGTTTGGTAACGTGCAACATGTGGGCCAGTGTTGCCAAGTATCGGGAGAGAAACAAGCGAACCGACTTCCAAAAACAAGCCAAAAACAAACCAAATTTTGTCCAAAGGTTAGGGTAAATAAGCAGCTTTGGCAACACTACACTAGGTGTCACTGACGGCCGGGATTTCTGACTAATAACGTTATAGTTGATGCACACTATTTAAACATTTTTGGCTTGCTTAAGTGACTTGAAAGTGACTTGAAAAGACTTGAATTTTCAAGTCAAGAGGGCTCAAGTCAAGTCAACTCTCAAGTCTTTGGCATTCAAGTCCCAAGCAAGTCCAAGTCTATTTTTGATTTGGTCAAGCAAGTCTAAAGTCATCAAAATCGGGACTTCAAGTCAAGTCGAGTCTCGAGTCCAAGTCCCCACCTCTGCAAATGGGTAAGCTGTCCTGATTGTGTTTTATTTTTAGTATTCACTGACTTATTCACTTACAGTAGTGTTCACTTAGTATTCACTGACTTGGTAATCACTTAGTATTCACTGATTTGGTAATCACTTAGTATTCACTGACTTAGTATTCACTTAGTATTCACGTAAGTATTCCCTTAGACATAGATTCAATGACTTAGTATTCTCGTAGTATTCACTTACTTAGACATAGTTTTCACTGACTTAGTATTCACTGACTTAGTATTAACATTATGGCCCATGGCTGCATATGCAGAGAGGGGTGTGTTACACCCATGGCCATGCTCACTTTTACCTTTACATAGAGTCTGGGCTGAGTTGTCCAAAATTAAGGAGATTATCAGGAGAAATTACAAATCAGAAGCACAGCAGGAGAAATGGAACATTCTGGAGTCTTCTGCTAAATTCAGAATGTTGGCAGGTATGAAGTAAACCGCAGATGAGGAAGTGCATTACCAGTTGATTCGTTTATGGCAAACATCCAACAATCATCCTGTATCTCTAAACAAGCGTTGCTTGTCTGCCCTCCATTTGACTTTTTAAGTCACACAAAAAAACTCACACATGACAGGCAGTCATGCGACGCAAATAAGACGCTCTAATGAATGTGGGAAAACCGTGGTTCCTTCCAGGCAGCAGTTATAAAGGCTTCAGTCCAATGCAGGGACGCTTAAATGCATTAGTATGGCCTGAATGAAGGTCGGAAGGGCATTCGAGTTCAGTATACAAAGCTTCCATTTAGTGCTGAAGTCGTCATTGTATCCTATTTACATACTCAGCGCAGGCTTACACACTCCCAGCCACTATATAGCCAGAATGCCTCCTTTAGTGGCAACCACCCAATGACAAACCTGATATTTCCAATATAACTACCAGTCCACTGAAACAGTGGTTCTCAAAGTCGGGTCCTAGAGGGGGTTTCCAAATGAAGGACTGTTTAACCACTTAAGCCCTAATTCAAAAATAGCAAAGATTTGTCTGCATTCAAAAGGTTGAATTCTGGGGGTCCTTGACAAGAAAGATCTTTGAGAACCATTGGTCTACACGATACATGTATAACAATTATGCACAATAAATCTCTTGATTGGAGATTCTGATCGCAAGATTCTGTCAAATCGCTTCCATATGTTGTCGCCTCAAAATGCTCTGTTAAGTCAAACCACAGCTGCGGTGCAGTACTGAATACACCAAGGGCTCCCAAACTCATAGATCTGCTATTTTCACTATTTCTTAAAACTTGTTTTTAATGAAACATTATGTATGTTTTTGTTGTTTTTTCAATTTTTTGGAAAAAGAAAATAGCTTTTTTGTTTTTTGTCATATTCTTTTGGCTATACAGAAGATGTACAGTACACTACTGTAATACTGTAACAAAACCTTTATCATGCATACAACACCTTGATTTTTTTCTTCTTAAATCGGGGATTTGCAAATGTTTACAACTCCCTGCTGCATGTCGTGATAACAGAAAGCGGTGTGTAGGTTTAATTGTGGATTTGCTGTGCCCACATTTGCTGACTAACCCCTAAATAAGCCTCGTCTCACTATAGCTGTAAGTTCTTAGAAAACACTTACAATTTATCATTTACAATGTAAGCATTTAGCAGACGCTCTTTATTCAGAGCGACTTGCAGTGAGCAAAGTAAACACAGACAGCACATCAGCAAATGCAGGTAGACAGTGTAGTGCCGATCAGTAGCCTAAACAAAACTTTTTTCTTAAATATAATTATTAAACTATAGGATGCCAGGTCAACAAATTAACCTGGCATCTGTCTAAATATGCTATCTAAATTACATTTTAACCGTGAGACTGCATGGTCGCCAAGGCTAGGTCAAGTGCTACGGGCTAAGGTAGAGTCTTAAGAGGTGAGTCTTCAGACTATGGCGGAAAAGTGGGTCCACAGTTCTTACTGCAATGGGGAGTTTGTTCCACAGTTTGGGAGCCAGAAGGGAGAAGACTCTGGGAAGTGTGGAGCGTTGTCCTGGATGTTTAAGGGAACGTTCAGACATCTTCCCTGTGTTAGCTGATCTGAGTGAGCGGGAGGGGTTGTAGTGTTGGATCAGGCTGGGTGCCATACCTTTGGTTGCTTCATAGGCCAACATTAGTGTTTTGTACTCTGTGTGGGCTGTAGCTGGGAGCCACTGGAGGGAGCAGAGAAAGGGGGAGACATGTTAAAATTTTGTCTGGTTGAAGACCAAGTGTGCTGCGGCATTCTGGGTCATTTGGAGGAGCTTAAGTGCACATGCTGGGAGGGCCGTTTTGAGGCCAGTACCTGAGCTCATCTCTTCCATTGAACCTCAGCATATACAGTAGGTTTTGTCTCCGTCTCCCTGCCATTAATTATACTTCATGCAAATTATAACTTCCTGCACCTTTTTGTTTTTACATTTTCAATTTGTATGGTAATAATTTAACTTTCCGTGATCTCGCCCATTTCATTGACAGTGCTGGAATGAATTTCTACAATTGCTCTGCTCGAGTCGAGCAATTAGTTCCAGCACCCTGATCATTAGCACAAGGATGCTTGCAGCAGTTTTGCAAAAAGATAATTGTTATTTTTCAATATCCTTTGCATATTAATAAACCAACATGTAATTTGCATAACTGTGTAGAGCAGCAGACAAGAATATGATTTATAATAATTATAAATAATAATTTGTGGGTGTTTTTTTGTCACTGTGTATTTGCACGTAATGTGAAATTTGTCCTCTGCATTTTACCTATCCTGCTTGTATATATTATATTGTATAACTGCTTGGAGCAGTGAGCAACCATGGGTTGTATAGCGCTCGGGAGCAGTTAGGGGTTAAGTTTCTTGCTCGGGAACACTTCGGCACATTGCTGAGGCCTGGAATCAAACCATGGGACCTGTTTCCCAGGTCACACGCACGCACGCACGCACGCACGCACGCACGCACGCACGCACACACACACACACACACACACACACACACACACACACACACACTGCACAGCAGGTGAATCGAACAATGAGTTGATATCTTATCACTCAAACAGAGAGCGTCTCCTTTCAAACCCCAATGGTTCTAATCAGCCCCCCGCCCACAGGAGTGGCCCAATTCTCTCACAACTTGCTACAAAAATCCCTCATGAAAAACTATATAATCTCCTACCTTTCATTTTCAACCTTCACATGTGTCTCCTTCTCTAATAATCAAAAAGTGCTATATATTTCATCTCGCAATATACTTCCGGATGGTTCGTTTTGCACTTTTTTTGCCACATCGGTCACGGGAAAGAAATAAGCGCTGCCGTGGTCTATGGAAACGAGCCCAAAAGTCCACCCAAATAAGCCCAAAATCGCTTATACAAACAGTCAGACCTGGCAACGCAGCCTACGCCAATCATGCGTGAGAGATCTACAAGCTATGGGGCAGAGACGCCACCGTATCTTAGCAACAACTACAGCGCTCACTCTCATTGGTCGTGTCACGCTAAGAGCAGTCTCCAGACAATGGCATCGCAGACAGCTTGCTGTTACTGCTGTAGCCATCACAGTTAGTCCCAGCGACGACGGACAGGGCGCTGTGATAGCTGCCATGTCGCTAACGCTAACGTGGTTGTCATGCCTTCAGCGGCTGTGCAATCACTTTGTCAACAATGCACGTTCGTGTGGTGAATGTCAATATTGCTGCTCAGTTAGTCCATTGTAGATGGTGTATGTTTGTAAATAAATAAATATTTAAATAAATAAAATAAACGTACTTGATCGCCTCACGTTGAGAGGCTTTGTAAGCTTGTAGATCGGCTATTTTCTACATGACTGCCTCTTTCTTACATTCTTGACAATGTGGCCCATGTTTTCATAGTATAGTTTGTTGACTACTTTTGTTGCAGAAATGCTCATTTCCTTTACTTTCCTTTTTAAATTGTCTCCGCCAGGCCGAAAGGCATGGCGCAAGACTATGTTTCACCCCCTGTCCGTCCGTGATAGCTAATCTCTCACATCGTTGACTTGATCGCAGCAAAATAACAGCCCGATGAGTCAGTGAGAGCTGGATAAACGAGGTAAAATGTGTCAAAAGGAGTCTGTATGGCTGTCGATAAATGAACACATGACGTCGGTGGGAGAGGAGATATTGTGTCTTTTGGACAAACAGCAGCGTCGTGCTGATGTTTGTTGTGTGAAGCAGCT
>NC_139950.1:6096422-6098922 GCF_963454915.1 Gymnoscopelus microlampas | reverse complement strand
TCCAGGGAAAAGGTATCCCCAGCCAAATGTGTTAATACAGCATCACAATCTTTTAAACCACTTCATCCATATTTTACAAGGAATCTCACGGCACGTGACTTTGTGCCGCGCTGCAAGCTTGTACATCTGCAATTATTTTTAACACAAATCTTCTCTTCTAGGGGTCCCTGACACAAAACATTTTCAGATGATCAATTTGGGGGTCCTTGACATGAAGAACCACTGCTGTAGTGAAACTATCCTAAAGCTGTTCTGTTCTTTATTTTTATTTTATTTTTTCTCTTTTGTTTTACATTCCATATAATACATTTTACTTTATATAATACATTTCCTTTCTTTTTGTAAACAAAAGACATTCCAGGTTGATTGATTGATTGATTGATTGAATACTTCATTAACATACTTCATTATCAGTGGTGTAAAGTAACGAAGTACATTTACTCGAGTACTGTACTTTTTTACTTTACTGGAGTATATCCAAATTTCTATACTTTTACTTCTACTCCACTACACCTCAGAGACAACTATTGTACTTTTACTCCACTACAATTATATGAACATTTTAGTTACTAGTTACTTTGTAGATTGTCATTATTATTATAGCCTACTACCATTTTTTAACAGCCTGCTCAGGGACTACAGATGAAAATTAGCCAACTCTGGCTAACTCTGGCTCATTTACGTGGATGTGAAAAACTGACATGTTGATTAATGTGCACTGTCCCTGATAAATAAATAAAAATGACAAAACATAAATTACCCACTTCAGCCCTATATACATTTTGGCCATTTGAAAATAGCCGATCCACAAGCTCACAAAGACGCATTGTGAGCTTGTAGATCTGCTGTTTTCAAAATATTTGTATACATTTGAAAATGTGTGAAATGGGACATTCTGCATATTGAGTACTTTCTACTTTTGGTACTTTAAGTACATTTTGATACCAATACTTGTGTACTTTTATTCAAGTACGTTTCTGGACTTTTACTTACTAACAGAGTACTTCCTACAGGCAACTGTATAATATTATTATTTAATAGGATATGGTCATCTTAACAGTTCTGTAACCAATTAGTGAGACGTCAGAAGTGAAAAGGAGCTGGGTTTGGGGTTTAGGGGTTCTGGTTCACCACTGAACCAGTCACAATGGTTTCTCTGAAATGTTCCCATCCCGATCCCAGCATCACAACCCTGTAATTGACAGACCAGACAGATTGTCTGTCTGTCTGTCTGTCTGTCTGTCTGTCTGTCTGTCTGTCTGTCTGTAAAACAGCACAAGTACAGTTAAAAACACTTTGTCTAAAAGGTCCGTCCAAAAAAGTCCTTGCGGTCTTGTTTCCATAAAGGTCCTTGTCCTTTATGGAGTCGGGGGGAAGAAAAAAAAATGTGTGTGGGGGGGTGGGGGGGGGGGGGGGGGGTGATGAGAGTCAAAGCAGGGGGGGGGGTTGTCTGTCTAAGGGAGAAATGGTTCTACCTCCCCTTTTGGCCTCCTGAAAGGTCTCTGCTCCGACCACACAGATTAAAGTTCTCTGTCGCCACGACCGATTTCAGTCATTTGGGGCAAGCATAATGTCTTCTATGGAAGCATGTCGCGCACCATAAATAGTGCCGCGCTATGAGCTTGTAGATCTGCTATTTTTTTTTTATCATGAAACTTTGTGCAGATCTTTGAATATATATATTTTTGAAGCGAACATTTGCAACTCATATCTTTGATTCTGGGGATCCCTGGAACAAAAACATTTTGAGATGGGGGTCCGCGGCCAAATACATATCATTTTGGGGGTCCTTGACATGAAAAAGTTTGAGAACCACTGCTCTAGTGAGAGACCGTGTTCCACGACAGCAATACGCAGACAAACACTGTTGTGTGTCTATTGTTTTCCTCCTCAATCTTCTGTCGTTTAGTTTTTTTAATCGTTTGGTGGTGTTTGGGTTGTTCGTCTCCGTGCAGACCGCATGTATATATCACGCCGGCAATCTTTTTTTTGCAAAGCGACAAAATAAATAGTTTACAGTTGTACCTCAACATGTTGCAGGCGGCCGCAAGAACGTCATACTTTTTTTTTGCCTGTCGTTTTCCATTTCATGTTCTGCGGTTCTGCAGAAGAAGGCAGATTTATATGGTGCTGAACGAGACGTCAGACAGCTCTTTGGCACGGGCTCAGTCATTTTTCCCATAGCTGTGGTCGGGTTGGCTGTTTTCAGATCAGCTTATCAAAATGCTCTCATAATTATACACGCAACTATCTGAGATGTGTTGGAACCTGAGGTGTCAGTCAGTCATCCATGCCCGTGTGCGTCCGATCTATTAATGTCCTTGTGGAATTTACGTCTGATATTTTGTCAGAAATATTCATTTACTGTCTGTTAAACATTCTGTCTAAATGTTAGAATTCCGCATTTTGTAATTTGTTGGACCCCCTTGAAAAGGAGATGGATTGTCTCAAGGGGTTATTATCAATAAAGAATTTCAGACTATTGTAGTTCAACCAACAC
>NC_139950.1:6033922-6091422 GCF_963454915.1 Gymnoscopelus microlampas | reverse complement strand
ATTTCAGCCAATTATTAAAGAGTGCCCATTTATCATTTGTCTTTTCACTTGTTTACTTTCTGTAAAGTTGACCGATTGGCCAAGGCTCCAAAAATCTGACCAGTCCAGGTTTTTTATATTTATTTACCTTCACAACACCAATAAAAAGTCAGTGCATCATCTCACAGTGCGCTCTTAATTAGAGACGACAACTTGACATGAAAAGAAACTGGCCAGAAATAATATAGGAAATGAAAAATGAACACTTGAAAGCTAACGACGGAAACAACAAACCAAGAACTCAAGGCACAGAAACAAGCTATGCCTTCCATGAAGGTCCTCCAAACCGTCTTGATGGTCCTCAATTAAACAAGCCATAGGCTTTCTTGGGTTTTAAATCCGCTTAGCTGACCTTGTATTGAACTGTACTTTTCTGTACTTTTTTTGCGAACTGCTAATAAAGTATTCAGTCAATCAATCAGCCCTGGCAGCTCTCCCTTAGTGCTGTTATTAGCCCAAGCCAACTCTTCACATGGAACCACCATTTAATAACAGGTGGGACAAACCATGACAATTAATTGGCAACTATTTTAACTCAAATACGGCTAACCAAGGCCCATGCCCAGGTATTCTACACAATTACATAATCTTTTACAATCAAATTCATATTCCTTTCTGGGCAGCCATACATTCACAAGACAATCAAAAACAACATTTATCTTAACCCATGAAACCAAACACCCCTCCTCCTCCACAGTACTTGGCACCTTCCCATTAACAGTATTGCCAGCACTGCAGAGAAGGCACAGGTGACCCACAAACAATTTAACATTCCACAGTTTCAATAAATAAGAATGTTTAAAATATTTGCAGTCCTTCGATATTCAACAGCAGATGTGCCAATGATACAACATTCAACACGGTCACTGATGCTACTAAAACAGTCCTCAACTAGACGCGTCGCAATTGGCAATTGCAAAGTGTGGTTGCGCCGACGCCGGTCGGGACTCGAGTAATACGCTGGGAGGAATACCGTCGGAGACTGCGCCAATTACATTGTCACGTCACTCCTGAGATCGCTTGCGTTTCATTTTGAAGGGACTGACTCCCCCAAAAATCATGTTTTTGCATCAAACGGTGACATTTTGCGCATTCGTGGCGCCCCCTATGGGTCAAAGTGGAAATGCTTTTGGGGAGTCGTTCAGTAAATCACCCTCGACATGTGATTTAAATTTGGGATCGATTGGACGTTTCGTTCGTGATTTTTGACATTTTTGGTAAAACGGGTCCCTCCCACTAACTTTGGAAACAATTTACGGAAGAACGGTAAGGACTATGAAAATACCATTTGGATATGTTTACCGCATGGGCCCAGAGATCATGTGTACCGATTTCTGTGACATTTGGACAAAATATGTTGGAGGAGGAGCTAAAAGTGTGGTTTGAAGAAAATTCAAAATGGCGGAAAATCTATCCCGACGGAAATGGGCGTGGCCTATATGGGGAGTTGCGTCGTGACCCAAGGAATCCAGGGGAAAATACATTTTGATTTTACGACCTACGGTTCAAGAGTTATAGGCCAAAACGTAAAGTGGGCTGTTATAGCGCCACCATGTGGCCGACTGGTGTGATTATTTTTTTAATAATTTAGCAATAAACTATTAACCTCCCCTCCAAGTCTTGTAACTGTAGCCCTTACGGTTTCCGAGAAAGAAATACTTGAATTTTAGTGTTTTCACTTTTCCATTGAAGTGGATGGGGAAATTTAATGCACTAATAAATCAATATCAATTAAACTATGCAACCAATCTCTTAGCCTTATGCAAGTGCACGATTCCCGGTCAGACCGGTCATTTTGACATATAGCACTAAATTGGGAAAAATAAACTGTGGGAGGAGTAGCGGCCCGAAGTATTGTTTATCTATAAATAAATAAACAAATAAAGTATAAGGAGTACTATAGTCTGGTTGCCCTGTTAGGGCAACCACACTAATTAATAGGAAGCAGCAGTGTAGCTTGTGTGTTTGCAGTGACCCAGATTAATGGCTACAAGGCACGGCTGTGACACTTCCAATTTCACTTGTTTATCCTGTATCCTCTATGAGTTCTCCCTCCTGACTGTATAAAATTGGTATCCCGACCTGAAAATGTATTTTAATTTTACCAAAGAGCTGGAGAGACAGGGAGGGACCTGTTACTGAACAAACACAAACACTCTATCACAATGATACATAGAGCTAATGTATCTAACTCTTATTATAACATAAACAAATACATAAATCACTTACTGCACGTTTAATTGTATCAATTTGCTGTCAAATAAGTGCAGATTATAAAATACAAATGCAGTGAGCTAAAGCAATAGCAGTGAGTGCACTGCAGCTAAAACTATCTGCAGACTGCAGAGCTGAATGTGACACCACACCGCACTTAAAGATTAAAGAGCCCCTTTACTTTCAAATTAAATACATTACAGTGAACTGCAGTTTAAAGTGCTTTGTGACTCCTCCATGCCGTCAAAGCACCTTTTAAAAACCCTTTGGTTGGTATATTATGCTTATCCGAACTGTGACTGGCTGGCTGGGAATAGATCTCGTCTGGAACCACCAGTAATCGAGTTAGGTGTTTGTCTGGGAGCAGGGACGGATTATGGCTTGGGCAAAGTGTGCACATGCACAGGGCCCTGAGCCAATGGGGGGCCTTGGATTTAATAGGCTTTTAAAAATATATATATAATATATATAATATATATATATATACCCTAACCCTAACCCTAAAACCGAAATAAAGTAACCAAAAAACGCCCCAAAACGGCCAATATAACCGCAATAACCGCAAAAAAAATCCGCGCGCGTTGCGCGCGCGGGGGGGGGGGGTCCGTTGCGATTTTGTGCACAGGGCCCATTTCCACTTTAATCCGTCTATGTCTGGGAGGAGGGGGGTGCTTGGAGAACATCACATTAACGTTCTCAAATGTAGGAATGTCTCAGTCGTGTCGTGTTAGCTTATCACTGTATCTAAATATGTCAATGTAATTCTGTCATCAGCACTTAAGACTCGTGGAATGATTCATTCCCTGGCGTTGACATATTTTACTGTAGCTGATGGAGTTATTTTGATTGATCATAATTTGTCTAGTGCCCTAAACCTGCTTTAAATGTCAAATTAATATAATGCTGTCATATTGGCCTAAATTCAGTCATGTACCCTATTTCTCCTGTCTCTGTCTATGCAAGGTCAAACTAGCTACAGGCGTTCTGTGGCTATCAGTTGTTTTGAGAACACTGTATCTCGATGTTCTCTGCGCTAACAATTCCTTCAGCGCCACTGAAGTCATCACTGACCAGTGACAGGTCAGACCCGGGGTCAACGTGTTATTCGAGACATGTGGACGCTGTTTATTCAAAGATAAACTGTCACACCATCTTCATCATCGTCATCATCTACCATCATCATCCTCATCTGACGACGACGTAATCATCACTATCCACCAATAGCAGGATAACCCCTCTGACGGCTGGACGCTTGATGTATCTTCAATGATGTCATATGTTTATGTTACTGGACGCTGTTAAAGTCCAGGGCTTTCTCTGTTTAACGGCAGAGAGAGGCGACGACCGATGATGCGTGAACCTGCTGATACTGTAACCTTCCATTACTCTCTCTCTCTGAATAATAGACTTTCATTACATCCAATGGCTGCCTGTGTCCTGAGTCTGTTTTTTTCTTGTCGCCTTTGATGAAAGTTACAGGTACTTATATACATACTGATGTGATGTTTCTGCCATGCATAAGTATCTATACATATGGTTGATAAGGAAAAATAACAGCTCTATCAGTAGCTATTTGTAGATCTGCAGAACTATTGGTATATCCACCAGAAGGGAAATCATAGGAATTGTCACTGCAAGTAGTTCAGCTTCTGTTTTTGCTGTGCAGTCAAGAGACTGTGCGGGTCCTGTGAAAGAGAGGTGGGATCTAACAGCAACAAACAGAGGAAAATGGAGTTTGAAGATCATCTCTCGTCCTTATGTGTGTATAGACAGAGAGACAGACAGAAAGATGGGGGCACAGACAAACTGCCTCATCAACACATCTTGCAGAATGCTCAAAACAGAGCATGTCACAATGATTTATCCGTCAGCTCCCTCACAACACAAGAAGACATCTCCAGTTTTGGCAGAGAGTCTTTGTTTGTTTGTGTGTGTGTGTGTGTGTGTGTGTGTGTGTGTGTGTGTGTGTGTGTGTGTGTGTGTGTGTGTGTGTGTGTGTGTGTGTGTGTGTGTGTGTGTTTGCACGCCCTTTGACATGGCTCGTTCAAGCGAGGAGAAGTTGTCTTAAGGGTCAAAGGGTTCAAAGGTCATCTGAGGTCACGGTTTTCCCCATTGTATTGAACATGTCAAAATGTTGCTGTCGCCCTATTGACAGACAGCCCCTGTCACACAGCACACACACACACACACACACACACACACACACACACACACACACACACACACACACACACACACACACACACACACACACACACACACACACACACACACACACACACACACACACACACACACACACGCGCACACACGCACACACACCTTCCGCAGCACAATAGGTCTTGGGAAGAGCTCTGTCTCTATACCATATAGCCCAGTGACAGGGTGCTCTGGGTTGTAGCAGAGTTGAACGATTTTAGACTTGAACGATTTTTCCTTGATGATGTGCACCCTGAGGTTGAAGCTGTTCCCTCTCTCCACTGGCTCTCCGTTGATCAAGAGAGGCATGTAAGACATTTGTCCAGTGGTACAAAGTAACTCATTACAGTTACTCACGTACTTAAGCACAATTTTGAGGTATTTTTACTTTACTGGAGTACTTCCAATTTTCTATCATTTTACCTCTACTCCACTACATCTCTTAGGCAAATACTGTACTTTACTTTTAGCTGACAGAGAGACGAAGCAGGGACCCGTACAACAAATTGTGTTGCAGATGAATCTTTTTAATAGATTTGATAGATTTATAGACTTGTATGGATGCTATATAGGGTTCAGGTGGTTAAAGGTAGGGTAAGTGATTTACTTTGGTTAAAATAAGTGTTAAATAGTTCTATTTTCTGATAGTACTCATTGCTATAGAGTGTTTGTTCAGTAAAAGGAGTCTCCCAGCCGCCTGCTGTCCTTGCTACAAGAGTGGAGTCATTTTTTGGTATACTAACATTTATCTCCTAACGTGGCCCAGGGATACAAAAACATCTGGTTTCCTTGTTAGAAAAAAGTGAATTCATCTGTGCAGAGCAGCGCAGTTGTTTTTCTTTGTTTTTCCTTTTTCTTTGTTTTTTCCTTTTCTAAACTGTTTATATGATGTTCTGCAGAGTAGTGTATATCTGTCTGTCATTCAATGTCACTATGAATTGAGTACATATAAGGACCCCATTTGAAACAAGCCGTTAGGCTTTCATGGGCTTTTTAATCCTATTTAGTTGACTTTGTATTTAAACTGTACTTTCATGTGCTTTCAAGTGCAAACGTCTAAATAAAGTGATTCAATCAAAGAGAAGAGCAGTGTGATCCTGATCTTCTATGTATCAGGAGACCTCTCAACCTCTTCTGAACTTTTTTTTTTTTTTCAAGATTTCTTTTTTGTCTTTTGTACCTTTATTGACAGGACAGCAGTCTGACATGGAAATGGGGAGAGAGATGGGGAGACATACAATAAAGGCCGTTGGGATCAGGACTCGAACCCGTGTTACACTGTCAGGCTACTTTGGAGCCCAGGTGGCTGGACCGCTACGCCATTTTTCTTAACATTTAACGTTATATTGCAGGGGTCTTCAACAGGGGGTCCAGGACTCCTAGTGGGTCCTCAGAGTTACTACAGGGGGTCCGCCAAATCTTTGTGTGATATGATTATTATTTTTTACCATAACCACTTGAACCCTAGCATCCCTTTTCTGAGAAGAACTTTAGCCAAAAATAGCAGATCTACAAGCTCTTGTAGATCAGCTATTTTTTGGCAAAGAGGTACAGTATAGGTGTAGAGGGGGAAAAAGAGCAGACCAAGTAAACAAAAAGTTAAATCTGGAACAGAATTTTATACAATATCTCTACATCTCTCTCTGAGCTAGGGGGCCCTTGCCCCTGAAAACGTTGAAGACCCCTGTTATATTGTGAATAAAATCGCAGTGTTTTGTCAATTATGAGAGAGCTTGAGAATCACCCTACGGCCTACGCATCACGAGACAGTCAGTCTGAATCGCCTGGCAACATTAAGGCACGTTTCTGTCCTCCAGGTAGAAACATGCACAGACACACAGAGCTGATGAGTCCAAGGAATGTGCCGGTGCGTCGGCCCCCCCTGAGCCGACCTGCATGCAGCTCAGCTCAGTCCCACCGAAGAAACACAGAGGCAGGAAGTAGAGGAGAAAGCTTAACGGTTCCACAATGAAGTGCATGGATAGTGTATCGCTTAAATTCGAGAGTTTTGTCGAATGTCTGGCTTGTCCTCGGTTCCATATCGGTACCACAGTGTCGATGCTCATACACACACACACACACACACACACACACACACACACACACACACACACACACACACACACACACACACACACACACACACACACACACACACACAGTGTCTAGGCGTATGTACACACATTCACACACACACACACACACACACACACACACACACACACACACACACACACACACGTGCACACGTGCACACGCACGCACACGCACACGCACACGCACGCGCACACACACACACACACACACACACACACACACACACACACACACACACACACACACACACACACACACACACACACACACACACACACACACACACACAGCACATAAATACAGAGCACAGGAGAGAAAAAAGTACAGTGGCTGGATATCAGAGTTCAAATTAGCATAGAAATCACTTTGCTAAACCCTTGAGAGCAATCTTTCAAGAATTCTGCCCGGAGGCTACGGTGTCCATACGCTGCCTTAAATCATCCTACGTGACAAAAGGGAGAAATGCGACTTGACGAAAAAAGTTACCTAACCACCAGACTATGTGTTATGTATACAGAATGGAAATGTAACACCGCCAACCAGCCAGCAAACCAATCAACCGCCTGTCATTCATCACTTTTACAGCTGCATTGTGAAAACAGTTCCTTCTAGAGACGGTTACCAGTTTACGACAGACAAAAATAAATAAAATATGACGGCCGGCCTACGATGATTCCATCCGAAGATTGAAGGGAAATACATGAATGTAGTAGATATTCTTATGGGCAATTTCAATTCAGTTAAATTGTATTATGTTGCTGAATCACAAGTTGTCTCAAGACACGAGCAGAGACCTGATGTTGTGACGCAGGCTCTATAGGGAAAGAGAGAGTCTATAAAGAAAGTCACAATTCAGTGGAAATGTATTCAGGTAGTTGGCCAAACACCCAGGCGATAACTTGAGGGCCATAAAGGCCGATGACATCATGATCTAATAAAAGAAATGCCTCTTTGTTGCATGTTGAACTTCAAATTGGCAGCAGTGTTCATTTTGTCGACCGAAACTAAGATGAAAAAAGTTTGTTGACTACCTTTTTTTCACTAATGAAAACTAAATAAGAAATAAATAAAAACTAAGCTATGGTGACTAAAAGTACCATTTCGTCAACAAATAAAAAATAGACTAAAATGTTAGTGAGGGACTAGTGGAGAAGAGATCCAGTAGAACTAAGACATGCCATTTTATGCTTTAGTTGTGCTCGGGTGTCGCAATCTGGAAATAGCTAATCTACAAGCCCACAACGTGTTGCAGTGCGATGCGAGACTACGAATAAAATCAAAATTTGCTGTCAAAATCAGCGCTTATTGGAAGGGAGCGTATGCCATTCTTTAATGGCTTTAAAACAAAAGGCAGTTTGTAAAGTTATCTTGTGTTATATTTAACTACACGGAACAGAGTCGGCAGGTGTTGGGTTTGTTGTTTTTATGTGAAGGGTGAGGTATAAGAGGTATGTAAGATCACTTCACGTGTCACAGTTAGGTCTACTGTAGGCCTACCAGCCAACCGTAATAAGTGCTGACACTGCAGCCTCCATACATAGGATACAACATGCCTTCAAACTGGAGATGTTAAAACTTGTCCTACATTCTAACTAAATGTCATGTTGCCAACGGCCTGATAATACCAGCACAAAGTACATAGAAGCCAAAGGGGACTTTTTTTATCCAGTGGAAACTGTTGTGCATTTCAGTCCAGTGGTGAAAGAAGAAGTACTCTAATTGTATTCAAAATGTGACTTGAGTAAATGTGCACAAGTATTGGCACCACAATGTATTCACAGTACAGTACCAAAGCAAAAGTACCAATTAAAATGTCTTAGAAAACAGCTGATCTACAAGCTCACAACAGGTTGTGAGGTTGTAGATAGGCTATTTTTGTTTTAAATACTACTTTATACTTTAATATCACTAAATCTCAGAGGTAAATAAGTTTTACTCGATTACGATTAGTTAACAGCTTTATTGTAATAGTTACCAGTAAATAATTCAATTGTTAATAGAAAATCTTATCCTGATTGGATAAAATGGAAATGAAACTGAAACTGAAACGAAAATGCATTTTCTGTTTTATAAAGAGCTGGAGCGACAAGGAGACTCCTTTTACTGAACAAACACTCTATAGAAATGAGTACTATCAGAATATGGAGCTATTGAACACTTATTTCAACCAAAGAAAATCACTTACCCTACCTTTAATGATCCATAATTATGGTCCAATAGCATGATTATATGGTTCTGAAAGGGCCATTTTCTGCATGAGTACTTCTACTTTTGCTACTTTAAGTATATATATTTTTATGCAAATACTTTTTGTACTTCACATTACATTTTGAATGTAGGCCTTTAACTTGTGATAAAGTATGCTTTACTCTGTGGCATTGCTGCTTTTACTTAAGTCCAAAAAATGTGAGTACTTCTTTAAGTTGTTCTTCCCCCACTGGAAAAAGGACATTTTGTAGTTTTACACATCGTCACTGTGGTTAAAAAAAACTACAGCATACGGCAGTGACACTTACAACATTTCACGACAGTGACGTACTACGACATCACTTTACGACCTGTCATGGCGCTGCCCTTACACAAGATTAACGCTCTGCTGTTCAAGGAGGAATTGTCGTGTTATTGAACAAACAAACGTCGTTTATTTAGTATTTGAGTATCTTGTGAGGTAGTTGTCCACCTCTGTGAGCCTCTTGTACTGTCAGATCAGTGATCGGTGTTTTATTCTCGTGTTAAAATGGCCATGCAGGGAGGCATCGGGCTGCAGGAGAAGGTCGCTCGCATGGTGAGCAAGCAGCACAAGAGGCCGGTGCTGAAGCCCAACAGGCCGCTGGTTCTGAAGGATCATGTCGCTAATAGGAAACCCAAGAAAGGAGGTGAGAAAATGGACTGATATAGCTGTAGAACACAACTCTCGTAGACGTATTTATGATTCTGACGTTTTCAATTTACGAGAGTTGTAGGGTTCACCCCCCATGGACACAGGGACTTTTAGCACTATACCCCGTAGACACTCCAAACATGTACACATTGAAAATAAAGGTGCTTACCCCCACGCCCCAAATGTTAAATTTGGGGCGTGGGGGTAAGCACCAAAATGTTTCAATAAATAAGTGTTTTAATGTCGTCTGTGGCCGATTCTGTCGGAAGTCCCCAATGGGCAGTAGTGACGCGCCCCTCCGGTGAAACCCGGAATTACACTCAATGTAAACAGGAAGTAAACGAGGGTGAAAAAATGGCGTTCGGCCACAGACGGCATTAAAACACTTATTTATTGAAATATATGGATTATTACATTAAACTACTACCCCGTAGCGAGAGGTAACATTTGGGGAGTGGGGGTAAGCACCGTTTTCTTCAATTTGTACATGTTTGGAGTGTCTACGGGGCATAGTGCTGAAAGTCCCTGTGTCCATGGGGGGTGAACCCTACAACTCTCGTAGATTGAAAACGTCAGAATCATACATACGTCTACGAGAGTTGTATTCTACAGCTATACTGATATATAAGCAGTGGTCTTCGAACGTTTTCAGGAGGACCCCTAGCCATGTGGTGGACAAAATTCATATAACGGTCATTGTGGTATTGATTAATTTAATGTATTAGTAGTAGATGCAACAATCACCACCTGTTCTTCGCTGACAAACAGCCGACTCATGCAAACCTATTTCAAACATGCCGACTATGTCTGAGTCAGCTATAGAATAAAGCCCATGTAAGGAGTGACCATTTGTTGTTACCTCTGTGTACTTCTCCTGACAGTATAAAGATGTGTGGGACATTTATGTTGGGGGTGCTGCTGGGTGAAGCTCTGGAGGGAGACACTAGTCTCTCTCTGCTGTGATTAGATCTACAATGAAGTATGAAGTTTGATTCCTGACATTGCAGTCTTGCATCTTCCTGATCGGTTTAACTTACTTAAAGTAAGTAACATCAAAAGCTGCCATTACAGCCCTAGCATGTCTGCGATATTACATACATTTTATGTATTCTAATTTCCAAAGGTAAAAGGATAGTTGGGACTGGGGGCACCTCGATAATTCACTATTTTGTCCAAAATGTTAAAAATAAAATATTTGAAAACTGGTCTAAACTATACATGATTAGAACAACATGCTTAAACATTCGACAATTAAGGTCTAATATTTATAAAAAGATATACAGGCTACAAAGCCTGTATATCCAGTCATTTTGGGACATAAATAAGAAGTTGAAGGATAACATTAAGTCTGATATTGATGTACCATGCATGTTCACATCATGTGTACTTTACATTACTTAAGACCATTTTCAACTATTTTATTTTGAATTGCTTTTGACAAAATAGCCACTTTTACCTCAATGTGCCCAGATGTCCCTAGTGCCCACCTATCCTGTATCCATTCCAAATACATAGCCTATTAGCCATAGATCGGTCCTATCCCCGGCTGGTTAGCAGACTGCCTTGTATGTGTCACGCTGCGTGTGTATTCACCCAATAATGAATTGCTGGAATACATGAAATGTATGTAATATCACAGCCTAGGGCTAGGAAGACCCCCAAATGAACAAGTATTCTTCCGTGGACCCCCATCTGAAAATATGTTGTGCCAGTGACCGACCCCCCCCCCCCCCCCCCCCCACACGTTTTGTTTTTGTTGAAATGTTTCAAACATATTCAGATTTTCTTTGCTTTTTATTTTCAAACGCTTGTAGATCTGCTATTTTCAAATAGCTGATAGGGTTGAAGTGGCTAAACTGATTTTGATGCTATATTAACTCATTTGTGTGAGTGATGGGATGTGTAAGTGGTGTCTGGTTGTGTCAAAGTAACAGACAAGAGGTCAACACAAACAGGTTCAGATCTGTGATCTAGACCAGTGTTTCACTGGGGTCTACAGCTAAATGATTGGTAACTCTGAGTGTACAAATGGGTTCGCATATTAAACTGAGGATCCTTGAAATGAAAATCTATTAGAGAATTATCAGTGAATGGTTGGTTGTATAAAAGTATCTGAGGAGAGGTCTAAACCATTGATCTAGACACCTCTGGGCGGTAGAATGTAAAGTGTAATGATGTTTACTTTACATCAATACTGCTGAGTTGTAACTTGTACTTGATACCGACCGCAGAGGATGGGGCTAAGAGGTGTGGAAGTAGTGCACTGGACATCATGATGTATTGCTATGCAGTGCAAGTACATTTACTCAATTACGGTACTTGAGTACTATTTTGAGGTATTTGTTACTTGAGTATTCCATTTGTACACTCTGTGAGTTAAATTAACACTGAGGATTATACAGCATAGATTGAGGTCCCATAGATAAAATAAAAATAATGGCATAAAATCCATGGCCCTTGAAATTAAAAAAGATTGATGAATTATTGATATAACATTATTTGGTTTCAGATATACTGTATGGATACAATGAACAAACTGTGAGTGTAAAGTTGGCAGGATCGAGAGGTTGCAGCACTAAGAACCTTTTCAATCAGCTCAAGTTAAATCACAGAATCTGTAGAAGCATAAATCATAGTGAGAGGAACAGTGAGTCAGTGACTCTCTCTCTCTGCACGATGACCTTAAACTGTTGGCACAGATTACAGTGCTGTGATCATAGAACACACCTTGCCATTGGCAAGGGAACTTTCCATAAATTACTTAATTAAAATCTCTCTCTCTCACAAATGCATTTAAAATGAGTGCTGTGCTTCTCTCGCTCTGGCTCTCTCTCAGAATATTTTCATTGAACTGTTAGCATAATATTACCATATAGATCATGTTTTAGAACCATCTCAAATGTACACAATTATTGATATCAATACAAATGTATTGACTGTGTTTAAATGCATTAATACTTTTCTTGATAATAGATTTGAAATTAACTTTCATGTTTTATATTATAAATCTAAAAGTTAAGTTTAAGAAGTTCAATATTTTTTACATTTTTAAAACAAAAATATCAAATAATATTGATTTTAGCACCAACAAGCTGTATTGGCCATATAGCTCAGCACTAATTAGTTGTAACTGTTTCCTGAGATTACTTGAATTGAACAGGGTGGCAAGATCAGTAATGTGAAAATACTATATTAATATCTACTGTATATGAATGGAATACCTCTTAGTTTTAAGATATCTTTAAACTACTTGCCATGCTTTATGTTCTTAAAGGTGGTGTAAGTGATATACTTTTGTTAAAATAAGTGTTACTGTCAATACTCAATAGCTTTATATTCTGATTAATAGTAATTATTGATAGGGTTCATTCAGTAACAACCTGTCTCTCAAGCTCTTAAGTAAACAGAAAATGCCTTTTCAGGTCGGAAATTGGGATACCAATGTCAACTTACACTACCTTTAACAATCTACTAAGCCTCTGTCGTCAACCAAGTATAATATATTGTGTTATTGATTTCAGTGATGGATTAATAGAGAGGATAATTACACTTTTCATCTCAGAGGCGACGTGCATCACAGAGATGTCTGCCATCAATTAATTCATGAAACATTGTAACTCTTTTCATGCCAGAGGCGACGTGCATCACAGAGATGTCGCAAATGATGGTGTGCTGGAAGCAGAACAACTTTGTGGAAGCTCTGTGCTCCAATGAGATGAAAACCTTCTACACCTGCGTTGAGAAGGCCCAGGTAACGACAAGCTAATTATTATGATTTATTATTAATGTATTATTTATCTCCAGGTAACTACAACTCAAGTGTTTACAGGTATAAAACAGTGGGTGAAATAATGTTTTGTACAAGCTCCCTCATCTGTAGTTTCCAGGAAAGGGAGGAAGAAGAATAGAGATAGAAACAAGTCAGGTATTCATAAATTCCTGATATGAGTGCAGTGAAATATATAGTGAGGAAAATAAGCATCAACCTTTTTTTCCATTAAATATATTTCCAATGAATGAGACATTGGCGTTAACTCAAGAAATCCACACATGTAAGGAAATCACAATTTAAATAAATACTTTTGTGTGGAATAAAGTGGGATGACACAGGAATGACACCAACAAAAACGCAGTGTGCCAAGGAAAGGCAAGGCACCAGCTGAAGTAATTTGTCAGTATTTCTACCTCATATCTGTGCAAATCAACATCAGCTGTTGGGTTAGTGCAAACTGATGGGCTATAACGTTTTTGGTTTTGTTACCAAGCTGTCACACAAAATCAAAAACATCTCCTGATGGGTAAAAGCAAAGAGCTCTCAAGACATTCACAACCTTGGCAGTGCCTATGGTCCATTCTGACTCTTCATTTTTATGGGTACCTGGTATTGGGCAATTTGGATTTGGTTCCTACTGGTATCCGCATTTTTAAGCTTTTAAGCTTAATAAGCACTTTTTTTTTTACTTGAAAAAACAAACAAAAAACAAACGTACTGGCCAGAAATAGCCAGAAATAATTCTGGCACTCAGTGAGTTAAAAACAAACATTTTTCAAAATAATTTTAGAAAAACAATTAAGAAATTCAACCAAAATAGTTGTATTGAAGAATTGCAAATCTACAAGATTGGCTATTTTCCCTTGTTTGGGTCAAATGTATCTTTTGGGTCTCGGCTGAAAAAGTTTGGGAACCACTGCTCTATACAGTACAGTACCATAGGTAGTGTACTGTATGTTACCATGCCACTGCGCACACAACAAACAACAACAAGGCCTCCAGGCTAGCGGGTACGTCCTACCCCTCCTGCTGTTTTGGAGCCGTCCCAGAGCCGTGCTGCTGTTGGTTCAGCATGTTTAGGAGACATGCAGGGAAAAGCCAATTAGCCTGACTAACATCATTTAACAGCCATTTCCTGGTCGGGGAGGAGTCAAAACAACAAACGCACGCTGTATCTTTCCCGTCTGCCTGTCACACATGTGCACACACAAGCAAACACACACAGACACACACAAATGACATACACACATGAACGTGTTTGTATTACTATACTTGTGAGGACATCAAAATTTTTGCTATTTTCAATGGCCTAAAGCCAAAAATAGTGGATCTACAGACGCGTTTGTGAGCTTGTAGATCCACTATTGTCGATGTGTGCCACCGCCGGTGTGCAACCAAGTTTAAATAAGGCATAACCCCTAAACCTAACCTCTGAATGTCTCATCCTAAACCCCAACTTGAATATTTTCTCAATTGTATATTTAACTAAATATCTTATTTAAGCATTTAAACAACCATTTCTATTGTAAGGACCAGGACAATTCTCCTCACAACGTCTCTATTTCTCAAAACCTAATATACTTCTGGGGAGAGTACAGTAATGCACACACACACACACACACACACACACACACACACACACACACACACACACACACACACACACACACACACACACACACACACACACACACACACACAGAGCGCATGTGTTTTCCTGTAGGGCATTCCACGGACCCCCTTCTGAAAATGTTTGGTGACAATTATTGGCAGTCACCTTGTAAGTGATATCTTTTGGTTAAAAACTGAAAGTTGTTTCTGTTGAAAAGTTGATGTAGATGGCGATTATCTCAAATAATTGCGATTAGACGATTATGTAATAATTGTGACAGTTCAGACTGCACAAAACCAACCCGACTCCCGAAATCAGATTTGAGCTGGAATTGGTCTTTAGTCTTTTTTTTTCAATCGGTATTTGTCTTTTTCCCTTGCAGGTTGAAGCGAGGTCCAAATCAGACCAGGTGGATGGCACCCAAACGGGACGCTTACCGCCCAAGCAAGCAACAACTCTGCTGAAGAGATACCCCAACCTCCTTACCGAAGTCTAGCGTCTCCCCTTCCCCTGCCGTGTAGGGACAATGGGGTGGTCCCTTGTGGTCAGCTTATAAGGACTGTCCCTGGGTGGTGTGGTAAAGGACCGTGTTCACAGAAAGCGTGTTTTTGAGCAACAGAGCGCTTTTGGACATCACGTCCAGATCGCTACACGTGCACCGAGCGAGACGCATTTGCTCAATGGTCGCGTGAGTGGGTGTGTCTCTCCAACGCTCTGCATAGGACAGTGACATTGATGAATGGCGGCCAGAGCACTTTGCCAAAAACATTTGGACGCCTACTCGCCAAGTGTTCTGAAACGCGATGTTCGGCATTGGGAAGATCGGTAGCCCCGCCCCCCCCCCCCACACCCTAAAACGAGAACAAAAGAAGCCATGTCTTCAGTTGAAAAATACTCAATTTAATTTAATTAATTTATGTCGAGTTACTGTGCTTCAGAACAATTCCTACAGTTATGTTAAAATGAAAATGTTATTTTATTAGGACATTGTGTAAAGCAATTGCTATTAAAAAGTGTCTATTGCCACCATGAACTGGTGGTTCCAACATGAACTGGGCTTCTGTCTAGCTTTGTTCTGAAATGTAATTTCTTCAGGTAGTTTCATTAGTTTATTAGATATTCAATATAAACCACAAATGTTCTGTAGCTTTCAGACTATTTTGTTAACAATACTGTGTAGTTCACTGGTTCTCAACATGGGGTCTGAGGACCCCCAGGGGGTCCAAATGGACCCTTGAGGGTCTGTAACTCGGTGTACAAAATGGACCCTTAGGGTTCCATTTGTACACTGTCAGAGTGATTAACAGTATCTGATCTATTTGGAAATATAATCACCATATTATCCCGGGTCTTGAATTGGTACTGTTGAGAATGTCTCCCCATTTTCCCTCTCAATTCAATTTAGACCAGCGGTCACTAATGGTTCATATATTGTATTAGTGGAAGGGGATACGGGGTCTTATTAGTGTTTGATTTCATGCCTCTCTCTCTGTGAGTTTACCTTTTATCACTGATCACTTTACTAAAGGCTCTGACCGGATTGCAACACATCACTGCTCCTATGTAATGTGAGACTGATGGCAGCTCTGCTATTATCAGCCTGTTGGACGTATAACGTTATACACTATCTGAATGTCAAAGCTCATTACCTGTGGTACATAAATATTGACCAGATGGAATTCTGTTTGTTGTAAAATTGCAAGGAAATGGAGCATAGGTTTGTGTTGTACCTGAGGTTAAAACTTGCAGAATCGGCATGAAATAATTGTTTGTACAAACTCCATCGTTTGTAGTATTCAGGAAAGTGGAAATAGATAAGAGATAGAAAGAAGACCAAGGAAAACAGGATAGTGGGGTCAGATAACCAAATGTTCCGTGAAGAAAGAAAATACATACTGTATACAGGCACGGATGGGACAGTTAAATGCAAACGGTTAACCATTTCACCCGAAAGTGTGTCACTAAGCGTTCATGACTTAATATCTGAAATTAAGTCATGAAAATAACAAATAACTCACTTAAAGGTAGGGTAAGTGATTTACTTTGGTTGAAATAAGTGTTAAATAGTTCTATATTCTGATAGTACTCATTGCTATAGAGTGTTTGTTCAGTAAAATGAGTCTCCTGTCTCCCCAGCTCTTTATTAAACAGAAGATGCATTTTCAGTGCTCTCTCCTGATTGGCTTCCATTTTGTCACCTACCTGACAGTGTACTATATTCTGTTTACTAAAGAGCTGGAGAGACCTATGTGACCGAACAAACGCTCTGTAGCAATGATTACTATCAGAATATAGTAATTTAACCTTAACAAAAATGTACAAAATGCGTACAAAATGACATCTTAAATCTTTAAATATAATCTATAATAACTCCTCACAATATTTTACAGTACCTAATAAAGAAAAAAACATTTGAAGAGGAGAAAACAACCTTAAATGAGATATAGACCTAATGTATGTTATAATACATGTTTCAGGCCCTATGAACTGCCCACTCATAGGACTTTATTTATAGATATGACGTCACAGACGATTAACTGGCCACAGTCCAAAGGTTAAACGTTTAATGCAAATGCCCATCCCTATTGCAGGCAGTCAGATACTCCAGATAAGTAATGTTATTTGGAGTTTTTCCTTTTGCCTTCTTTGTAGCGTAGCTTATCTTCAGGGATCTTCCTTCCGTCCTCCTTTTCCCTTAGAATCCAAAGGTAGAAAATACTTAGTCTATATTTACATTCAACTAATGATGTTTTAATGTCTAGATGTGGTGGCTCATGGTAGAAGGGGAGCGTGTTTAGTCTGTGCTTCAGGAAGGCTTCCTCAGTGCTGTCAGTATGTCGTATTTTAGTTTGTGTCCGTGTTTGGCCGCCCCTCATTAAACATAACCTCCCCGCCCCCCTCGGTCAAACCATTTCCCCTGCCTGGTTATCGCATCCTGTGGCATGTCTGGGCCGGACAGGACAGGACGCTTCCCTCCACTGCCACTATTCCTGTAGTTCAATCAAGACGCCGAATTTCTGAATTCAAGAAACTTCAAATACCTTTTTTTTAAAAAATATATTATTCCCAATGTACATGTTACCACTTGGTATTGAAAGGTCAAATACTACATTTGTGTGTGTTACACACGGTCAAATCTGAGTGTACAAATGGACCCGAAAGAGTTCATTTGTGCACTCTTGAGTAAAATGAACACTCAGGATTTTACAGTCGATCACATATTTGGGTAGGGCGTTTGCCACTTATTAATTTTTTCAAAATGTATTCTATAATCTCTTGTTACAGGTTATAACAGCGCTGAAGGGAGCAGACCTTTCTTGTTCCAACAGGTTGACCTTGTACACACGCACACACACACACACATTTCAACAGGTTGACCTTGTACACACACACATTTCCCCGGGTGTCAGACGGGGTGTGAAACTATTCGACACCGGCTGACCTCCTCACCTGCTTGTAAACTTGGTGTTGTTGCCTGGTCACGTTGTCCGGCCTCTGAAACTCACACGACAGCCACGCAAAAATTGTCACTATATTTACTCCAGACACATACCCCCAAAATAATTACACCAGCTCAAGATGCAAAGCTACCCCCTCCTCCCCCTCCCCCAAGATCACATCAGCAGTGGTGGACATAAACTATGCACATTTATTTACTTGAGTACCGTACTGCTTTAGTATCTGTACTTTACTCGGGTGTGGTTTTGTTTTGTTTTGTTTTTGTTTGTTTTTTGGAAGCTTTATATGGCTTTCACTCCACTACTTTTCAAAGACAAATAGTGTACTTCAGAGTATAGTTTTAGGAAGGGAACCCCGGTAGCCAAACTTACAAAAAATGCATTATGAATGAACCACAAAAACTGTGAAAATAGATTGGCTATTTTCACAAATTATAAATTTATTTAGAACATTTCTGAAAATGTTTTGAATCTTTGGGGAAATGTTCTAAATGTCAATGCAGTAATGAATGCATTGATTATTGCTGAGCAACATTCACTTGTAGTTGAAGTTGAGTGATATTTCACCAGGAGTATCTATACTTTGACTCAAGTATTGGGGGTTGAGTACTTTGTCCACCACTGCCTATCAGGGGCGCGATCAGGGGCTGAAGAGGGTCTTTCTGTTGTCATTGTGGAGAGTGGAGACCCCCCTTCAGATGCCTTGTTGGGACCAGAATAGCTCATGCACACAATCCTCAGCTGTTTCAACGAGATATAAGGAAGAAAATGTCATTATCTTTGACATGTGGTGATTGCCAGCGGCCGAGCGTCATCGACTCTTTAACGTTTACTTTGAGGAGGTGGTGATTATGATCTATAGTTCCTCTTTTAAGAGCATGTGTGGATCTGTGAAAGTCTGCCAAGGAAAACAACCAGTGGGCCTTAAACAATGTCCCACTGGGCCTTATTGTGGGAATGAAATCGAGAGTTTGGCTCTCTGCCTTATCACAGGCTGTTATCAGTGTGCTCACTGATAACGATGAAAGGGACATTAATGTGACGTGTTTGTTTTTGGTTTACGACAGGGTTTGTGTTTTATTCCCAGTCCCACAATACGTCATTATCAGCAGGTGTAGTCCAGTGTTAAAAGATAAAAGTATTTCTTATTAGTCCATATCTATGGACCACACCTTAATACCTGCTCATTAACGCAAATGTGAAACACCTATACCTAGTCCTAAATACTAGCATATGGGTGCAACAGTTAATCAAACTAATAACTAATTTATTTGATTATTAAAAAAACATATATTGATAATCTAGTTTAAATAATTCTTATTAATCAATCCCAATTTAGGGGGGATGTCATATAGGTTTAAAAAATATATATATTATACTAAAAATAGCCAATCTACAAGCTCACAACGACACGTGGATGTGCTATTTGCACTATTTCTGCACCAGACCTTTTCGATTATTCGATGAATTGAACACAGGGGTCATCAAGACTTGGACTTGGACTCAGAGTTACAGACCTGTAATGGTCATTTAGGGCTAGCTCTTTATGTGTTTGTCAATATTGTATGTCCATGGCAAAAATGGAATTTTGTCAAAAATGTCCACCACAGGCCAGCATGGCAATGACCCCTGATAGAACACGTAATTGATAGAATAAATGTCAAGAAAATCATGGATAGCTGCGGCCCTTTGGCTACACACAGCACCAAAGCAGCACATTCCCCCCAGCAGTAGTCAGTCAGTCAGTCCATGTTGTGCATCATCTGCAACCTATTTGCAGCAGTGCTGCCGTGCTGCAGATAGCATTGCATGGTTGTTCACGTGTGGTTTGAGTTGTCTTCAAAGAGTGCTTCCATTTTCCATTGTTTCAGCTTAAGAGTCACGCTTTGACATGAAACACCACTCATATCACAGGAACTGTATGCGTATATACAGTATATACAGTGTACTGTTAACATTTAAGACCTGGAAAGCATCTGTGTCACTTTAGATTTCTTTGGTTATTCAAAAATAGCAGATATACAAGCTCATAGCGCGGCACCGAGTGCCGCGCTATGAGCTTGTAGATCTGCTATTTTTGAAAAATCTTGAAACTTTTTTTGGGGGATTTTTTTCAAAAAACTGTTAGGATTTAGAAAACATTTTTAAGAATCGCCTTAATGGGTTAACTGGAATTTGAGTAAAATCTGTTATTCACACAGATGTATAAGGAAACTTGACACAGATAAAAAAAACAGATCTATAGCATCTTAAGAGTAAGACAGGGTCTACTCTGTGGGGACCCCCAGGGGTCCTTGAGGGGGTTCCAGGGGGTCCCCAGCAAAATGAGTAACTGTTTTGCTTCTAGAGGGTCCCTGGAACAAAAATATTTGACAAATGTTGGCTTTAAAAATATACATATTCAAAGATTACGTTTTTTTTCAAAAATAGCAGCACTCGGTGCCGCACTACGAGCTTATAGATCTGCTATTTTTGAATAGCCAAATAAATCTAAAATGACACAGACAGATGCATGGGTTATAAGACAATCAGTTGGCACAGCAGTGACTCCAGTCTGCTGCATGTGCCACACACCATTGATGAATGAATGATATCATGTACATCATGTAGTACAGTGGTTCTCAAACTTTTTCATGTCAAGCACCCCCAAAATGATATGTATTTGGCCGCGGACCCCCATCTCAAAATATGTTGTTCCAGGGACCCCCCCCCCCCCCAAGCAAAGATTTGAGTTAAAAATGTTCACTTAAAAAAAATATATATATATATTCAAAGGTAAGGTTTGCACAAATGTTGTCCAAAATAGCAGATCTACAAGCTCATGATAGCCTATGAGCTTGTAGACCTGCTACTGCTTTTATTGGGCATGCTTTTGACCCCCTTTTGATAAAAAATAAAGTCAGGAGGATAATAATAATAGTAAGATGGGCCATTACTATAGCATTAAAAATTAAAATTTAAAAAAAAAAAAAAAAAAAAAAAGTTTTTTTTTTTTTTTTTTTTTCAACTATCAACTATCAACTAACAAGGTCGACTAGTGGTTATACTAGTCGACTAGTCGACTAGTCGACTAGTTGGTGAAAGCCCTAACACACACACACACACACACACACACACACACACACACACAATGGCCACTTTGAGAACCATGATCAACATGCCCCCGCGTGTCAGTGTTGTGCGCGAACTGCCCCGCAGCCACGCCCCTTTACGCAGCGCACCAACCCAATGGTTTATTCTGTGTGTGTGTGTGTGTGTGTGTGTGTGTGTGTGTGTGTGTGTGTGTGTGTGTGTGTGTGTGTGTGTGTGTGTAACTGCTGGACGGTGTGTGCGCTCGATCTGCGTCTCTCTCTCTCTCACTCACACACACACACACACGCACACACACACACACACACACACACACACACACACACGCCGGTATCTGCTTTCCTCACGAGGAGCGCGTCAGTTTGAGGTTTCCTTTCCTTTGGGGGGGGGGGGGCGTGTGCACTGTCTGTGCAGCAGCTAGATCTACCAGATCACACTCACTGGCACTGACTGGACTAAACACACCGATCGCTCCCCACCGAGACATTCAAATAAGGGATCAATCAAGGGATCAAAAGGACAATCGCTATAGCTTTAAACCCCCCCGGCCGTGCGTAAACTTGGGATCGAAAGAAACGGGTCGATCTCTCTCTCTCTCTCTGTGTGTGTGTGTGTGTGTGTGTGTGTGTGTGTGTGTGTGTGTGTGTGTGTGTGTGTGTGTGTGTGTGTGCGTGCGTTGGGATCTTTCGCTCTTTTGCCTCTAAAGGGAGGTAAATGGACGAAGTCAGATCAAGGTACAACACCATGCAATGAGTCACACAGCAGCACCATGGATCATCAGACTCACAGGAATACATGATAATGATAATAATCATAATCATGGATCAGACTCCCAGGAATAAAGCTGTGCTGAAGAGAAGCTGCCTCTTCTTATTGCAGCTGTTTGCCTGTTGTCTGCTGCTGTCTGTCTATGGAGAGGTAAGTTATAGTTCAAGTTGTCTGTCTTCCAGTGGTGGAAGAAGTAGCTACTCAGATATTTTACTTAACCCATTAAGACCTGATGCCGCTTCTAAACATTTTCTAAATCCTAAAAGTTCTTCGGAAAAAAAAATAGCAGATCTACAAAATGCTATGAGCTTGTATATCTGCTATTTTTGAATAGCCAAAGAAATCTAAAATGACACAGATGCGTTCCAGTAAAAGTAACAGTATCACAATATAAAAATACTCTGGTACAAGTAAATGGCCTATGTTCAAAATGTTACTTGAGTAAAAGTACAAAAGCATTGGCATCGAAATATACTTAAAGTGCCAAAAGTAAAAGTAGCGAAATGTTTGAAAATAGCAGATCTACAAGCTCACAATGAGTTGCATCTTGACGTGTTATGAGCTTGTAGATCTGCTATTTTCAAATAGTATATTACATTTATAGTAATAATAATAAATGTATAAATTAAATTGGGCAAAAGTGGTATATATGTTTTATAAGGTGATAATGTATATCTGAAAAGTAACTAGTAACTAGAAGTTAATTCATATAATTGTAGTGGAGTAAAAAGTACAATATTTGCCTCTGAGATATAATGGACTAGAAGTAAAAGTATTGAAAATTGGAAAGCTCCAGTAAAGTAAAAATACCTCAAAACTGTACAGTACAGTACATATACTTAGTTACTTTTCACCACTGGAGGTAAGTTATGTTCAAGTTGTCTTTCTTGGCCATAAATAAATGTCACAGAGTTTACAAGTAGCCTACACATCAACACATGACACCTTATCTTATTATTGTGTTGCCACACCAGTGTGCCATATAGATATTTATAAGTGAAAGGGAAATAATGGGGTCAGTTCAATGTATAGCCTTTCTGTTCTAATATCAGCATGTTAGATTTATTACCTTTGAAAGCTGTTATTTCGACTTGTCTGGAAGTTTTGACTAGGCTGTTATGACCCAAATTCCCTCATCTGGAACTGGGATGATAGGCTACTTGCCGCCCTTATCAGTATTATGTCTATGGGAAAATAATGGACTGTAGCCCAGTGATGGAAGAATTACTAACATGTTTTTACTTAAGTAAAAGTATCAATACTGCAATGTAGATATACATGATGTACTCTGTTACTTACTGTAGAAGTAGAAGTCCCGTATTCAAAATGTACTTTAAAAGTTTAAAAAGTATCGACATCAAAATATACTTAAAGGCACCTATATGTAGAAAGTACTCATTGTGCAGAATGTCCTATTTCACAAGTTAAAAATGTATAAAAACATCTTTTGAAAATAGACGATCTACAAGCTCACAATGTGTCATTTTGAGCTTGTAGATCTGCTATTTTCAAATGGCCGAAATATATATAGGGCTGAAGTGGGTAATGTATGTTTCGTAAGTAACTAAAAGTTTTCATATACCGGTAATTGTAGTGGAGTAAAAGTACAATGTTTTCCTCTGAGACGCAGTGGGGTAGAAGTAAAAGTATTGAGAATTGTAAATACTGAAGAAAGTAACATACCTAAAAATTGCACTGTATTGTACAGTACTTGAGTCAATGTACTTAATTACTTTACACCACTGCTGTAGCCAATGACTGGATGTCTTTGATATACAATAGCCTGCAACCACATCTGGGTGAATGATTCTGAATCAGAGGGAGCCCAGCGTAACGGGAATGTAGGGGGCTACACATACAAATTATGAATGGTCAAGCTTGTATTGGAATATCTTTATTAAAAGGATACATGTTTTGGAATTGGTCGTCTAATAGTTTGACTGATTAATGACAATAGGCTCTATGCACAGCAGCCATATTGTGAAGACATTCACAGGTGTTGCCAATGATACTAATTGCTCTGTTCCATTCTGGTCAAACAGAGTCAGGGTGTTGATATTGTGCATGTTGGCTCACTGGAAACACTCTGCTACACCAGTGGGTCAAAAAATGTAGGTCCAGGGACCCTCATGGTTCCTTAAGGGGTTTCCAAATGGCCCCTTACAGATGTGTAACTCTAAGAGTGTACACATACATTTGTGCACTCTCAGAGTTATGGGGGTCGTGGAAATCCACTAAATGGAACAGAGCCTTCATTAGTATCATTGTGAATGTCTTCACAATATGGCTGCACATTTTTGTTTTAATCTCCATGTTGCGACCTCCTCCTGTAATCATTTAACAGCTTATCATACGTATGATATCTCAGGTTTCTTTTCAAATGCACCTTCGCCAACACCCTTAAACCCTGCTGCCAATGCGTAAAGCCCCCTGTGGAGAGCGGGGGGTCTCATTACAAGGTATAGACCGCAGACCCCTTCAGATGTCCATGTAAACTGTGAGGAAGCTGCATGCTTCCCTGTTAAGTTGCAGCAGATCGACGCTCCAGGCCACTCAGAACCACTGCTGCATGTGTCTGCTTATAGCTGTGACACTGACACCTCATTAGAAAAGGCTGACAGAGTATAGGCTGCTCCAGTGTAGTGGTCCTCAAAGTTTGTCTTTATTATTCCAACCCCCATAACTCTGAGAGCATACAAATGGAACCAAACAGAGGTACAAGCTCAAAATGCGCTTCGAGCTTGCGGATCTGCTACTTTTGATGCTTTTGTGTGACGCTGTAGTATGATCAAGTAGGCCATTCATTTAAGAAAAAACACAAAAAGTTAGAATTTGGAGAGGTTTCTGCCCGACAGCAACAACATGTACTTAGTTACTTCCCAGCACTGTTGTGTCGACAGCTCATTATAAACAGCTAACAGAGTAGGACAGCCATGACAGCACAACACTTCCAGACATAATATGTATAGTGGTCGCAGGCTCTATTTTCCCTCCATGCGTGACAGTATTGATTTCAGCTGTCTGGGGGCTTCGCTGCCTCATAAAGCGGTGTCATACAATAAACGCCACTTAAATTAACCCCATGGTAATTCTTTAGCATTCTATTAGTCAGCCGTCCATCGACGTCATCTCCTGCAGCTGTCCCCCGTCCTCAATATAGCCCTGACCCATGAACTGATTGAATGGATAACAAACCAAAAGGATTTGGACAATCAGACCAATATGTTTTGTCTAATAGTCCAGGGGCCAAGCCAGATTTTGGTACCACCTAAGGTGGCCGTACATTTTTGGTATTTTCGTATTCCTACATGTCTCTAGTTTATATTTTGGTATGATACATCTTCCAATTCAGTAGCTTAATGACAGTAATCACTCTAAACCGGCTAATGTATCCGGTAGGAGACACAAAGTAGAACCTTTGTGTCTCCTACCGGAAATACACCCGGGCATCAAATTATTGCGACAAAAAACAAAATATATCCATGTATTCAAGGCTTCATGGGGTGTGCAATTGATAGAAAATAAATCATTTTTTGGGTGAACTCCTCCTTTAAGTTTCCCAGGGGGACTCTCTACCCATTCAGCTATGACCACCCTAGACCGAAGGAGGGTCAACTTTTACAAGCTTATGGAAAGCAGTCTTTTTGCAAACACCAAAAATCTGAGAAGTTATCAATTCCACACCACATGAAGCCTTGAATACATGGATATATTTTGTTTTTTGTCGCAATAATTTGATGCCCGGGTGTATTTCCGGTAGGAGACACAAAGATTCTACTTTGTGTCTCCTACCGGATACATAGCCGGTAGGTAGTGATAACTGCCATTAAGCTACTGAATTGGAAGATGTATCATACCAAAATATAAACTAGAGACATGTAGGAATACAAAAATACAAAAGATTTACGGCCACCTCAGGTGGTACCAATTTGTGAAAATATCAGTGTTGGCCCCTGGACTATAAGAAGAGGGAGGACATCTAAGATGACCAGGATGCTCATTATAGGCTCTATGCACAGCAGCCATATTGTGAAGACATTCACAGGTGTTGCCAATGATACTAATGAAGGCTCTGTTCCATTCTGGTCAAACAGAGTCAGGGTGCTGATATTGCGCGTGTTGGCTCACTGGAGACACTCTGCTACACCAGTGGGTCTAAAATTGGGGTCCAGGGACCCTTATGGTTCCTTGAGGGTGTTCCAAATGTCCTCTTACGGGTCCATTTGGTTCCATTTGTACACTCTCAGAGTTATGGGGGTCGTGGAAATGAGAAGGTCTGAGAACTACAGTATGCTACATACACAAAATGGAACAGAGCCTTCGTTAGTATCATTGGTAACACCTGTGAAGGAAGTGATAATATGGCTGCTGTGCATAGAGCCTATTATGAGATGGTGCAATTCCTGTCTGGCTACTCACTCTGTGTCTCGTTGATGCATACCTGCCAAGTGCCAACCCTCCTGAAATTCTGCAGGAGACTCCTTTTATTTGACCATTTCTCCTTATTGACTCATTTTCCTCCATTTCTCTTTTTTTTGGGGGGGGATTTTTGGGGGATTTCACCCTTTTTGGCGTGGCAACCCGTGTGACCAAGGTCCACATAATTAAGACCTCCCCTCACACACCTCACTGATATGCAGCCACAGCCATTCATGTTCATTTGCGTAGTTCCTGTCTCTCTTGCCAGGCCACTTGCCATGCCTCTCTTTCTGAGAGAATGGGAATGTTACTCTTTTATTGGCGCTTTATGCATATGATGTCTGGATAAACTCCAGTCCCACATACAGTGTACACATACATTCCATATATCTAAGTGATACATTGTAATTGAATGCAATTGTAAAGAGATTGTCACTTTTCAGTAAAGTGGTTATTATTAAACATGGATCCTTTTAATGGATCCTATGTAAGTAAAGCCTGATAAAAGTATCAAACTCCCAAAATACACCAGAATACTGGGAGAAAAATTCTGGCCCCCCCAAAAAAAGACTCCCCCCTAGAAAAAAACAACTCCTTTTATCTGACGGTCTGAGGTTGGCAGGTATGCGAGAGTTGGTAGTCTTTGTGGACAGCTCAGAAACCTGCCTACCAGTGACATCATTGGTAGGCAGGGATCTATCAGCTTGGGGGTTACGAGCTTATTGAAACTACAGCATTTCTGTTCCTGGCAAGCTAGCATGCTGAAGTAGAAGCCATTGTTTCGAGCATGAATAAAAACAATACAAACAAGTTGGAAATCTTGTTTGAAATTGCCACACCTGCGTACTGATGATGTCACTGGTAGGCAGTGTGTCTGAACTGTCCACAGCCCTCCTCTGAGACACAGAGAGTAGACAGAAATGGTGCCGAAATCTTATAATGAGCATCAGTGAGGACCAATTACGTGAAGATAAGGTTGAAAATGGGCAAAGTGCTCCTGTAAGTGTCTGCAGTATATCTTGAGAAAAAGCTGCCCCATTTATTGTGAAAAATGCTGCTAATTGTCCTAAAAGTGACAGCAAAATCCTGAGAAATTGCAGCAAGCAAAAAGCTTGCATGTCCTATATAACGTTCTAACAGAAAAAAAAACACTGTTTCCAAGTTGCAATGTGACATAGCTCTGTTTACACAATGCTGTACCTCATCCAACTGTACATACTTTCCCCATTTATGTTTTCTTAAATTGTTTTCTTATGCTTCTGACTCTTGCTTTGGCAATGTAAACGTATGTTTTCACATGTCAAATACAGCTCCTTTGAATGTAATTGAAATTGAATATTGTTCACTGGCGTTTGAACTTGTTGTACCATGCAGTTCTTGACTATGGAATGAATAGGCTCTATGCAAAGCAGCCATATTGGAAAGAAATTGGGCCTCTTCCTTACTTCCTTCACTGGTGTTACCAATGATACTAATGAAGGCTCTGTTCCATTTAGTGTAGCACAGTGGTTCTCAAACATTTACATTTCAAGGACCCCCATAACGCTGACAGTGTACAAATGGAACCAAATGGACGGGTCCATTTGGTTCCATTTGTACACTCTCAGAGTTACCTGTAAGGGTCCATTTGGAACCCCCTCAAGGAGCCATGAGGGTACCTGGACCACACTTTGGGACCCACTTGTGTAGCGGAGTGTTTCCAGTCAGCCAACATGCACAATATCAGCACCCTGACTCTGTTTGAGCAGAATGGAACATTAGTATCATTGGTAACACCTGTGAAGGAAGTAGGGAAAAGGCCCAATTTCTTTACAACATGTTTGCTGTGCATAGAGCCCATTACATTGATCATCAGTGACAAAGTAAACATTAACATTGTGAAACTAGGCTATGTATAATGTGTGCTTGATTTTAATGGTCTAATGTTATCTTGCACCGCCAGGTCCCTCAAGAAGGCTATTTGAACACTCTGCAGAGTGCTGGTGAGTTTTCCTTTTGTGTATTTTCACAATTAACCTACATTTGACTGTAGTTGATGCTTGTATCCTGAGGGACATGTTTTTTTTTTTTATCATGCTGCAACTTTCTGTGCTATATGCTTGCCTGCAAAATCAGCGCTTACAGTGCATTATACTTAGATCACTCTACATCGTTAATTTTCTGTGTGTGTGTGTGTGTGTGTGTGTATATCTTGCATACTAATAGGCCGATCAATGTCATATTTAATGTATACGTTGACAGCGGGCCAGGGACCTCAATTCTCTAACAGTTTTTAAATTGGTAATCGTGGCGACTTGACCTGATAGAAGAGCGGTCAGGGCTCTAGAGCTCTAATGCCTGACAGTGAGTCCCCGGTTCAATTCCTGGCTGGCACGATGTCACCCCCCTTGTTCTCTCCACTGTACCTATCCAATGAAGGCATCACCGTCGCACTGCAGTGTGTCTACCAGTGGTGTAAAGTAACTAAGTACATTCACTCAAGTACTGTACTTAAGTACAGTTTTGAGGTATTTTGACTTTATTGGACTATTTCCAATTTTGAGTACTTTTACTTCTACTCCACTACATATCAGAGGCAAATGTTACATACTTTTGCTCCACTACAATTATTTGAAAACTTACTAGTTTTTTTTAGTTACTAGTTACTTTGTAGATTTTGATTATTATTACAAAACATACACCACTTCAGCTTTGTATACATTTCGGCCATTTGAAAAGCTAACAATGCGTCGCGACGCATTGTGAGCTTCTAGATCTGGTAGAGCTTGTAGATCTTGTAGATCAGATTTTTTACACTTGAAAACTTGCGAAATGGGACATTCTGCATATTGAGTACTTCCTACTTTTGGTACTTTAAGTACATTTTGATGCCGATACTTTTGTACTTTTACTCAAGTAAATTTTGAATTCTGAACTTTTACTTTTATAACAGAGTATTTCTACATTGCAGTGTCTCTACATTGATACTTTTAGTACTTTATCCACCTCTGGTGTCTACATAGGTGGTGTGCCTCTTTCCCTTTCTAGCTGTGCCTTGGGTAAGGGTTGCCTCCCACAGTGTCAGTTTGCTCGCTGCCAGCCCCGGGTGCCTGACACAGTGCCTTAGCTGCCAGCCTCATCCTTCTCTCTCTGACCTTGTCCGTAGTAGAGGTCCACGTTTTTTTTTCTGATGGTGGTCCTCCCATGTGACACTAAAAGTGCCATTCGTAGCAGTCTTGTTTAGACGCCGTCCAGGGCCTTTTTCCTGCTGTGCTGTGAGCGTCCATGTCTCGTCCCCCGTACGGCAGTAGTGATTGTGCTTCCGTAATCTGCTAGCAACGTACCATGGACACTGTTGGAAGAAAGTTTGTCTGGGGAGGTCAGCAGGTGCAAATAGGGTTGGGATTAGGGATGTTAACAATTCATCTATAATCGATTAACTACCGTTAAGAATGTAGTCAATTAGAGTTATCGATTTTCAATTAATACAAATTAAAAAAATGGGAAAAAGAATATAATTAGATTTTAGTTTATTTATGTACTTTTTTTGGGGGGGTGGGGGCTAGTGAAAGTTAGAGGTATGGTGTGTGTGATATCAAATGTGAGTTTACCATAATAGTAATCACAGTAATCCTTAATCATATTCCATCATATTCAAGGGCTTTTGGAGAGAAATGAGACAGACTCCATAGAGCACTGCAGACAGGGCAGGTGTGTGTGTCTGTGTCCAGCTGATGCTCGTTGACGCTTGTTAATGTTATATACACTAGACCATACCCGGTGAAAGGCGCAGGTGAAAGTAGTTGCAAAGTTGGGGTTAATGCACGTCCTGTCGCGCGGTTTCTCCCCCGCGCGCGTCCCGTCGTGGCTCCCCCACCCCCCCCCCCCCTCCCCGTCATGGCTTCCCCCCCTCCTCCCCGTCGTGGCTTCCCGTCCTCCTCCCCCCGTGGGTCGCGTTGCGTCACCCCTCCCCACGGGCGTATATATATATATATATCAGCACGGAGAATGGCCGAGAGCTCCCATTTTCGGTTCCGGACTAGAATTTCCCTTTTGGTCCTAACAAACACCGCTTATCAATTCATCGGTTAATTGTTGGATAAGGTTATCAATTATCAATGAATGAATTAATCGATAATATGCATCCCTAGTTGGATCCAGCATTGAGGAACCAGGAATCGGTTCCATCACATTTGGAACCGTTTGCGGAACCGTGTTTTTATCACACTGTCAGAGCTGGTATGTGGGACTTCACGTCTGCTATACAATTACAATACCGGTGGTTCTCAAATGTTTTAATTCCAAGGACCACCATAACTCTGAGAGTGTACAAATGGAACCAAATGGATCCCTTTGGTTCCATTTGTACACTCTCAGAGTGTCCTATTTGGAACCTCCTAAAGGGAGCTGTTAAGGAATCAGACCGTTAAGAGGGAACCGTTAAAGAACCGGAATCGTTAAAACCCTAAAAGATCCCAACCCTGTAGGTACAAACCTCTATAATCCCTCTCTGAGGAACTACAAACGCAACCAGATGGCAATTCATTCACGGAGAGAGATAGAACACACTTTGTACACGGAAGACAGTGTCTGTCTGGCAGAAATTATGAAATCTCCGATACAAATTTATCAAAGTGTGTCGGAGGGTGATGCGTTGAATATTGTATTGACATTTTCAAAAGTGCAGCAGTACAACGAGTTCAAATCGCCAAATGGATGAGACACAAACAAAGCCAAAGGCTTGTTTTCCATTGTGGTACATTAAACATTCAACACTCAAACAACTGGTCAAGCAACGGTGCAAACAAACAACGTTACACAATATTAAATATCAATATGCTGTGTGTTGTTTGAAGCAATTCATGCCACATCAAGTATTGAACAATTTAGTCCGCCGAGAACTTTGTTCGCTTTTGGCAAGCCGAAAGAAAAAACACAATGCGACTTCCTTTGAAGTATGCTTCCAGGTTTAATTCCTGCAAACATTCAACAGACGCGCACGCACGCACGCATGCACGTACGCACGCACGCACGCACGCACGCATGTACGCACGCACGCACGCATGCACACATGGATGGATGAACATAGTCTACTCTGGACACATGCTTTTTGTTATGTGGAGCAAATGTTTTGTTTTTCTTTGTTTTTTGCCAGAGTGGTTTTGGGTCAGTAAGAACAGAGCTTATTGTTTAATAAACAATTGAACTGAACATTTGTTTGCCTGCTTATCTGTCTGACTTGCAGTAAACGAACCAAACCCAGGGACCAACAGAAAAGGAACTGAGTTCTTTGTTCTTTTGAAAAAAATCCATACATTTAAAAGACTTTTAAGATGTAGTGAAAATAGCAGATCTACAAGCTCACAACGCGTCACGATGCGACACGTTGTGAGCTTGTAGCTATTTTGACTGGTTTGGGTCCCAGGGGAGACATCAAATATCTCTTTTGGGTGTTGAGCTAAAAAGTCTGAGAACCACTGCTCTAGGGAAACTGTCTTTGGATTGGCAAACTGAGAAAAAAAAAGTTATCTGTGAAGTATGGAGCCCGCCTTAGTCTGCACATTTTGAGTCCCGTTTTTTTGGGTGTCGTGTGAGATAATAATTTGTTATTTCAGCAGGACGTGACATTTTCTGGTGGCATTAAAAAGCACGAGAATAGCTCTGAATTGTAAAGCACCCCCCCCCCCCCCCCCTCTCTCTCTTTTTCTCTTTTGGCTGGGTTCATTATTAGAAGGCTTTGATGTGCGCACAGATTGCGATGATCAGATGGAGAGAGATGTTCAGCGGCCCTGAAGGAGGAGACCATCTCTCTGTGTGTCCTCACGCAGCCTCTCTACCAGCGTTGCCATGTCCGCTTATAATAAGCGACTTTGGGCTTTGTTTTTCTGTAATGTTGCGTGTTAAATATCGGTAGGTTGCTAGGTTGTTTCTAAAGTGTATAGCTGCTTGTTGGCTTGTTTCATAATGTTGTTTAAACCAGTAGTTATTTAACATTTTCATGTCAAGGACCCTCCAAATTAATATGTATTTGTCCACGGACCCCCCATCTGAAAATATTTTGTGCTAGGGACCCCCCCCCCCCCCCCGTACACAATTTGTGTTGTTAAAATGTTTCCAAAAATGTTCCAAATTTTGTCCCTTTTCTATTTTTCTTGTTTTGAAAATAGCAGATCTACAAGCTCACAACGCGTCACACCGCAACACGTTGTGAGCTAGTAGATCGGCTATTTTCAAATAGCCTATAGGTAAAATAGGATTAAAGTTTGGCATATAGGCTACTTGCTTGTTTTGGGCTTGTTTTCATCGACCTGGCTGCTTATTTCTCCCGCAAAATCTGGCAACACTGCTCTCTACTCTGTCTCCTTCTCTCCTTTATCTGTGTCATTCTCTCCTGGTAGCCTCTCTTTGCCATTCTCTCTCTTTACTGTTCCCTCTCTTCGTCCCTCTGTGTTTCTCTGATAACTGCATTTTTCCTCTTTCTCTCTCTCTCTCTGTCTCTCAGTGATAAATGCTGCATTTACGTATGCAGTGCCTTTTATCCAAAGTGCTTTACAATGTCACACACACACACACACACACACACACACACACACACACACACACACACACACACACACACACACACACACACACACACACACACACACACACACACACACACACACACACACACACACACACCGACGGCGGAGTAGGAAACCATGCCAGGCACCGACCTGCTCATCAGGAGCTAGTTAGAGTGGTCTGGGTCAGGTGTCTTGCTCAAGGGACGCTTCGACACTTACCCAGGTGTGGGAGCCTTAGTGGGATCGAACCGGCAACCTTTCTGACTCCCAAGCGGCATCTCTACCTCCTGAGCCACTGCCGCCCTCTCTCTCTCTCTCTCTCTCTCTCTCTCTCTCTCTCTCCCCCCCCTGTCTCTTTCTCTCTCTCCATTCTCTCTGCCATAGATCGCCTCCCCCACCCACCCACCCACTCCTCCTCCTTCTCCTCCTCAGTGCCAGTCAGCCATTCCCTCTGGTCCAGAATCCATCTCATCCGCAGCCAAAAGACACAGCGTTCCGCCCGGCCACCAAATGACCCCCCCCCCACCCCACCCCACCCCAACAACTTTGAAAAAGCAGCTTTTATGCTTCTATTCCATCTCTATTTAGCTTGATTCATCTCTGCTCTTCGCTGATATTGATCTGATCTGAATGCCAAAACATCCATCAGCTCTCCACTCATTACAGCGTTGAGGGGACAGTCATTAGACCTGTCCTTCTGTATGGAATAGAATCAGTGGTTCTCAAACTTTTATTTTGATGTCAAGGCCAGTGGTACTCACATTTTTTTACTTAAGTAAAAGTATTGCAATGTAGACATACTCTGTTTACTTAAGTAAAAGTCTGGAACAAAAAAAAATGACTTGAGTAAAAGTACAAAAGTATTGGCATCAAAATGTACTTTAAGTACCAAAAGTAGTCATTATACAGAATGTCCCGTTACAAGTTTTCACAAGTTTTCAAAAACATCTTTTGAAGACAGCAGATCTACAAGCTCACAATGCGTCGCGATGCAACGCATTGTGAGCTTGTAGATCGGCTATTTTCAAAATGGTCGATGTATATATATGGGTTGAAGTGGTTAATGTATGTTTTGTAATAATAATCAAAATATAATCAAAATAGTAACTAAAGTGTTCAAATAATTGTAGTGGATTAAAATTATGATATGTGCCTCTGACATCACATGTAGTGGAGTAGAAGTAAAAGTATTGGAAATTGGAAATACTCAAGTAAAAAAAGTACAAATACCTCAAAATTATACTTAAGTACAGTACTTGAGTAAATGTACTTAGTTAATTTACACCTCTGGTCAAGGTCAAGGACCCCCTTGTATATTGTGAGAGTGTAGACATGTCAACTATCAATCATTTAGCTGGGAAACCGCTGGAGATTCTACCTTGAGATCGAGCGCTAGTGGTGTAGACAGGAGAGAGAGGGGAGGGGGAGAGCTGTGTGTAAGGGGGTTTTGCTAACCTTAGAAAAGTAATTTACTGGGCCTATATGCAGTATTAATACGGTACCACCTTGTTCACAATCCTGTGGACCAGACATTGCAAAAGAAAACAAGAAAGCCAATGTCTTGTTTCAATTGGGGTCCTTTTGTACTCAATTCATAGTGACATTAAATGATAGACAGATATACACTACTGTGCCGAACATCATATAAACAGTTTAGAAATTAAAAAGAAAAAAGACAAACAATATATGTTAAACTTGTGTGTGTGTGGGGGGGTGGGGGGGTGGGGAGGTGGGGTTTATGACTTTTACAGGGGCCAGTTTTGATTTGCAGCCACCTGAAGGTACTCTTTTAGGGCAGTTTTGAAGGAGAATATAGGGGTTTTACACTCATTCGACATTTTTGTTGCATAGCAGGAGAACAAATTCAACCCCTTGTTTGTGTCAAATATGGGTTGGACGTGATCAGTGGAGCTACCTACCTCTGTTGTTGTGATTGTGGACTTTCATTTTACGTTTTTGAAGTACTTTGACAGGTACATGGGTATCTTAACGTTGTGGTGTATCTTGTAGACCAGGCCCATTGCAAGTTGCTGTACTCTGTCCTCTACCCTGAGCCATCCGACCCTAGCAAAGTGAGCAGGGGTTAAACGAGTTGTAGGTGTAAGGCCAGTTTGTTTTGGGATGTCTGGAGCCTTGTTTTTAAGGTGTTGTGGTACCATGAGGTGCACGCATAGTTGAAGTAACCTTGGATGAGGGCCCCTGTAAGAATCCTCAAGGTATTCTTACTGACTAGAGAGGAAATATTCTACAAAAAGACAGAAAAGCAAGCCCAAAGTCGCTTATAATAAGCAGCAGACCAGGCAACACCGCATTTCCAGTCTCTGCATGTGGAGTACCTAAACCTGATACCGTTGCCTATACACATCCCACGCTGCCGTGCTCACACATGTGCTTCACACACACACACACACACACACACACACACACACACACACACACACACACACACACACACACACACACGCGCACACGCACACACGCTCTCTCACAGCGTTACTTCATACACACACACACAGACACAGCTGTGGATTCCTCCCAGATGCCTGTACGTTCATGTTGTATAATTTATGGTAATGATGAACGGACAGCTCCAGGGGCCCTCTCCACTTCAACAAGGGCCCGCTTCTCTGCCCGGCCCCCCGTTGACCTTCTGACCCCCCCCCACTCACACACACACATGCACACCATCCTCCCACTGACTGGCCATTAAGCTCTGTTTCTGCTCTGTTCTGAATGTCTGGACTACTAGCGTTCATGACACGACTCTGTTATTGTATAGTATAGCCTCTGTGGTGTGTGTGTGTGTGTGTGTGTGTGTGTGTGTGTGTGTGTGTGCGCGTGCGCGTGCGCGTGTGTGCATGTGTGCGTGCGTGTGTGCGTGCGCGCGCGCGCAACCGTAACCTTTACACCATCACCCATAACCACCTCCCACAGAAGGAGCACCCAGGCAGGCAGGGCACCCATCGTCGTTGTCTCACTGGGTGAACTCTATCAAATATTGATGGGTGCTGCTGTGTTTATCATCCAGGCAGGGGAAAGAGGTCAGAATGGAATATACATGGAGAAATGTACCACTGAAAGTGTGCTGCACAATAAATCAGTGGTTCTCAACCTTTTCAGGATCAGGAAAGTGGTTTAACCCTTTAAGACCGGGAACTTAATTATTATTATTTTTAATTAAAAAAAGACCGGGAACGCATCTGTGTAATTTTTTATTTCTTTGGCTATTCAAAATACCAGATATACACGCTGCACTATGAGCTTGTAGATCTGCTATTTTTGAAAAATCTTGGATATTTGTGCAAATCTTTGAGTATATATATATATATATATATATATATATATGTTTTAAAGCAAACATTTTTAACTCCGATCTTTGCTCCTGGGGGGTCTGGGGGAACAACATATTTTGAGATGTGGGTGCGTGGCCAACGTATCATTTTGTGGGGTCCTTGACATGGAATAGTTGGAGCACCACTGATATAACAACATAAGTTTAAAAAAAAAAAAACTGCTAGGCTTCAGAAGACATTTGTCAAATTTAAATTAAAAGATTTGCGAAAATTTCACGATTTTTCAAAAATAGCGGATAGTGCCGCGCTATGAGCTTGTAGATCGGCTATGTTTGAATAGTAGATCCAAAGAAATCTTTAAAATGACACAGATATGCGTTCCCGGACGAAAATGTTAATCCACAGGTTTAAACAACATTAGGCAGGAAAGCCCCAATAAGCAACTACACTTTTAGATACAAGACCCAAAAAAACACAACCAGCAACTACTGTATACCAATGTATACAAGCGACTTTACAGAAACACAAAAGCCCAACGCCACTTATAATTAATAAGCGGACTTGGCTAAACTGTATACAGTCATGACTTACTGAAGCTTCGTGATGATATTGCTGTATACAATATCTCACACTGCATGTTGTCCAAAACACTTTCAATGCTCTCTGGCACAGAAGATTCCCCCAAGAGGCTTTTATCAAGGGCACAATGAGCACAGAAAAATACTTCATGACATGAGCTAACCCTGCATGGGAGAAAAATAATAAATAAAAGAAACACCTTTTCAGCAAGCTGCCAGCTAGCCTAGTGTTTTATACACATCCTCGGGGGGGATAGATGTAAGAGAGGCTTTGTTTGTTTAGAGGAAAACGCAAAGCTCGCCGTTTTGTCGGAGCAGAGGTGCTTGTTGGCAGGGGTTTTGATCCGATGAGTCATGGTTGCAGTGATTTAATCCTGTGGTTCTTAAACCTTTTCATTTCAAGGACCCCCCCATTAATCTTGAGAGTGTACACACAGAACCAAAAGGTTCCATTTGTACACCCTCAGAGTTACAGACCTGTAAGGGTCCATTTGGAACCCGCCCCTTTAGGAACCCTGAGGGTCCCTGGACCCCACCTTGAGAAACAAACACTGGGTTAATGTGATGGCGGCAGTGGTTTAATGTGATGAGTCATGGTGGCAGTGGTTTAATGTGATGAGTCAATGTGGCAGTGGTTTAATGTGGTGAGTCATGGTGGCAGTGGTTTAATGTGATGAGTCAATGTGGCAGTGGTTTAATGTGATGAGTCATGGTGGCAGTGGTTTAATGTGATGAGTCATGGTGGCAGTGGTTTAATGTGGTGAGTCATGGTGGCAGTGGTTTAATGTGATGAGTCATGGTGGCAGTGGTTTAATGTGATGAGTCATGGTGGCAGTGGTTTAATGTGGTGAGTCATGGTGGCAGTGTTCTAATGTGATGAGTCATGGTAGCAGTGGTTTAATGAGATGAGTCATGGTGGCAGTGGTTTAATGTGATGAGTCATGGTGGCAGTGGTTTAATGTGATGAGTCATGGTGGCAGTGGTTTAAATGGTAAATGGTGCATTTATATAGTGCTTTTATCCAAAGCGCTTTACATAGATTGTGCATTAAATTCACCCATTCACGCACACATTCATACACCGATGGCGGAGGAAACCATGCAAGGCACCAACCTGCTCATCGGGAGCAATTAGGGGTTCAGCGTCTTGCTCAAGGACACTTCGACACTAACTCTGGGGGAGCTCTGTGATGAGTAGGCATGTAACGATTCACTCAACTCACGATACGATTTGAATCACGATTCGAGGTTCACGATACGATTCTTCACGATTTTTTTACGATTTTCTCAGCACATTTATTTTCCAGACAAATTACTGAAAACCTTGATTATCTATTTTACAAAAATCATGTATTTTAAAAAATATATATTTTCTCTTATCCTCTTTTTAATACATGAAATTAAATAAAGCCTTTTTATTCACGATGTACATGCATTAAGACATATACTTTTTTATTTGTAAAATAATAACTTTAAATATATAAGTCTTATGAAATAAATGAATTTTAAAACATATATCCCAGATGAAATGAATTATAAAGAAAACCTTCAAATAAACAAACTAAGGCTTAGCCTTGGGATTTACAAGTTATTTTTTATCTATGCTACATTCTCAGCATTCTGTATAAAACAACACATTTATGTACAGTAATAAGGGAAACTGTTTTAAACTGCTCCAAATGAGATTAGATAAAAATGAATTGATTAATATCAATGAAATTCGCTATATATCTGAAAGACAGTGTTGAAAGGAGTTTGGTGTTGTCAGCGGTCTGATACAATTGTTAAATTATTAAATTAGATTATTATTCATTGTACTCTGCAGCCGCACCGAGGAGCTCCAGAATTAGCCGTTTTCATTATAAGCCTTATCAGTTGTATGTTTCCTACAGAGTGTAAATCAGACAGCTAACAACGTCGTCAGACGGGGGAGGGGGTAAACGGTATAGTTTGGGCAATTCATCAATCAAATAAACATGTTTACATGCGACGCACATTTCCCTCTTTATGCAGTGCGATCGCCTAGTTGTTTAGATTTCATAGCCTGAGAGGACGTGAACCCCACTCTGCCGTTCATAGCCTGCTGTTCAGTGAGTGAAGAAGAGACGAACGCAGGCAGCTATGGTGGCCCTGAGGGGACAAAATAGTAGGCGGAGAACAAGGTAGGGAGTCTGATTCGATTGCGCCCTCTGCTGGTTGCATCGCGATGTCATATTTTATTGCATCGATTTAAATCGTCACCACTTTGAATCGATTTAAATCGATATACGATAAATCGTTACATGCCTAGTGATGAGTCATGGTGGCAGTGGTTTAATGTGATGAGTCATGGTGGCAGTGGTTTAATCTCATGAGTAAGGAAGAGAACTACTGCTGGCAGTAGAAATGGAATGCCGGAGATCAGTCTCATTGCCAAGAAAACAAAAGTATTGGCATTCAACACCGAGGACAGAACCATTGCTAATGCCAGCGGGATGGAGCTAGAGGTCGTCGAGGACTTCACATCTCAGGGCCTGGACTGCTTCAATGGAACAGGATCTGAAGGTCCGGAGGGCACATTTGCCTGGAATGCCCTACATGGGATGAGGAGAGTGTGGAGATCTGACATGGGAGATGACCTCAAGAGGCGGCTGTATGGGGCCGAGACATGGACCCTCACAGCACAGCAGGAAAAAGGCCTTGGATGGCATCTACACAAGAATGCTACGAATGGCACTAGATGTCACAAGGGAGGACCACATAAGAAACTTGGACCTCGGCGCTCGGGTGGTGCAGTGGTAAAGTCCCTGCCTACTACCACGGAGGTTGTGGGTTCGAATCCACCGTGGTAGCAACCGGCTTTGTTCGGGCGTCTATACGAACACAATTGGCCCGTGTTCAGGGGAGGGAAGCCGGACGGGGAGGATGCTATTGGCCATTGCATGTATTCCTACGGGCTGGGGCAGCACCAGTCAGCGGGGAGTGTTGTGCGGGAGGAAGAAGGCTCTACGATGTCCTCCCGGTGGGGGCTCCTCACTGGTAGGTGAGTCAGTAGGATACAACATCAGTGACTGACAACACAGAAATGTGTGTGGGGAGGAATTAATTGGCATAACGACTAAATTGGGGAGAAAAAGGGTTAAAAAAGAATTGTCTACTCTAAATGAATATTAAAAAAAATAATAATAAAAAACTTGGACCTCTACGGAGGCCTCCCACGGGTCACAAACAAGGTGCAGAGAGAGAGAAGGATGAGGCTGGCAGGGCACTGCGTCACGCACCCGGAACTTATGGCAAGACAACCGAAACTGTGGGAGCCAACCCAAGACACGGCTAGGGGTGCAGAAAGAGTCGCACCACCTACATAGACAACACTGCGGCGTGATAGCAGAGCTAACAACACTGCAGAGCTCAAGACCCTGATGCTGGACAGGATAGGCTCTATGCACATTAGCCATATTATCACTTCCTTCACAGGTGTTACCAATGATACTAATGAAGGCTCTGTTCCATTTAGTCTAGCACAGTGGTTTCCACAGGGGTAATTTCTCCATTCCGACATCTCGCCACTCCGACTAGTGGCTTCCACATGCGGTTAGGGTTAGGGTTAGGTATAGGGTTTGTTAACGTCGGAAAGGCGACATGTCGGAAAGGCGACATGCACCCGTTTCCACAACCCCCATAACTCCCCCATCTCTCAGAGTTACACACCTGTAAGGGGCCATTTGGAAACCCCAACTGTAGACCCACTGGTGTAACAGAGTGTTTCCAGTGAGCCAACATGCACAATATCAGCACCCTGACTCTGTTTGACCAGAATGGAACAGAGCCTTCATTAGTATCATTGGTAACTAGGGATGGAGCTCGTTAATTTTTATTGATAATGAGCACCTTATCGAGCCTGCTTATCGAACCGAGCTTTTATCGAGCCCACTATCGATCTTTTTCTATTATTAAGAAAAAAGACGTGAGACGAAAAATTCTGAACAGAACCGGTATCTTTTTTTATTGGCCAGTTGTCACAGTGAGTTTGTGGCTGACAACTATCTAAAATTAAAATGACAAAAGTTAAAAATATCTTTGCCTATCATTAAAACAACCATTCATATAATGTGCAATAAGTGTTAAATGGCTTTATATTATGAATAGTACTGTAATAATTACTATAAAATCTCCATGTCTCTTCAACTCTTTATAACAAAAAATGCATATTTATTTTTTCTATTTTTTCTTTGTTTTAACCAAAATATATCACTCGCACTACATTTTACTAGGGCCTTCAAATACAGTACTTTACAGAGTAACAGACAGAAGGCAAGTGACCTTTTTACTTTTGGAAAATAATATTGAAGAAACGGTTAATTTGTGTACTGTCACTTTAAAAGCGCAATTTATACTTCATCGTACGACGGTGTCACGCACCAAACATAGCCGATCTCCAAGCTCACACTGCGTCTGTTCGCACCACGTTGTGAGCTTGTAGATCTGCCATTTTCGGCAACGATAGACTGAGGGACGGACACGCTCAGCAACACTAGTTATTCATTCACAGGGAGATCCCAAACGGATTATTATCAATTGGATAATTAAAATTGTCAACGGAGACTTGCTACATTGGGTAGAAGAGGACGAGTGAAACTTTTGAGCGTTTCACTCGTTAACGCCATTGTTTCACCGCTGCACCGCACATGTAAACACAACAACGACGCAACCACCCGAGTGTACAAATGGAACCAAATGGACGCTTACAGCCCCCTTAAAATAGTGATGTAGTGAGCCAATAAAATTCCTCTTCCTTGTTAACCAGGGCAGCGCTGTTTGGCACAACTTGCAGCTATCAATACACTTTTAGACCAACATGTTTGTGCCAGCGTGAGTGATTAGATTTATTTCTTGATCGCCTCTTGTTTTGATAGTTTAGACATGACGTCAGGGGCCGCTGCACTCGATAACAGGCTCGACAAGCCTAAAGCTTATCGATACCCGGGTCTCGATAAATTCATGCCCGGGTATATAATGTACCCGGTTTTCGAGCTCCATCCCTAGTAACACCTGTGAATGTCTTCATAATATGGCTGCTGTGAATAGAGCCTGGTTAGGCCACACTCTCGCATTGCATCATTTATAATGTGATGAGTCATGGTGCAGAAAGAAAGCCACCGGCCAGGATGCGTCGGACGGTGTGTGTCCAGTGCTCAGTGTTCAGGCAGATTTACAGTAGGTTGCGGTCACACATGCATGAATGAAATATTTCCTTCCATTCATTTCCACAGTGGTGGAATAAGTACATTTTTTTACTTAAGTAAAAGTACCAACACTCCAATGCAGAAATACTCTGTTACAAGTAAAAGTCCAGAATTCAAAATGTACTTGAGTAAAAGTACAAAAGTATTGGTATCAAAATGTACTTAAAGTACCACAAGTAAAAGTACTCATTGTGCAGAATGTCCCATTTCACAAGTTCAAAATATTTTTAAAGCCCACAATGCGTCGCATTGCGACGCATTGTGAGCTTGTAGATCGGCTATTTTCAAATGGCCGAAATATGTAAAGGGCTGAAATGGTTATATATATGTTTTGTAATAATAATCAAAATCTACAAAGTAATCAGTAACTAAGGTTTTCAAATAATTGTAGTGGAGTAAAAATACAATATTTGCCTCTGAGATGTAGTGGGGTAGAAGTAAAAGTGCTGAAATTTTGAAATACTCCAGTAAAGTTCCTCAGAAATTGTACTTACGTACTGAGTAAATGTACTTAGTTACGTTACACCACTGCATTTTCATTTCATTTAGAGCTGAAACAATGCATTATCTTCTTAGCGATTATTCTCTCAATTACTCTTTTACAAATACTTTAAGCGCACTTAAAAAATAAATTCATTCATTTATCAACCACATATTTTAAGCTTCATCGCACAACGCTGTCATGCAAAAGTAGTGAAAATACTACAAGCGCAAAACGCTCACAGCCTGGGGTACATGTGAGAACTGCGACATAAAGTGTACAGGTACTGCTACTGGGCGGGGCTTCTTTTGTTCTACATTTGAAGAGTTGCGAACGGTAGGCGTTGTGACATTCTAATACAGCCCGGATGCACTGGCCTCAGTGGCTTGCCTTGTTAATCCCTAAATTCCCAACCCACACCTCCTGGGATTCTGGGATCAAGTCCCGCTTATGACACTACTTTTTCAAACAACCGCAGACTTTTTTTCGCCGATAAAGTATAGTTTTGGACCGCGACGGAGGGTCGCAGTCTCAAGCGAACTTGAGCCACAAGAGGCACCACCAGTTGCCGTGCAGAACGTTGTGAAGTTTGCTTGTGCCTACTCAGCCCCGTCCGAGTTATGTACCGATTGGCACAGAATCGTAAATCATGTTGTGGGGAGAGCGTATGCCCCAACTGCCACTCAAAGTGACTACTGGCCAATCACAGCGCGTCTTTGCCGGGATCTTCCCCAACTCTCAACTCCAGTCCCCAACTCCAGTGCACTCACATAGCTCGCGTGAGAACCATCTCTCACAGTGTGAATGTTTATCCTCCACACAGTGAAGTGAGGACATCTGACTGCTCCTCACATTTCAACAGCATGGTTTAAGGTTAAGAGCTGGAGGACCAAATGTTAGAGTTACAATTCCAGCAGGTTAGGGTTAAAGGTCAGGTATATGTATAGTGGTGGTGGTTAAGGCTAGGGTTAGAGGTTAGGTGTGTGTGTGTGTGTGTGTGTGTGTGTGTGTGTGTGTGTGTGTGTGTGTGTGTGTGTGTGTGTGTGTGTGTGTGTGTGTGTGTGTGTGTGTGTGTGTGCGCGTACGCGTTCGTGTGTTCGTGTGTTCGTGTGTTTGTGTGTTCTCATATCTCAACACCTGTCTGAAGCACCCTCAGCTTGTCCCCTTCCCTCGATGTCTCTCTCTCTCTCTCTCTCTCTCTCTCTCTCTCTCTCTCTCTCTCTCTCTCTCTGTCTCTCTCTGTCTCTCTCATATCTCTTCCACTATCGTCCTTTCATTTTCTCTCTCTTTCTGTCTTATTTTGTCTTTCGCCGCATCTCTCTCTGTCTCATAATTATAATAATTATTATAAATAATAATAATTACTAGAGCCTAAGGCGTGTGGGGCATTGTCCAGGGTGTTTTATGGAAGGGAGAAGAGTCTAGGACGTTGACCAGGGTGTTTTAGAGAAGGGAGAAGAGTCTAGGACGTGTGGAGCGCTGTCCAGTGTGTTTTAGGGAAGGGAGAAGAGTCTCTGACATGTGGAGTGTTGTCCAGGGTGTTTTAGGGAAGGTTCAGACAGCTTCCCTGTGTTATCTGTTCTGAGTGAGTGGGAGGGGTCGTAGGGTTGGATCAGGCTTTGAAGGTATAATGGGGGTGCTCTGAACCCTATAGCGTCCATATTCTGGGGGGAACATTCTCCCCAAGTAGCTGATCTACAAGCTTACAAGTTATTTTTTGCAAAGAAGGAAATACTAGCTGACCTACAGTAGTTTAGAGGCCTGGCGGACCCCGGTGAACAAAGTACTGAAGTACTATTTAAGTGCTTGAGTACTCTTTAAGTGGTTCACTACTTGAGTACTCTTAAGTACGGTACTTCATAGTGTGATCTTTAGTGGTGATCACAGTACCGGAAAGCACCACATCTGGGTTTTTTTTTCTTCTTACTGGCATCATATTTCCCCTCACTTTATTTACTGTCTGTCTGTCTGTCTGTCTGTCTGTCTGTCTGTCTGTCTGTCTGTCTGTCTGTCTGTCTGTCTTTGTTCCTGCTACGGCCTCCAATAAGTTTAATCAAAACAACCATGAACTGAAATGGAGACCGTAACATAAGAGGGACACCACAAACAGATGGAAAAGATTCAAGGATTTGTATTGTTACACCCACAAAGTGAACTTAAGTCATTGAGGCAAAACATAAATGAAACTCAATGCAACAGCATACCAGAAATCAAATAACCAAAAGGGCCCGGAGATGCCGGCAAACACTCAAAAGAGAGGAGGGGGGACAAGGCCGTAGAAGATGGCCCCCCTCCCTAGAAAAAAAGCAAGACAAACTCTAGTCTAACTAAAATTGTCTAGACTGAGCAGGCAGGCTTTTAAATAGTGTGTGTGTGTGTGCGTGTGTGTGTGTGTGTGCGTGTGTGTGTGTGTGTGTGTGTGTGTGTGTGTGTGTGTGTGTGTGTGTGTGTGTGTGTGTGTGTGTGTGTGTGTGTGTGTGTGTGTGTGTGTGTGTGTGTGTGTGTGTGTGTGGTGTACACAAGCATAAAAACACCCTACACAGTAAGCAGAGCTTTTTTGATGTTAATACAATATAACTATTGTTGTATTGCAGTGGTGTAAAGTAACTAAGTACATTTACTCAAGTACTGTACCTAAGTAGACTTTTGAGGATGTTTTACTTTACTGGAGTATTTCTTATTTTCAGTACTTTTACTTCTACTCCACTACATCTCAGAGGCAATACGATATAACTGGTACATCGGCAGTGGTTGGAGGTGGTCTCCTATACTCGAAAAGAAAATGAGTCCATGGCACTCTTTCTAAAGTTAAAAAAGCTTTAATACAAGCTAAGGCTAGTTTATAATAGAACATTTTAACCATTTTAAAGCTTTTTAACTTAACAAAGAGTGCCCTCGACTCATTCTCTTTTGGATTGTGGATGTTTCCCCCCTTTTTGAACAAAAGAGTGATTTTGTGGTCTTCCTAGGACACCTAGTGGTTGACAATTAGCCCTGCCTGAAGCTCACAACCCCAGCCCAGAGCTAGATGAATCTCCGGTGTTACAGTTACAATCGGCTGTATGCACAGCAGCCATATTGGAAAGAAATTGGGCCTCTTCTTACTTCCTTAGCAGGTGTTACCAATACTACTAATTAAGGCTCTGTTCCAATCTGGTCAAACAGAGTAAGGGTGTTGATGTTGTGCATGTTGGTAGCCTCGCGTGGCCAGACAATATCACACGACGCACTGCGTGGATATTAGTCTGGTCCCTATCAACGATAGATTTTTTTCCAAGGGGCGGTTACAAAAAGATCCAAACGGACTCTATTGGTTAGACCTAAACCAATCAGAGCAGTGCTTCCTTGTACGAACGAATCAGAGCAGTGCTTCCTTGTACGTCATTGCTCCAAATAAGGTGATAAGCCCGCCCATACTGGGCCCTGATTGGTCCCGCACAACCTCTGCGGGAGAGAAATAAATTCTCTATGGAGGGGGGCCAGACCTAATCTGCCGAGGGCTAAAGTGCATGCAATTTTGCAAAGGCAGATTCGTCTGGAACCAGGCTAGCATGTTGGCTCACTGGAAACACCAGTGGGTCAAAAAGTGTGGTCCAGGGACCCTCATGGTTCCTTGAGGGGGTTCCAAATGGCCCCTTACGAATGTGTAACTCTGAGAGTGTACAAATGGAACCAAATGGACCGTAAGGGTCCATTTGGTTCCATTTGTACACTCTCAGAGTTATGGGGGTCCTTGAAATTAAAAAGTTTGAGAACCACTGTGCTTACACTAAATACACTAAAAACGGAGCCTTCATTAGTATCATTATTAACACCTGTGAAGGAAGTAAGGAAGAGACCCAATTTCCTTCCAATATGGCTGCTGTGCATAGAGCCTATTACCACTCTCCATTAAGGAGAGGACGTCAAAATTACAGAGTGCGGCTTTAAATTAATACCGAGGGGTTTAATGTGTATAGTGTAATAAAATAAATAGATGTGGGTTTTCTTTTATGGAGCTCGTTAGTGGGTTCTCTGTGCTTCTGGTTGTTGTTAAGAAAGTGTTTTATGCCTCAAACACCTTTCTCTTTAAAGCATGTGGTTCTCAAACTGTGGGTCGGGACCCCCAGGGGGCCCCCAAATGATTTTGGGGGGGTCCCCAGATGTTGCTCAATGTGCAACATTGTTTTCTCACTCATCTCCGTCCATCTCTCTCTGTCTGTCTGTCTGTCTGTCTGTCTGTCTGTCTGTCTGTCTGTCTGTCTGTCTGTCTGTCTGTCTGTCTGTCCGTCCGTCCGTCCGTCCGTCCGTCCGTCCGTCCGTCCGTCCGTCCGTCCGTCCGTCCGTCCGTCCGTCCGTCCGTCTGTCTGTTCCCCCTAGAATATGGTTCAAGTGGTTAATTTTGCATGATTAAACTTGATGCCTTTAATGTGGCTATAAAAAGGATATGTTGCCTCTTTCCCCTTTTTAGTTCTTTTTTTTTTTAAGGATCGGGGGTGTATGGGGGGTGGATCAACCTCCTGTCAGGGTGCAATAGAAGTGGGTGGGTGTGATGCCTAAACAGTTTGGGAAGCACTGGCTTAAGTTATGTTATTAAATGTTTCCAGGGGGCCTATAAAACCAAAGAAAGTGTTTTTTTCTCTCTCATGTGTATTAGGCTACATCCGGCGGTGGTGCTGTGCTTTAGGTGCTTTTTGAAAATGTAATCACGGAATGGAGGGCGTGCAGTCAGGCAGTGCGGTGAGGCGGGGGGAAAGTGAGCTTTAGGCATCTTAAGATGAAGAGACGAGGTAATTACTGGAGCAGCACAGCACTTTGTTTATCCCACCGGAGGTTTTAAGTATAAAGTAGAGAGGCTCATGGGTAATTTATACGACTGTCAACACCACGCAGACCTGATCAAAAACCCTTTAGCCCTAATGTATATGTATGTATGGGCTTACGATGCGTTTGTAGCTCCGCTCTGATCAAACCCAGCCTGCTGCTGCTTAAAAAGTATGCACGGTGCGCTTGGCTGCGTAAGGGGGAGGCGTGTTTAGGAAATGCGGTCTATAGTTTCTCTCTGGGGAAATGCAAAAATGCATCTGGATCCTGAAGTTTACGTACTGTACACATAGATTAGAGTTCTTGTGTGACAGCAGCAAGATTAAAGAGTGTTAGGATGTGTCAAACTAGCAATTGAACACGTGTTCAGAGGCATCTGCCATCAAACCATTAGCTCTTGCGCGTGTGTGTGTGTGTGTGTGTGTGTGTGTGTGTGTGTGTGTGTGTGTGTGTGTGTGTGTGTGTGTGTGTGTGTGTGTGTGTGTGTGTGTGTGTGTGTGTGTGTGTTTGGGGGGGGGGGGGTAATTTTACGCTCTTTCATGAATCGCAGATTGCACTTGGCCTAAACAAACATTTTCAGTTGTGAGATTTGTTTTGGCCCTTATTCCTTGGCCTCCCTCCTCTGTCTGTTTTCTTAAATGTCATCATGATTTCAGTGCGTGGGGATCTCATTTTAAATAAGCCTTTGTGCTTTTATGAGCGATCCATTTTAGAGGACCTTGTATTGTGAAATTGTACTGCTTCCATGTCTTGTCCCGTAAATAAAGTATCCAATCAATCAATCAGTACATTAAGTGCCGTATGGTGCACTTCCAGCAGTGGTGTGGAAGAGGACCACAGTGTAGAAATAAGCTACTCCCTGTATTCACAATGTCGTAGGCTTTGTATTAGTGTGTTTTACACACACAAATGCATACTTTATGTTGCCCTTCCCCGATCTCTCTCTCTCCCTCTCCCTCTCTCTCTCTCTCTCTCTATACCGCGCATTTGGTACTGTAACTCTTGTCTACACAATATGTGACTCAGCGAAGTTGACACACACCACACACCGCACGCACACACGCACACACACACACACACACGCACGCACGCGCGCACGCGCGCACACACACATGCACGCACACACGCACACGCACACACGCACACGCACACGCACACACAGACACACACACACACACACACACACACACACACACACACACACACACACACACACACACACACACACACACACACACACACACACACACACACACACACACACACACACACACGCACACACACACACACACACACACTCGCACACACGCAGACATGCACACACACACACACCACACAGTACATATAATATTTACACACAGTCACTGCAGTGCAGTACAATGCTGTCACAGGCAGGTACAACACAGCTATAAAACATGAAGTGTGGGGCAGAGGAAAGGAGAGAGAAAGTATGGTGAGAGAGGTTCCTGGAAAGGCCATGCCATGTGTTTTACCATATATGTGTCTCTGATGTCTACTTACAGGTTTGCATGGATTACAATACATCCTGTACATGAATACATAACATAATGTCGAGCAGAAACCTTACATCTCCATATTAAAACTTTTTAATGTTTTTTTTCCCGTAAATGAATGCCCTATTTCATCATACTACGGTGTCACAAAACAGTTTTATATCCGTTTATAGCTGAAAAATAGCCGTTCTACAAGCGACGCGTTGTGTACTTTTAGATCTGCTATTTCCGTCTGTGGGTTTTATAAACGTTGAACCAACCAAAAAGTATGAACAAGAGCTTGTGACTAAATTATAACTACGTTGGATCCATTGGAACAATGTTCAGTACTTTTACTTCTACTCCACTACATTTTAGAGGAAAATATTGTACTTTTACTCCACTACAATTATTTAGTATCTTTAGTTACTATAGTTACTTTATAGATTTAGATTATTATTACAAAACATACATTAACCACTTCAGCCCCATATACATTTTAGCCATTTCAAAATAGCCGATCTACAAGCTCACAATGCGTCGATCGCGACGCATTGTGAGCTTATAGATCTGCTATTTTCAAAAGGTTTATTACATTGTATACATTTGAAAACTTGTGAAATGGGGACATTTTACATAATGAGTACTTTCTACTTTTGGTACTTTAAGTCCATTTGTATACCAATACTTTACTACTTTTCCAGACTTTTACTTGTAACAGAGTATTTCTACTTTGCAGTATTGATACTTTTACTTGAGTAAAAAAATCTGAGTACTTTTTCCGCCTTGAACTTGAACTGAATATATGAATAATGGCATTAATTACGTGTCCCTCCAGCTCCTCTGTCGTGTTCGGAAGGCTTCACAGAGCTGGGTTACTACAACGGCTCCGTCTCCCAGACGGACTCGGGCTCGGCGTGTCTGAGGTGGACCGAGTTCCCGGACTACATGGTCCAGTATCCGGGCCGCGGCCTGGGAGACCACGGCTACTGCCGCAACCCCGACCGAGAGGCCAACCCCTGGTGCTTCTTCAGACAGAGCTCCGGGGCCATCGGATGGGCCTTCTGCGACTGTCACCAAGGTAAGTGCAGCATTGGTGCTTTGGCAGTGGTGTAAAGTAACTAAGTACATTTACTCAAGTACTGTACTTAAGTACACTTTTGAGGATTTTTTTTGCTTTACTCAAGTATTTCCCATTTTCTGTACTACACTACTGTATTTATTTAATTACATGTTTTATTATTTGAAAACTTTAGTTACTAGTTACTTGATATTATGAAACTTACATTAACCACTTTAGCCCTATTTTATACCTAGGCCTTTACTAGTACTTTTACTTTTAGTACATTTGGATACCAATGCTTTTGTACTTTTACTCAAGTACATTTTTAATTACGGACTTTTACTTGTAACAGAGTACTTTGCAGTATTGATACTTTTACTTGAAATATTTGAGTACTTTTCCCACTACTGTGCTTTGGTCTATATTGACGGCGATTTTAGATATGGAAGTGAATGTTTACTGCATTGCAGGCACGTTGCACACATGCAGTAGACATGAAAGGGGGCTGTAGCCCCTGCCCTTGTGCGACCTTCCTAGCCCGTGTTTTTAAAGAAAAAAAACGGGCAACAATGGCCAAAACTCAATTGAAAATCGACGATCGAAAACCGGCGAAAGTGGCCGTTTTCAAGATGTTTTGGCCGTTATCTCTGGAACGGAAAGTTCAATCTGCACAGTTCAAAGTTTGTTGGGTGCGTGACTTTGATTACATTAAGCACACCATGATACCTTTTCGGATTTTTTGGGGTTTCGGGCCTAAAAATCCAATAGGTGCCCTTTCCAAATCCCTCTGCACGTCCCTGCTGCATTGTAGCACGTAGCCATGTAATGGTGATTCGCTGCATGTCGCTGTGTGTGTGAATGGGTGAAAGTGAAGTACATTAGAAAGAGCATTTGCAGTCCATTTACCATTCCATTTGACATGGAGTATTGTATATCCCAAACAGGACAATGAAGTATGTCGATACCTAATGAGGTAACCTTGAAAGGCGATTTGTTTTTATGAAGAATTGTAGCTATTTCTCCCAGGAGTCCCACCTATGACCTTTCAGAACAACACCTATTGTTTGTGTTGGTGTCATGTGTGCCTGTCTGTGGCCATGCCCCTCCCCCCAACACACCCCCCGTCATCAGTCATCAAGGCAAGACGAGTTTATTTATAGAGCATATTTTATTTCAGTTTAGTTTTTTTGTATAGCACATTCAACAACAAGGCTACTATAAGACATCAAGACAGCAAAATGAAGACAGAAAAATAAACACATCAACATAGAATTAAAAATTAAAACAAGTGCAAGTAAAACAGAAAAGTAAGATTACAGGCCAACATAAAGTGTTTTAGCTGTGATTTAGTCCTGCACCGAGTGCCACGCTAAGAGCTTGTAGATCTGCTATAAAAAAAAAAAGTCATGAACATTTTTGCAAATCTTTGAATATATATATTTTTTAAAGCGAACATTTGCAACTCAAATCTTTGCTTCTGGGGATTCTACAAACGTCCCAAAAAATATTACAAAATCATATGTATTTGGCCACGCACCCCATCTCAAAATATGTTGTTCCAGGGACCCCCCCAGCTCATAGCTGGGGGGTCCCTCGGTGCCGTGTTATGAGCTTGTATATCTGCTATTTTTGAATAGCCAAAGTATAAAATAATGGTTGAAGTGGCTTTAAGGGGTTAAAAGAACTAAGAGTTGCACAGACCTGCAGTTTTCTTGGGAGTTTGCTCCAAATTTTTTGGAGCATAAAAACTGAACGCAGCTTCTCCATGTTCAGCTCCTATTCTGGTTTTGGAAAGCAGACCTTTCCCAGATGACCTGAGTGGTCTGGATGGTTCGCAGAAGACTGGAAATGTATTTTTGGCCCTAAACTATTCAATGCGTTATTATGAACAACAGCTACTATGCATAACAGCTTTACCGGTGGCGGTGAGCGTCCTACACGGTTTAAAAGGAACACTTTGGCTTCAGTTCTGCTGTGGAGGTATCCTGTCTGCGCGCAACGAGAATGCCTCCACCAAATGAGACTAAAACTAAGCTAAAAACGAGTCATTTCCTACACAAACATATTTCCTACTTCTATTTATACACCCGTAAACCTAAGTGTTTTATAAACCTAAATATTAAAACCTAACGTAAACCTAATATCAATCACATACATTAAGGTCATTACAAGATATTTTCTAATGCTACTACTCTCCTCACAAGTTCACTCAAATCAGCTGTTCTGTGCGCACATGTAGGTGCGCGTGCTCGTGCATGCATGCGACGTGCGCGAGCGTGCATGTGACGTCATTATTATTCTTATGAAAAGAAATCACCATTACACCACTGTTAGTAAGGATTCAAGCAGCTGCCTTGTGAATCAACTCATTGTTTTAGGGTGACCTTTATAGACACCGTTAGTAGTCAAGTCTACTGAAGATGAATGCATGGACACGTTTTTGTCTTCTAAATCCTGCTGAGACATAGGTCTATGTGTCCATGTCCTGGCCCCCCCCATACATCCCCAGGTAGTGGCTGTCTCTTCAGTCACTTCTCTCTCATTGTCCGCTCCATCTATCCATCAGCTTGTTGACATCATGTCCTTTACAAGTCCTGCTCCCTTCGGGGTGGATGTAACATGAAGTCTGTGCATTCTCCACCCGGCAGGCTTTGTGTTGACCTATCAGCACAAGTACAATTTCGAGGTACTTTTTCTTTACTGGAGTATTTCCAATTTTCAATACTTGTACTTCTACTCCTACTATTACATCTCAGAGGCAATTATTTGAAAACTTTAGTACATTCTATTACAAAACATACACTTCAGACCTATTTAAACTTCTTTGGCTATTGGAAAATAGCTGATCTACAAGCTCAAAACATGGCAACGTGTTGTGAGCTGCTATTTTCAAAATACATTTTAGACATAATGATAACTTGTGAAACGGGACATTCTGCATAATGAGTACTTTTACTTTTGGAACTTTAAGCGTATTTTGATGCCAATACTTTTGTACTTTTACTCAAGTCAATTTTGATTATCGGACTTTTACTTGTTGTGTGAGTGTTTTTACATTGCAGTATTGATATTTTTTACTTAGGTAAAAAATGTGCTCCAACCCGAGGCTATAGACAGGTGCTTGTCTGTCTGCCCTCCCCCTGAGGCTATAGACAGGTGCTTGTCTGTCTGCCCTCCCCCCCTGAGGCTATAGACAGGTGCTTGTCTGTCTGCCCTCCCCCCCTGAGGCTGTAGACAGGTGTTGACGGGACATTTTAGATGCTGTGATTATCAGTCTGCTCCTGTCTAGCTTTTACTTTGTCTCGTCAATCACATGCTTCAATGGCGTGCGTGCGTGAGAGAGTGTTTGTGTGTACTTGGTATGGGTTGAAAGGATTATTAGAGTTTGGCTTACAATTAGGAAAAGATTCAGGTTGGGGGTAGTGCTAGGGTTGTTTTTAGTTTTTAAGAAAGAAAAAAAGGTTAAACATTGCTTTCATAAAATTGGCACCCTAAAATGTTGATGTTCTTACAAGTATAGTAATGCAAACATGTGTGTGTGTGTGTGTGTGTGTGTGTGTGTGTGTGTGTGTGTGTGTGTGTGTGTGTGTGTGTGTGTGTGTGCGTGTGCGTGTGTGACTTTGTGGCACAGACAGCAAACCCACAGGCGAACCTCAATCTGTACAATTATCCCAAATAATCCAAACCACAAGCCTCAAAGTTCAAGACACTTTCAGCCGCGTCTGATTGGTGTGAAATCCTAATACACGTATGAGAATTATGGGTTGTTGTTCGTTTAGTCAATTATGAGTCTCCTCTCACCTTATATATTTTAAATGTCACTTTTGTCACTTTGCTTCTATATTCACTTATAACCTCTCCTCTCCTCTCCTCTCCTCTCCTCCCCTCCCAGGTGTTGGCAGGTTGATCGGGGGTGTGTCTGGCCAGAGTGGCCGGGTGGAGGTGTACCTGAATGGCCAGTGGGGGGCGGTGTGTGACACCCACTGGACGGACCGCGATGCCAGTGTCATCTGCAGACAGCTAGGACTGGGGTGAGACTGCATGGGGCTGTATGAGCATGTGTGTTTTTTATAGCAGGTAGGGTGGCGATTATTGTCTTCCTAGGATGATCGGGGCCACACGCGGCTTCTGATTGGCTGAGACGGGCTGATGATTTACGATTCTTTCCCTATCGGGACGTAACTCGAACGGTGCTGAGTCGGCTGAAGTGGACTTCGCAACATTTTGCACGGCAACTCGCTCGCTTGAGCTCACACGGTGGTGCCTCTCATGGTCAAGTCCGCTTCAGAGTGACGGCACGCCTCCGTCGGGACTGTCCAAAAGCGCTCCCACACCCCACTCACGCTCGGGAAACAATGTAGGGCGGCAGTGGTTCAGTTGGTAGAGCAGCTATAGCGGCTTGGGAAACAGAAGGTTGTCGTTTGGAGTATTAAAATATCCCCCCGGGGGTATCCCTCTTTGGCTGCAGTACATGAATGGTGCATTTATTTAGCGCTTGTATCCAAAGGGCTTCACATAGATTTACATTCACCCATTCACACACACATTCATACACCGATGGCGGAGGAAACCATGCAAGGCACCGAACTGCACATCGGGAGTGATTAGGGGTTCAGCATCTTGCTCAAGGACACTTCGACACTAACTCTGGGGTAGCCCGGGATCGGACTGGGAACCTTGCGGTTCCCATCCGGCCGCTCTACCAGCCACTCTATCCCTGAGCCATTGCTGAGATCGCACATATTGTAACGTATTGTTTACAGTGAGATCGTACATAAGTGTACTTTTAACGCATTGTTTACAGTGAGATCGTATATATATAAGTGTATTTTTAACGTATTGTTTCCAGGGAGATTGGAACGGCCCTGCAGCACTCGTACTTCGGACCCGGCTCGGGTCTCTTCCACTACGAGCGGCTGGGTTGCCGCGGCAACGAGAACTCCCTGCTGGAGTGCCGGAGCAGGAAGTTTGTGACCAGCGACTGTAACCACGGCAACGAGGCCGGGGTGGTGTGCGCCGTGCCCGAGGGTGAGTCAGTCCACCCTGTCGAGACCAGTGGTTCTCAAAGTGTGTTCTGGGTGTGTAGGAGGAGCGACCACCCATAAGAGGTTCTTATTGACGTCATTTTGTAGTTATAAACCTACCCTATCCGAACTAGTTCGGTCTTTGGACGGGAAGCATGTAGCCCCCTTAAAGGTCCTATGACATGGCCCGAAAATATCATGGCACATCACAGGTTGTTTTCCAATCAATTGTTTGAATAATTGTATTGAGGCATCTAAACAGCGGCATGTGTCGTTTCTGGCAGCTTTGCCCAATTTTGTGAGAGATACAAGCAACCAGGTCTAGAAAAACAAGCCTAAAAGAAACAACTAGGTCACTAGGCCATTGTGAGCACTTTATACCTATATACTGTATTATATACATAGAAAATATCCGTAAAATGTAGAATATTTGGAAGATCTTTTAAACGTTCAGATGTGGTTTTCATTATTAGAATATTCAATTTTTTCAAAATGTATGTAATTCTTCTGAACATTTTTTAAAATAATATGTTTTAAACATCTTTTGAAATAATTTGTTTAAACGTTAAACCCACAAATCCAGTGTTTGGGAAACAGTAATCTAGACAGAGTATCATCTCTGAAGGGAAGCAGATAAGAACAGCTATGAAAGACCTCCAGAGAGGAACGGTACAACACCGCTGTCAGTACAACAACTGTAGTTATTTATAATTTACACAACAGTAGCGTAGAGTACAGTACAGTACAGGACTGTACAGAACACTGTACAAGCTTGGTACAGAACAATGATTTTGTTATGGCACAGCACCCGAAGAGGTGCAAGATCAATCATTTGTAGTTTCCAGGAAAGGGAAGAAGAATAAGGAAAGAACAGGTCAGATATTAAAATATTCCTGAGTGCAGCGACATACATGCATGCATACATACATACATACATACATACATACATACATACATACATACATACATACATACATACATACATACATACATACATACATACATACATACATACATACGTAAATGTTTTATATCTGACCTGTTTTTGTGTGTGTGTGTGTGTGTGTGTGTGTGTGTGTGTGTGTGTGTGTGTGTGCGTGCGTGCGTGCGTGCGTGCGTGCGTGCGTGCGTGCGTGCGCGCGTGCGCGCGCGGACAGACAGACAGACAGACAGACAGACAGACAGACAACAAGCGGGTCAGATATGAAATGGGCAATGGTATGAGGGCATTAAAATAATAGCTAAATAATCAGAATCGACTTTATTGTCACATCACATGTTTACAGGTGTAAAACAGTGGGTGAAATTTGTTTTTGTGCGAGCTAGCTCCATCGTTTTTGTTATTTCCATTTATTTAGCCGATCTACAAGCTCACAGCTTGCAGATCGGCTATTTTCAAATAGCTGAAATATATATAGGGCTGAACTGGTTAATGTATGTTTTGTAAAAAAAATAACCAAAACCCACAAAGTAACTAGTAACTACAGTTTTCAAATAACCGTAGTGGAGTACAAGTACAATATTTGCCTCTGAGATGTAGTGGAGTACAAGTAAAAGTATTGAAAATTGGAAATAGAGTAAAATAAAAAATACCTCACAATTGTACTTAAATACAGTACTTGAGTAGATGTACTTAGTTACTTTACACCACTGCCTATATAGAACATACATCTTTGTGCATAGTGTCTCACGTGCAGGAGAGACATCATCTAGCAGCATGCTGTATACGTGCACGCACAGCATACTGTGCACGCATAAACATAAACAGTGTAGAGTCAGTAGTGGACCCAAGGGAATATTATCACAGCTTACACACTTCCTGCTGTGGCAGGGCCACGCCGGCATTATGCTACACTTCATTTCGTCTCTCTGTCAGGGGGGAAACCTCATATGTCCAAAACTGTTACTTTCAAGGATTCAAATTCAAAAAGCAGCAAAAGCAGCCAATAGGCTCTATGCACAGCAGCCAGCCAGCCATATTGTGAAGACATTCACAGGTGTTACCAATGATACTAATGAAGGCTCTGTTCCATTTAGTGGATTTCCACGACCCCCATAACTCTGAGAGTGTACAAATGGAACCAAATGGACCCTTACGGGTCCATTTGGTTCCATTTGTACACTCTCAGAGTTACATATCTGTAAGGGGCCATTTGGAAACCCCTTAAGGAACCATGAGGGTCCCTGGACCCACATTTTAGACCCACTGGTGTAGCAGAGTGTTTCCAGTGAGCCAACATGCGCAATATCAACACCCTGACTCTGTTTGACCAGAATGGCGCGAAGCGACGCGTTTCGGGCTCGCGGATCTGCTGCTTTTGAGGCTTTTGTGTGACGCTGTGGTGTGATCAAGTAGGGCGTTCATTTACGATAAAAAAATGTAAGTATGTGGGCGTCCGCTGGCCTAGTGGTTCAGGCGCATACCCAGCGTGATCTCACGCAATTTA